>NC_091060.1:108149079-108469761 GCF_000393655.2 Nicotiana sylvestris | reverse complement strand
GTTATTTTTTTGTTCTTGTTCTGGATAACTTCTACTGCAAAGAAACGAGGTGCTAAATCTGTCGAGGTGTTCTCAAGTCAGGTTTAGGATCATCTCATGTATATCTCTTATCAGCTCTTTTTATTTTGTTGTTGTATTTTTATCATATTTATGTTTGTGCATTGCTGAATATTGAGCTTTGCAATGAAGGATTCAGTTTTGGTGCTTTATCATATCTATACTGCAGCAAGTAAGATTTTCATTCTTTTTATTTTCTTGATCTTGTAGTAGTTCTAAACTTCACGACCACTGGTGTATTTTCGAATACATGGCATTTTCAATAGATTTTTTACGGTCCAGAAATAGCTTGCCGGATGTAAAATGTTGTGTGACTTTAGATGAAGAAGTTAGAAGATAAAGGTATATAAAAAAAAATTCTCTACCTCTCCTAATGATATATCAATACAACAAAGCTCTACTTACATGTGGCATATTGTACTCAGGCTTTAGTCATTTATTTTTGCTGGGGAGAAAAGGCTGCCAGAGTTTTGTTTCAAAGCCACGAAGTTAAGAGTTTTTCATGTTTTCCTATGAGATTGAAAAAGTTAAGATTCGGCTAGAACCTTTTTCTTCTTTTTTAATTTTTGCAGTACATCTGACACATATTAACAACTTTGAGGAGAGTAGATTGGCTAAGTAGAGCACTGGAAGCCAACTTTACTTTAAGAAATGACCTTAGAATATAGAGTTTCTGAAGTGTGCATAAATAGTATACTACATGTATAAGTAGGACCATTTGATTTTGTTTAAGAGAACAATGGGGATAACATTTCTCGCTATGAAGATGTCATTTTAATGAATTATCGTCTGCATGAATATTTAGAGTCGGGAAAAACTTGTCATTTTCCTTTCATATTCCTGGTGATGGACTATCTCTCTATTTTTTTATTGAATGTGCTTCTCTATGGGGAATAAAATCATGTGCAAGAATATCACTCGACCTTCATCCACGAGACATTTCAAGAATCTCTTTGAATTCTGTATTGTTTTCCTTAGTTCTAATTTTTTTATTATAATGAAGGTGGAAAGCATTTTTTTAATGATTGTAGCAGTTTACATGAGAACGTTCTAAAGGATACAAACAGTCATATGATCCATGGTACGGAGTGAATTGCTATAGATCTACAGTTGGGTGCTATGTTTATAACGTGGTATCTTTTGAATATATATTACAGCAATTACAACAAACAAGTTCTCACAGATTTTTCGTGCCCTGAAATTGTTACAACTTTTCAGTTTGGATGTGGGACACTGTTAATCCTCTTTATGTGAGGATCTCATCTTCACCTAAAACCCAAGACCAGTTAATCTCAAGTTATTGTGTCTCTTCCTTTATGTCGTGTTTTTGCTTCTAACAGTCAAAATGATTCATTTTTCTTCTATGATAATTTATTTTGTGAGTGTCGACATAACTATGAAGTCGAGATAGTGTATTTATAAAGGTTTGTGTTCTTGAACATGGATTTCTTAGTTTTAAAAAGTGTTTAAAGGAAGATGAACATAAACAATGACCGAATAAGTTGGACTGCTGAAAAGAGACCTGGGATATGGATTCTGAGGAGAAGATAGGTTGTTGAAAGAAAAGGAGGAAGGAAATGATATATTCAAGGTAGGGAAATATGAGGGATTGCGCAATGCAAAATATAGGCAATTCACAAGTACTTTAATGACACAAGTCTTTCCACGTATTTATCACTTTGTATGAAGAAAAATATGAAAGTGGAAGGATTGAACTTTTCTGCAAGTTGACAAATAACTCACATTTCTTTTGGATCGTCTTAATATGAGATAGTTCTAAGTGCTTCACAAAAGATGAAAACCTTTTATGAGTTGTGTGTATTGACGATTGACAAAGAAGAGCTGCGTAAGTAGTTTAATTTCGTCCAGTTATATGACTACGAATATAACACAGGATTTACCAACATAAATATGTATATTTGTATATAACACACAAATTGTATCTCTTCTATCTCGATTAAGCTTATAACATGATCACATCGTTTTTTTTTATGACCGCGCGAAGAGCGGACAACTCGACTAGTTTAACCATAAATAAAAACAATTTTGAGGTAATTTTATTGCGTTCTTTCAACTTGTGCGTCACCAAATACGTATGAATTACTCCAAACGAAAGCGATTAGTATCCCTGAATTAGTATTGCTTGCAGTGTGTACCTCAAATTTTAAATTTGATTTATTATGTGATTTTCATCAAATTAAAATAAAACACTAGTAAATTTAGATATAATAATGTGTTATTCATATGTATTTTAGTGATTTCAGATAGCGTGTTAGTCATAGTTCGTCTAATACAATCATTCGTGTCTCAACCTCTCTTATCCGTCGAGCAAGGCATGCTCTATCCAATGATACATGTTGATACAGTTATTCAAACCTTTCAAAGGTAATAAGTTATATATTAAAACCATCTAAAAATAACTAATAACAGTTTAGTAAAAATAATATCTAAAGAAAATTCTAAACTCATAAACGGCATGCGTGAGCTCTAAGAATTAAAACAAACAACAATGTCTTCGGAGCATCCACCTGGAATGATAAAATATCTAAGTAAATGAAAGTGTGTAATAGTCAACTACCGCTAGAAGAAATCAACGTACTTTATCCACTTGTTCAACGAAAAGTCTGAAATCTAGCTACAAGCTTTGTTACCTGTATATGCATGCCACACGATGTGACAAGCCCAAATGACCTCTAAGGATACCCAGTAAATGTGAGCACGTGATTTTTGCCTCATACGAATTACTCCAAAATAATTCCCAAAATTAGGTTTTGGCCTTGATTATTTGTTATTTTTAGGAATTATTGCGTGATTTTTTTGATTGTTTGCATATATTTGTGGGCATGTTTAATTTTATTAATGCATTAAAAATACAAAATACAGCATTGGCATTAAAGATTTGATTTTACATTATTTGGAATTAATTAATAATTAGGATATCAGAAAACTTTGAAATGGTATCTCGTTTAATCACTTAGGCAGAATAATTGGGATTAGTTCAATAATTTGATTGAATGTGTATAATAATTCACTGATTAGTATAATTTTATGCAAGTGGTTACTAATTGAGAAACTCCTAATAGTGGTAGGGTAGTATTTGCATTATCAAATTAACTAAAAGCACTAATTGAGTGGACAATTAAGTGGATGATTAAAGAAATGAAAAGTTGAATTGGTAGTGAAAAATGCACTAATTGAATGCCCATTTAAGGGAGCTGAAAATCAGATTCAAGGGGGCGGAGAGAGCGATATACACTCGATATACACTCTGGATACACTGGATATACGGGGGCAGAATCCATTTTGGAGAGAGTAAAAAAGATAGAACCAAATTTTTTGAAATATTGAGAGCGGAAGAACACCAGAGAGAGTTCAAATCTAGAAAGAGAAAATAAAGAGAGATTTCCGGACTATTTTTCTTCTCCATTTTTACTGATTTTCTCCGTGTTGCTGGGATTTCTGGATTGAGGTGTTGAAGCTACTGTGTTGAGCTTTCTGCTGTTGTATTTTGTTGTTTGTTGTTGCTGATTGCTTACTCCATTTTTCTGTTCTACATACCAGGTATTCTCTTGAAACTATGTTAGAAATGAAGCCTGATTAAGTTTGTGTAAATATCTGTGAACCGAACTGGAGTTTAAAGGAAAAACATTAAGTTCTTGTTGTAATTTCTGCTCGATGTTGTCAATTTATTGTTCATGCTTTCAGTCTAGTTTATTTTGGATATTTCATTCCTAGATGTATATTTGATTTAAACGTTGAGTGAACTTTGTTTGAATATAGGTGATTCAGGAATGCTGTTAACCTCGTATAATCATGTGTTAATTGAAGATTATGATCCTTAATTAATTAGTTAAGATTGGATGATTTGGATGTATGTTTCATGGTTGTGGTTCAAATTACAAGTTTAGACCCTTCATGTGGTTGGTCTAGTAAGCTTGGTTTGGATTTATTTCCTACTGTCCATTTTAGATCTGTTCCTATATAGCTTGAAATACAGCACAATGGTTTTAGAGTTGTCCTTCAGTTCTGTTGTTGCTCATGTATGAGCACT
Organism: Nicotiana sylvestris; assembly: GCF_000393655.2. Taxonomy (NCBI): domain Eukaryota; kingdom Viridiplantae; phylum Streptophyta; class Magnoliopsida; order Solanales; family Solanaceae; genus Nicotiana; species Nicotiana sylvestris. The sequence goes on along the minus strand of NC_091060.1, from coordinate 108,465,653 downwards.
TTTTTATCTTAAAATGGTTTTTGAATGGGGTTTGAGCTTGGTTTTTGACTTGAAATTTTCAGATTCAGATTAACCTTTCATATTTAGTTTTTCTTTGGCAAGTTTCCATGACATGTGGTATGTTTTAAATATGTTATGCTTGAATCAGAATTCAATATAAACTAGGGGGGAAGGGACCTTTGAGTTTTGTTAATTGGTAAATAATTTGTGTAAAGGTGTGTTGTTGCAATTAGGATTGTATCTGTATTTTGGAACCTATGTTAGCATAAAAATGTGCTTTGCATTTGATTCAAAGATTATCAGTATTTGTTCAATCCCAGAATTTTTTGAATAATGCAATTTGCTTCAAACATATTTGTTGGATCGTGTATTGGGCTGCCATCATTGGCCTAATTTCGATGGTCTTCCCCTTCCACAATCATGCTGCCAAACTGGGCTTCAAGTTGAGCCCAGTTATTTCACACGCTGAGCCTGCAGTAATGGGCAACCAGACATGAGTTTTTGACTAACTCGGCCTTTCCACAATCAAATGTGGGTGGTCTGCTACCAGTTCATTTTTTTTATTAAATTATTAGTTTAAGCTTTGGCATAACATAAGTAGGAATCCCCTTACGTTCTTTGATGAACTAGTCACATCCTTTTAATTAAAGTCGGGATGCGTCGTGCCAAATAAAAATGACAAATGCGTGGCCCTCATATAATTATTTCTTTTAAAAAATACTTAAAATTTGAGGCTTGCCATTTAGCTAATTTTCAGGGCCCTCGCAAAGTTGATAACGCGTTAGTTGCTTTAGGCACGTTTAATATACTGTCGTGGTTGTGGACACGTTCGCGTGACATGATTACAATTCTAAAGACAATTCGGAGTATGCGTTCGCGCAACTTCGAACAAATCTTCTCAATAAAAATGGGTTTTCAGAGGTTATTAAATTAAATTAGCTCATATAGTCCGAGGCGCGCCGCCTACCATTTAATCATACAAAAATGACAAATGTTCGTAGTTTGTTTTAAGCACGCGCAACTTTGGCCAAATTCATTTTTATAATAAAAATGTTATTAATTCAATTGTGTACACGTTTGCGCGACACGATTACAATTTCTAAAAAATGAACACTCGTAGTTTGCTTTAGGCTCGATTTAGACTAGTGTTGTAATTACGTATACGTTTCGCGTAACATGATGGCAAAATTTGATTCTAAAAAGTGACTTGAGGGATGCGTTCACGCAACTTCAACCAAATACTTCTTAATAAATCGACAAAAGCATTATTAATCGAGGACACGTTCGCATGACATGATTTTGACGCGCCAAAAGTGTTATTAATTATGTACAATGCAAAACGAAAACGAATATACGTACGCGTGATTCGTTTCAAGACAATTCTATAATTACAAATAATCAAGCTAAAAGCGGTGATAAAAGCTAAAAATACACAACAAGTTTAAAACGTGTAATAAGTCAGATAATTAGGCCAAGTATAAATTGTTAAGCGACCGTGCTAGAACCACGGAATTCGGGAGTGCCTAACACCTTCTCCCGGGTTAATAAAATTCCTTACTCGGATTTTCGGTTCGCAGGCTACAATACAGAGTCAATCTTTTCCTCGATTTGGGATTCGAAACGGTGACTTGGGACACCATAAATTATCCCAAGCGGCGACTCTGAATCTTTAAATAAACGAATCCCGTTTTGATTATCCTTTAATTAGAAAAACTCTCTTATGCCCTTCTGGGGGTGTAGGTAAAAAGGAAGTGTGACAGCTCTGGCGACTCCGCTGGGGAACGAACCCAAAATCTCTGGTTTAGGGTTCAAGAATTTGAGCTTAGAATAATTGTTTATATTTGGCTTTATTTTTTTATCTAGTTTTGTTCACATGTTTGTGCTTAATGTGCGAAATTTTGCTTTTTATCGCTTTGATATTATCTGAACTGTATATATAAATTGTTACGAAACCCCTCTTCTTTCTGAGTCTTCTGAATTTATGGTGCACACGTGCGCGTGACCCACCTTTCTGTTAGAAGTCATACCAAATAAAACGAAGTTGGGTCAAGTAACTAGGCCGGGTAGACTTTTGTACTCCCGGTACGTTGCCCCCACTTCGGCTCGAGCTGTCTGCTTGGGTAAGCCAAGTCTAGAACAATAAACCCAGGTTTTAAACCTAGTATAACAAAGCCTCATGCCGGATCCCTAGTAGGAACGCTTGTTTGCATCACGTGCATTTGACTTTGGGGACTCAACACATGAGTTGGGTCCTTCTAGGACAGGTGCACCCAAAATAACAGACCATCTTGATGCATCCTATGTGCTACATGTTGCATTTATTCAAGGGTAAAAGGGTCATTTGGTGGACCAATGATAGTTGAGGGCAAATAAAAATGAAAAAAAATAAAGAAAAGAGAGATTGAAGTGTGGGGATAAAGCGAGTTGGGCCCAATTATGTTGTTAAAAAAAAAAGAACTTGAAATTTCAGGAAAAAAAAAGATTTTGCACTTTTTCATCATTTTCCGAAAATCAGAAAATCAAAAAAAAAAGAGAAAAAGAAAATCCAAAAAGATTTTGCATGTTTCATCATTTTTCAAGAAAAAACAAAAAATAAATATGTTATCTCTAAATTAGTTGTTTTTTTTAATTATCGCCCGTATCCAATCTGCCCGAATTACGCGAACCTGATTCTCGTCTCTCGGGGCGGGATACGTAGGCAACCCACATAGGGTCCGGTGTTCCTAGTAAATCTTAGATTCTTGGCTTTGCGGGATCTTAGCCAAATTTTGCACTTCTAGCCACCTTTTTTGCTAAATAAGTCATTTTGCAAAAGTAGCCTCAATCATGTCTTGCAAGTGTCCAGTAGGGAGTGTTATTGTCTCACATAGTGTTAGTTTAAAGTTTTCTCATACAGGTGTGGCTTTACTTACCGCAGTTTGAGCAGGACAGAGCCCAGGACATCTAGTCAGGATCGCCCATTCAGGAGTAGATTAAAAGAAGATTTTCTTTTCTTCTTATGTTTTGAGTCCGTTTTTCTTTTTATGTCATTTTTTACCTTTTAGTTTTGTATAGTAATGTCGAGTTTTATTATTATTATTGTACTTTTTATTTTGCATTTGAAAAGGCGTGTAATAAATCAAAATCCAAATAAAAAAAGATTTTGCGTTTCATATTTCCGTTATTCCTTTAGGCAATTAATATCTATGACTTAAAATAAAAATTATTATTATATTTCCTTTAGTATATTAGGACTAAAAATTCAAAAAAAAGAGAATTTTCTTTTAGTACCTCTTTAAAAAGTTTTCTTTAAGATATTAATTTCAAAAATCCAAAAAGATTTTCTTTTGAGGTTCGTCTTTGGGAAATTAACAAAAAATGAAAAAAAAATTCTTTTTATTTCCATTAGAATGTTAGGATATTGTACATAGAAGAAAGAAAAAATAACGTATTTTATCTTTGGTTTATTTCAAAGTTTCTCCCTTAGGTAATCAAGTAAAAATCCAAAAATATTTTGTTTTATCTTTCTCATTGCGTGTTTCGAAATCTTGCGTCAGGTTATCAAATGAAAATTTGAAATATTATTCTTTGGTTTATTGTTTGGACTTCATTTCAGAAAAAGAAAAGAATCAAAAAATATTTTTCTCGTGTAGAATTTTTCTTTAATAATTTCCCATAGAGTGTTTGTTTCAAAAAAGAAAAAGAGAAAAAAATATATGCTCGTTAAGCTTGAGTTTAAGATATGTTATAGCACATTGAGTCTAGAAAATTCAAAAAAAAAGAAAAAGATTTGCTTCTTTTATTTCTCTTTTTTTCACTAGAGTAGTCATTAAGATAAAAAAGAATAAAGGGGAGAATGTTAGTTTGTTTACTTTATTCCCGTTTTTCTAGAACTACGCAAAGATCTGATTCATGCGGCGTCATGATACGTAGGCAACCTACATAGGGTTCGATCGAATCATTTTATTTTTTTAAAAGAAAAAAAAGAAGGAAAAAAGGGAAAAAAGGGTGAAATTATGGGACGTGAGAAATGAGAGGAAAGAAAAAAGTGATAATTAGAAAAAAAAAAGAGGAAGGAAAATGATCAAGCAAGTGCTAGAAAAGCAAAGAAAATGGAGGTTGAAATGGACAAATTGGGATGATGCCTAGTGACTTTATGACCCTCGAAGTCATTCTAGAATCATTAACTGTTGCTAGGTGCATTGCACGCAATGTGATATTTTTGCTATTAAATGCCTAACGCTAACGTGATAGCTTCATTTTGTTATATTCACAAAAGAAGGGTGGTTGGTTTGTGGTTCTTAAGGTAACTCATCCATTCAACACAAGGCCAAAGGGCAAGGTATCCATGACTAGCAAAAACTTGGACACAAGAGTTGTTGACCCGTCAAGGGAGTTTGTGGAGTCGGAGTCTGAATTGAAAGAGGAGTTCCAAAGGGTGAAACAACAGATGACAGAAATGTATCAGTCTTGGATCAGGGGGCATCCTCCACATTCATTCCCCACTAACTACACTGAAAACCCTGCAACTATCCCATCACTATCACAAGTCCAGGTTCCCACTGCTGTTGATATCTCCCCACAACCTTTTCACACTCCACCCCTCAAAAGCACATCATATACCGCCCCTTTGACCACTCATGCTCTTGTAGTTCCTCCCCCAACTACTCTTCCTCGATCCTCTAACGAGGTTGTGTTCAAAGTCCCTGATGCCCAACACTATGCACCAGAACCAACTTTCAAAGTCTCAGATTCATACTCTCTCGCTCCTCATTTTGAGCCTCCCGGTGAAACTGAAAAGCTTGCTAAGACAGTGGAGCAAGATGAGATATCCAGGAAGGTGAAAATCTTAGAGCAGTCTTTAAGAAACATGCAAGGGATAGGGAGCCAGATGAGCGTGGCTTATAAAGACTTGTGCTTGTTTCCTGACTTCCAACTGTCTGATGGGTTTAAGATGCCAAAGTTCGATTTATATGACGGGTATGGAGATCCCATGGCCCATTTGAGAGGCTATTGCAGTAAGATGATAGGCGTCGGTGGGAAAGACAAATTATTGATGGCGTACTTCAGTCAAAGTCTAGGTGGGGCAGCTCTGGAGTGGTACACCCACCAAGATGCTGGCAGGTGGTACCCGTGGGATGGTATGGCTCAGGCCTTTGCCAGGCACTTTCAGTACAATATAGAAATTGTCCCAAATCGCATGTCCCTCGCCAAGATACAAAAGAAGCCTAATGAAAGCTTTAGGGAATATGGGCTCAAATGGAGAGAGCAAGCTGCCAGAGTCCATCCTCCCATGGAAGAAAAAGAGATGGTCGAGTACTTTCTTCAAGCTCAAGAACCAACTTACTTTGGGCATTTGATCACGGCTGTGGGTAGGTCTTTTAATGATGTGGTAAAAATGGGAGAAATGGTAGAAGATGGGCTGAAGTCTAGCAAGATCATGAGTTATTCTACTTTAAAAGCCACAACACAAGCAATTCAGAACGACACAGGAAGCTCGCTGGGTCAGAAGGAACACGATGATGTTGCCATGGTCGTTTCAGAGTCACGACATGGACCAAAGGGTACGCCTCACCAATATACCCAGCCTCAACTCCAACCCCAAACCTATCCCCGAGCTCCACATAATCCACCTCAGTATTATCCTCCGAACAATGTCTGGTCATCTGCCTAACCACCAGGTCACTCCCTATGGCGAGTGCCAGCACCACATAATGCATTCTTGCCTTCACAACATTTTTGAGCACCCAACAACCCAAGAAAACAGGGTCAGGGAAGGGAACAAAGGCAAAGAAATAGTTTCACGCCAATTGGGGAGTCCTACACAAGCTTATTTGAAAAGCTAAAGCATTCTGGCCTGATTGAGCCGCTCCTCGGCTATACTCTAGGCCTATATGCAAAAGGCTTTGATCCTACTGTACGATGCATGTACCACTCTAATGTCCAAGGGCATAACATTGAAGATTGTCGTTCCTTGAAAAGGGAAATAGAAAGAATGATTCAAGAAGGGGTAATTGTGATCAATGACAGTGACAGAGAGCACGCGAACCCTCTTGGGAACTTGTTGACTGAAGTTGATGATATTAAAGTTGGTAATGGTCTTGGCAATATTGATGAGGACCTCAGTGGCTAAGATGTTGTTCTTGGTAATTGGAAAGACGCTCCATTTCTTGGTCAGTCGGAGAGGAGTTTTGGTGGTTTATTTTGTTGTCATTTCTGTTGTCCGGGTTATTTTCAAGGTTGTAATTCGGATATTATCTTGTGACTCAAACCCTTCTATCCTTTTATTTTGCCTAGTTTGTTTAGTCGTAGTAGCTCGTTTAGTGTTGTCTAGGTTTGTTCCAAGGTTGTAACCCCAGTTTAGTCTGTTTGTTCTGTTGTTCAAACCCTTTCACCATCTGTCTAATGCAATTTTCTGTTTTCTGTTATTTCTAGTCATTTTTGTTTAGTTCTCTTTTCCTTTTATAGTTCTTTTCCTGTTAACTCTAGTGACATGACATGCACGTGTAATTCTCAGCCTGGTCTTAAAAAGTTAATTTAGTCATGAAGCAATAACACAATTTTGAAGATGATATGGACATTTGAGGGAAATAAGTAAAGGCATTTTAAGATCATTTCAAGCCCGAATTGCGATACTGGGGCAGATAGAACATAAAGAAATACTGTTGAAACGCATCGTGCCGCATCAGGTTGAAGCTAAGGCAAGTTTGCCCCAAATTGACAGGGGTCGTTCGTGATAATGAGAGTGAGGGTGTTGTCCAATGGTGCTTTTAGTTAACAGATGTAGAAGGCGAATGTGTAGATATGGTTGTCAAGTCTGGTTCAATCAAAAGATGTTACAAATGTTTTCCTTGGTTTGTTTAATTGTGTAGTTTGCACTTGGCATGTTTTGGAGATTGGAATGAAGAAGACATTTTGTTCTGCTATTTAAACACTTTATCCTTCGTTACCCTTTTGAGCCTTACTTATTTTTATTTCATACCCCTCTTTTGGAATCAGTAGCAAAGTTCAGAAACAAGCGCGAAAGATAAGTAAGGAAAAAAGAGAAAAGAAAAAGAATAAAAAGAGATAGAGGAAAAAATAATGAGAGAAGAAAAAAAGAAGAAAAAGAGAAGAAAAAGAAAAGAAAAAACAACAAAACAACAAAAAGAGAAAAAGGAAGAAAGAAGAAGAAAATAAAAGAAAATTGCAACAACAAGGCAACTCATATGTCATGAAATACGTTCGACCTGATTCCTTTTAAGGATACGTAGGCAGCCTCACGGTTCGGTCTCATCAAAAGAAAATCCAAAAGTCCCCAAGCAAGAAACTGGGGCAGAAGTTGTGGTAGTTGTAAGAAATCTGATTCCGAAAGTTGTAATTTTGAACTCAATTGAGTTGTTTTGAGCCTTTTGATACCCTTTCTTCCTAACTCCATCCAAAAAGCCCACATTACGGTCCAAAGAAAGTCCTTCCGATCAGTCTTCGAGGCATGCCAAGTCGAGCAAGCAGAGGTGATTCATATGAAGGGCAACACTCTAGTTCAAGCAAAAAAAAGGAGAGAATCTTGTTGATGAAAACCCCCACAGGTACCGCAAAGGCGATGAAAGTTGAGAGAAATAAAAGCTGAGAGAGTCTTATTGGTGAAAACCTTCACGGGCACCTTGAGGCGACTGTAAGATGAGAGAAAAGAACAAAACGAGAGAGGCTTGATGGTGAAAACCCTCCGGGCACTACAAGCCGAATAAGGATTGTGAATCAGATTGGATAATCGGAGCATTGAAGCCCAGTTTCATGGTTTAAGGGTACAACAAGAGTTGAACATCAGATTTGCTTCACAGAATAGGCCACAAGTGCATGTCATGGCCATTAGAGTTGGTATCCACGTCTGATAGGTTTCTACTTTGTAGTTTTCTTGTTAGGAATAATCTCTTCCTTTTGTCCTATACTCTATGCCTTTTGTCTAGGTTACTCCCTCTCTTTGAGTCTGTTTGGTCAAAACAAGTGAGAAATGACTTCAAAATTTGCCACCAACTTTCCAATTGCCCAAAATGGGGTCTGGCTAGCACATCAAAGTGTCACAAGTCAGGAAAAACAACAAGAGCACTGAGCTGGTAACAATCAACATACTTTGGGATCCTTGTGAAACACAAAAGGTTTGGTACATATCAATTTATGGACAATGCAACGGGTGGATGGTATTAGGTGAAAAGATCAAAGGTATCTTCTGTGGTAAGATTGACAAAAATGATTAACTAGTGACAAGCGAGGTTTTCCAAGTAGAAATCAAAACTAGCATGGCAAGTGAAGGAGCAATAGACCTCAAGGCCAAGGCCAGTGGTTTATTTCAAGAAAGAACAGCATACACACTGAGTAGGTGGCAATTGTCGTACTTTGAGATTCATGTGAAAACACAAGGGTTTGGTAAATGTTGGTTTACGAGCAATGCAACAGATAAAGGGTATTGGGTTTGAACGGAGAAGAGGTATTTTCTGTGATATGGGTGACAGAGAAATTGGTTAGTCAATAAGCAAGCAACGTCTTTCAAGGTGAAATCAAAGTTATAATGGCAAGTGAAGGAGCAATCGTCGCAAAGTCAAGGCCACAGACCAACCACCATATTTAAACTCACAAGTTTTCTTTGTCTGAAACAAGGACAGAAGCTGTGTTCATATCAAAGCTGGGAAGCTTGAATTTTTCAGGTGTAATGCCCCAATTCTGCTTACGCAAAGGCTATTGAGAAGATCACACATAACCCGTAGGAGATGCACTTCCTAGTCTGGGTTTTCAAGTTATATTTTGTTGTAGGAGACGCACTTCCTAAACTGAGATTTTACCCTTTAGGAGACGCACTTCCTAGTTTGGATCATATGAGTTCGAGTCACTGATGGTTTTACCCCTAGGAGACGCACTTCCTAGTCTAAGTCTTCCAAATTACATTTTGTTTTAGGAGACGCACTTCCTAAATTGATAGTTCATCCGTAGGAGACGCACTTTCTAGTTTGAGTCATTGATGTTTCACCCATAGGAGATGCACTTCCTAGTCTGGGTAGTTCAGGTTATATTTTTATTTTAGGAGACACACTTCCTAAATTGAGATTTCACCCTTAGGAGACGCACTTCCTAGTATGGGTAGTTCAAGTTATATTTTTGTTTTAGGAGACGCACTTCCTAAATTGAGATTTCACCCCCTAGGAGACATACTTCTTAGTCTGGGTAGTTCAGGTTGTATTGTTGTTTTAGGAGACACACTTCCTTAATTGAGATTTTCTCCTAGGAGACGCACTTCCTAGTCTGGTTCATTTAAGTTCATTCGTGGGAGACACACTTCTAGTTTGAGTCATTGAAGTTTCACCCCTAGGAGACGCACTTCCTAGTCTGGGTTTTTCAGGTTATATTTTTGTTTTAGGAGACGCACTTCCTACATTGAGCTTTCCCCTAGGAGACGCAATTCCTGGTTCCACGCACTAAAGTTATACCCTTAGGAGACACACTTCCTAGTCTGGGTTTTTTTAGGATACACTTTTAGGAGACGTACTTCCTAGTTTGGATCGTATGAGTTTTAGTCACTGAAGTTCTCACCCCTAGGAGATGCACTTCCTAGTGTCAGTCATTTAAATTTATTCCTAGGAGACACACTTCCTAGTTTAAGTCATTAATGTTCCACCCTAGGAGACGCACTTCCTAGTCTTGGTATTTCAAGTTATATTTTGATTTACAATATTTTTAACAACTCACAAATCTTCCCAATGCAAACTGGGGGAAGAAAATTTTCTCCGTTTTGTCTATTTTGTTGTAATCTGGCACCCACTTGGAGAACAAGGGGATACAACTCAAGTTTCTAGAGAAAGCAGTTTCGAAGAAAGACAGTTCAAGTTTCAGAGGAAATGGTTCAAGGTGCAAGGGAAATAGTGTCAAGTAACAAGAGAAGACGGTTCGAGTTCAACAGTCAGGCGTCCACCTGAAGAAAAGGAAAAGCATCTCAAGAATACCATTCAAGTCAGCCACAAAGGAACTTATGATGAAGATACAAGTCAATAAGACAACATCAGTCACAAGATCAAGTTTGGAATTAAACCTTTGTAAAGCATAGATTATAGCTTAGTCTAGCTTCTTCATTTTTGTCATGGTGTGACAAGGAGGTCAGTAGGCAGTATCAACAACAACAACAGCAGTAACAGTAAAACCGCAGCTTCATGGTAGTCCCTGCTACCAAACTTCCCGAACTACATTGACCTGATTCCTTTATAGCCAAGGATATGTAGGAAACCTTTGAAGCAGAGGTTCGGTCAAATCTTTCAAAAAATGCTTCCTACGGAGTGTTCAAACAGGCAAAAATCGCTCGTATCCGCTCACTTTATCTTTGCACGAAAACTCTTCGTGTTTCCGGACAAAGAGGGGCAGCTGTGAGCACGTGATTTTTGCCTCATACGAATTACTCCAAAATAATTCCCAAAATTAGGTTTTGGCCTTGATTATTTGTTATTTTTAGGAATTATTGTGTGATTTTTCTGATTGTTTGCATATATTTGTGGGCATGTTTAATTTTATTAATACATTAAAAATACAAAAAATATAGCATTGACATTTAAGATATGATTTTACATTTTTTGGAATTAATTAATAATTAGGATATCAGAAAACTTTGAAATGGTATCTCGTTTAATCACTTAGGCAGAATAACTGGGATTAGTTCAATAATTTGGTTGAATGTGTATAATAATCCACTGATTAGTATAATTTTATGCAAGTGGTTACTAATTGAGAAGCTCCTAATAGTGGTAGGGTAGTATTTGCATTATCAAATTAACTAAAAGCACTAATTGAGTGGACAATTAAGTGGATGATTAAAGAAATGAAAAGTTGAATTGGTAGTGGAAAATGCACTAATTGAATGCCCATTTAAGGGAGCTGAAAATCAGATTCAAGGGGGCGGAGAGAGCAGTATACACTCGATATACACTCTGGATACACTGGATATACGGGGGCAGAATTCATTTTGGAGAGAGTAAAAAAGATAGAACCAAATTTTCTGAAATATTGAGAGCGAAATAACACCAGAGAGAGTTCAAAGCTAGAAAGATAAAACAACGAGAGATTTCCGGATTATTTTTCTTCTCCATTTTTACTGGTTTTCTCCGTGTTGCCGGGATTTCTGGATAGAGGTGTTGAAGCTACTGTGTTGAGCTTTCTGCTGCTGTATTTTGCTGTTTGCTGTTGCTGATTGCTTACCCCATTTTTCTGTTCTACATATCAGGTATTCTCTTGAAACTATGTTGGAAATGAAGCCTGATTAAGTTTTTGTAAAAATCTGTGAACCGAGCTGGAGTTTAAAGGAAAAACATTAAGTTCTTGTTGTAATTTCTGCTCGATGCTGTCATTTTATTGTTCATGCTTTCAGTCTAGTTTATTTTGGATATTTCATTCCTAGATGTATATTTGATTTAAACGTTGGGTGAACTTTATTTGAATATAGGTGATTCAGGAATGTTGTAAACCTCGTATAATCATGTGTTAATTGAAGATTATGATCCTTAATTAATTAGTTAAGATTGGATGATTTGGATGTATGTTTCATGGTTGTGGTTCAAATTACAAGTTTAGACCCTTCATGTGGTTGGTCTAGTAAGCTTGGTTTGGATTTATTTCCTACTGTCCATTTTAGATCTGTTCCTATATAGCTTGAAATACATCACAATGGTTTTAGAGTTGTCCTTTAGTTCTGTTGTTGCTCATGTATGAGCACTTTTTTTAATCTTAAAATGGTTTTTAAATGGAGTTTGAGCTTGGTTTTTTACTTGAAATTTTCAGATTCAGATTAACCTTTCATATTTAGTTTTTCTTTGGCAAGTTTCCATGACATGTGGTATGTTTTAAATATGTTATGCTTGAATCAAAATTTAATATAAACTAGGGGGGAAGGGACCTTTGAGTTTTGTTAATTGGTGAATAATTTGTGTAAAGGTGTATTGTTGCAACTAGGATTGTATCTGCATTTTGGAACCTATGTTAGCATAAAAATGTGCTTTGCATTTGATTCAAAGATTATCAGTATTTGTTCAATCCCAGAATTTCTTGAATGATGCAATTTGCTTCAAACATATTTGTTGGGTCGTGTATTTGGCTGCCATCATTGGCCTAATTTCGATGGTCTTCCCTTTCCACAATCAGGCTGCCAAACTGGGCTTCAAGTTGAGCCCAGTTATTTCACACGCTGAGCCTGCAGTAATGGGCAACCAGACGTGGGTTTTTGACTAACTCGGCCTTTCCACAATCAAATGTGGGTGGTCTGCTACCAGTTCATTTTTTTTATTAAATTATTAGTTTAAGCTTTGGCATAACATAAGTAGGAATCCCCTTACGTTCTTTGATAAACTAGTCACGTCCTTTTAATTAAAATCGGGATGCGCCGTGCCACATAAAAATGACAAATTCGTGGCCCTCATATAATTATTGCTTTTAAAAAATACTTAAAATTTGAGGCGTGCCATTTAGCTAATTTTCAGGGCCCTCGCAAAGTTGATAACGCGTTAGTTGCTTTAGGCACGTTTAATATACTGTCGTGGTTGTGGACACGTTCGTGTGACATGATTACAATTCTAAAGACAATTCGGAGTATGCGTTCACACAACTTCGAACAAATATTCTCAATAAAAATGGGTTTTCGGAGGTTATTAAATTAAATTAGCTCATATAGTCCGAGGCGCGCCGCCTACCATTTAATCATACAAAAATGACAAATGTTCGTAGTTTGTTTTAAGCACGCGCAACTTTGGCCAAATTCATTTTTATAATAAAAATGTTATTAATTCAATTGTGTACACGTTCGCGCGATACAATTACAATTTCTAAAAAATGAACACTCGTAGTTTGCTTTAGGCTCGATTTAGACTAGTGTTGTAATTACGTATACATTTCGTGTAACATGATGGCAAAATTTGATTCTAAAAAGTGACTTGAGGGATGCGTTCGCGCAACTTCAACCAAATACTTCTTAATAAATCGACAAAAGCGTTATTAATCGAGGACACGTTCGCATGACATAATTTTGACGCGCCAAAAGTGTTATTAATTATGTACAATGCAAAACGAAAACGAATATACGTACGCGTGATTCATTTCAAGACAATTCTATAATTACAAATAATCAAGCTAAAAGCGGTGATAAAAGCTAAAAATACACAACAAGTTTAAAACGTGTAATAAGTCAGATAATTAGGCCAAGTATAAATTGTTAAGCGACTGTGCTAGAACCATGGAATTCGGGAGTGCCTAACACCTTCTCCCGGATTAACAAAATTCCTTATCCCGATTTCCGGTTCGCAGGCTACAATACAGAGTCAATCTTTTTCTCGATTTGGGATTCGAACCGGTGACTTGGGACACCATAAATTATCCTAAGTGGCAACTCTGAATCTTTAAATAAACAAATCCCGTTTCGATTGTCCTTTAATTGGAAAAACTCCCTTATGTCCTTCCGGGGGTGTAGGTAAAAAGGAGGTGTGACAGTAAATATTGTTTATCACCCTATAAGCAGAGGACAAGACTTTGTTGGACTAAATAGTGGAGTATAATAAAAATACAATAATCATTAACTTGAGTAATTAAATCAATTAAACTGAAGTCTGAAAGCTAAACTGATACATGAAATATGAGTTAACTTTTGATAATTGAATATCGCTGAGTTTCCTTATTCTGAAAATTCTATCTAACGAGCAATGGTGCATGCAAGTATGGGCACGACTAACCTAATCCCTGGTCCTGGAAACTTTTATATCCGGGTAGGTTGACCAGTTTTCCCAAAGACATAAATCTGATGGCACCTGCAAGTGTGAGGATGGTTATCTCGTTTCCAGCCCTAGCGACTTTTACACTCAGAAAGGTTAACCATATTTTTTCTTTTTGAATCTGAATCTAAATCTAAACACATTAGCACCTACAAAGTGGGGTAGCTAACCCTCGCCACCGTGGCACTTATACTTGAAAAAGTTGTTCGTTTTGAATTTGAATGGATACAAGCAATGGCATAGCAAAAATCAAATCAAACAAAAGATTCAAGTACTTCTGATATTTTGAGCTAGCTGAGTTATCATGCAAGGCAATTCAGTTTTTATAAGTTAATTGTATCACAAACTAGTGTAGATTTATAGAATTTAAATAATCAAGGATTTTTAACAAATAATCAAATCATTTACTCCTAAGAATCAATTAGGCACTTTCTTATCAATAATTTTTTATTAAACATTTTCTTATCCAGACCTTGACTTAGGGAATTGTAAAATCAACTTGCCCTAATCGACTGTCAAGAAATCTACCAACATATTCGTGTACTCAAACCTTTTGAAAATCTACAATAAGGAGTTTGAACCATTAGCCCAACCATTAACTTCAACCCAAATTTACCAAATTAGGTTCTACTTGGTCATAACATCATAATTAGATTTTTTTCTATGAATTATGTCGTTCCAACCCTTCAAACATTATAATACGCTGTAACTTTTCTAATCTTGACAATAGATAGCAAAGAAATTATCTTAGATGTTGCTCTCAGAAACCTTAGGTCTTGGGTTCTTGCAAAACCCTTTGAATTCTTGCTGAAAAACTTAGAATTTTAGAAATTTGAGATGTTGAACAACGTTAATCTAAAGTGCTAGCCTAAATTCATTGTAGGAATCTTACCTTGAAAGGATTATAAAATCCCTAGGTCATTCTTGCTCGAAAAAACTTCTCCAAAATGCTATAAAAATAATTGATTTTCTTTCTCCCCAAACCGTCTTATAAAATACAATTTCGGTATTGAAAATTTAACCTGGCACATCGTGCGACACGTTGTATGGCACCTCGTGCCAAGAGAGTTTTTAGAAACTCAAAAAATTTCCCATCTGACCCGAATTTGGCCTAGCACGTTGCGTCACATGTCCTTTGGCACGCCGTGCTAGGTTATTTTTTTTGGGAATAAATTGATGCTTCTACCCCTTCAGTAAAATAGTCATAACTTCTTGCACGAGTGTCAGAATGACAAACAGTTTTAACTTATGAAAACTAGACTCAAAGAGCTTTTATTTTATGTGTATTTCATAAAATGAAATATACATGGCTTAACTCACAATATAGTGGGAGATATGATACGAATATGTTCGCTTTCTTCTATTAAACATTTCTGATTTGTTCCAGACTATTTGTCCTTCTTTATAGATGTCAATATAACCTTCCAAACATAAGATTTAGGTATTATAAAGCTTACAACTTGTTGAACACTATGTATCCAACTTAGAGACCGGACGAAGACGTAATAGGTAGCGAAAAATTGTATGGGGTATTATATTTAAATATCCACATCCATATTTACTATCAAATACCTTGTTTTGCATATTCCTTATATGTAATTGGTATAAAAAGTTACTTAAAAGTTGATTAGATCTGAAGTGACATGATAATATAAGATGTATTTACTAATACTACAACCTTAACAATTAATAGCATAATTGCGTTATTTCCTTCAGCTTTGTGCCTCTGCTAGTCTGTTTCGGAACCAAATAATGTCCAGTCGGTGATGCCCACAGGAATTTGATTTATTCTTCCATGTTGCTTTCACCTCTCTAGGAGTTCATGTTATTTTATGTTTTCCTATGACTATTCTGCGATTGTTTAATTCAAAAATAGTTTTTATGGTCAAAGTTAATATTAAAGAAAATCGGGTCACTGCTAACCAAAATTACTTCACTTTTTAGTAATATAGAAATAAAATAAATAACTAAAATAATAGAAAAAAATAAAGAAAGCTTATTGTTGATTGCTAATCTTCCCTAGAATTGCGGATTGGAATCTTGAATCAAATAAAATAAAAGACTGATTGCATACGTTTAGAAATATTCAGATATCATACAAAATGAGGTATGTGTCCTTACATAAGGATACACAGTTGTAACAATTTTCCTAGTTAATTCTGGCTTGCTAATGACATTAATTGTCTTGATTGCCCATTACCATATTTGCTTGTAACGGATATGACAAAAATAAATGATTGCACGTAATCAAAGCTAATGTTGATTTCCCTTCCATATTTACAACCGATTCATGAATCTTCTCCTTTTATGGTATGCATGTATCTCATGCTTATTTTTTCTTTTCCAGCTGTCAGATCCGATACCTTCTCTAATAAAATATCGTGGATATTTTATCCGTGTCTTTCTATCTATCTTTATTAACCCAATTATAAATGCCACTTGTCACCTCGATGTTGGTCCACGTGTCATAACTTTTTTTTACAAATACAGATAGTCCCTAAGGGTATCTAACTGGTAGGCCGGGCCGGGCTGGGTAGGCAAAATTTGGAACCGTACGGGTTGGGTTCCGGGCCGGTTATGGGTTGGGGCTTACCGGGTTTAACGAGTTCGGGTTCATCCGGGTAAAAAAATAAAACGTAAGGGTTATGGGTACAAGGGACCGGGCCGGGTTAGCGTAATTTTTATTTTTTTATTTTTGTATAACTATTATAAGTTATATTAATATAAAGTAAAAATATAAAGAATACAATGAAAATGAAAAAGAATTGCACTTGTAAATTGCAAGTGCTACATTTATTTCAAAATTCAAACTTACAAATTGAAAGGTTTACATTTAACAACACGTAAATTAACGAAAAAAGAGTAAATTCAAAGGCCCCATTATTTTAAAAAAATTAAGTAGCCGTTATACCGGTCTGGGCCGGGTCGGTTAACTGGTTGTACAGTAAAAATTGTTGACCGGATTTGACCGGTCTGGTTAACCGGTAGCCCCAAGGTGAACAGACCAAACCCTCTACCCCTTTAACCAACCTTACCCGTCCCCATTCTACCGGTTCAGGCTGGTTCTGGTTTTAACCGATTTGGGCCGGTCCAAAAACGGGCTGACCCGGCCCGTTAGACACCCATAATAGTCCCTCACTTTCTGAATATTCTTAACTGAATATTCGGGAAGTGGTAAGTTCATTTATGGCGGGAATATCTTGCCGTCTCTTCCCAATTATTATAATTCTTCCTTCAGAAATGATGAGACTTACGTCTTGTCTATTTAATTCCCAGGGCACGTTTCACGTTGTAATTGTTTCTGCAATTTTCGACGCCTTTTTAGGATTTTTTGTGGCTACATCAGTTGCGAAGTAAGGGTTATGATAGTTCATAATGGTGGTTTCTGAATGATGGTTTTTATTTTTCCTATAAATACCATACCATACACAACTTTGAAAACCTCCTCTACTCTCTTGCATACATATTCTAACTTCTTATCACAGTTCTTCTTCTTTCTCTATGTTTTCACCATTGAAGATGTCTTCTCGTTCTTCAAACCCTTCTTCATCATCGGACCCTCGTAAGGTAGTGATTGTTGATGAATTTCCCCATATTCTGCCGCAACTAGAAGTAGAAGAGGTGATAGACTTCATCGCTTAGGCTCTTTATCTACCCGTAGCTCTACCCCTTCTCAGAGGGATACTACCAAACCTTCCTCCTCCAGAGATAGAACTTCCATAACCCCTAGATCTTCCTCTAGAGAGAGAGATCACGATGAGCCTATGCGAGAACCCATTGTATCTGAAATTGTTCATCAAGAATTTTCTTTTATATCAGATTGTAGAGCTATGAGAAAACATGTTTCTTCCATAGCTTCACTTAACCGTGATGATTATTACCCTAGTTTGATCACTCCTGGCCTCCTTTTCTTGGTCTGTCGTAAATGCAACTGGAAATCAGATTTCCCAATGATGACCCTTAGTGATGATGATAGAATTATCTCTTATCACGATTGGTATTCTTTTGTTTATACCTATCCTTTTACTTTAAGGTTTAACCCCCTTATTGACCCCGTAATCATTGAATTTTTCCGTTACTTCAATGTTTGTCTTGGCCAAATAGGTTCGATCGTGTGGAGGGCAGTAGCTTGCCTTCGTTATTTGTCAAGTTTGGTTTCCGCTCCTTTACCTACAGTTGCCCATGTTGTCGTTCTTGCCGTTGATTCTCGTGGAGAGGCCGAACCTTCTAGCGGTAGACAAGGCATGAAGAAAGTTTTGACTGAAGTCTCCGATGCTGGGAATCTGTAAAAGAAATCAGGCCGAGCTGCTATATGGTTGAAGCCATTGATTTGCCCCGTGGAAAGGAAAAAACTTGAATCCCACAACTCTTTGACCTTAATGAATGACGTTATTCATTCTGCCCTCAAGGTATATCCCCATCCTCTTTATATTTCTTCCTTTTCTTTCATGCTTATAATTCATCTGCTTTGTCTTTCTACAAATCAATTTAACAGGTATAAAGCTCATGAAGAGTATATCTTGGACTGATCAACAAGTGATTGAGTTGCGCACCGAAGCTGATAATTGGAAGGAACAATTTGAAAGCCTTCAACTTGAAAAGGATGTTCTTGTTGAGGAAGAATGAGCTTTTGGAGCAACAATTGAGATAACCACCTTTGAATTAGCGGTTTTGAAGTCTTCTTCCAATCAAGTCGAAAAGGACAATGATAAATTGGAATCTTTCTTTGTTGAACAACTCTCAAAGGCAACTGAAGAAATTCGAAGCTTGAAAGAACTTTTAAATCAGAAGGAGGTATACGCGGGTAATTTGGTGCAGACGTTCACCCAAGTTCAAGAGTATTCTCTTCTGATAAGATTCAGTTCCTTGAGAGTTCTCTTGAACCTTTGAAGGCATCCTATGAAGCTTCGGAAGCAAAGAAAGAAGACTTAAGAGTTGAGATAGAGCAGTTGGAGAAAGATTATGAAGCTCTTGAAGACAAGTTAACACTTGATGTTTGCTGGGCTTTCTTGAATACTCGTCTCGGATATTTGACCGAGGCTAACCAGGAGGGTTTTGACCTTAATGATGAAATTATAAAAGCTAAGGAAGCGATTGAGCAAACTCAGCAATGTCAAAGCTTCTCAACACCCAAGGATGAAAGTTCCAAAGGTGATGGAGATGGACTTACTCTTGGTGAAGTAGATGCCCAACCTTCATCTTCTCAAGTTAATCCCTCTATACCTGTTAATGATGCTCCTTAGCTTTTGTCCTTTGTCTTAGAAATGACGGGGGTTGGTCTTTGTTGAAACTTTTTTGTTTTTGTTTCCAAGTGGTTTCTGGGAAGTCTTCCCTTCCTTGTTTTTAGGATGGTGATATAAATATCATTTTGTTGCATGTTTTGCCTTTTTGCTCCTTAAGTTTTCGAGCTTATACTTGCATTAAAAGATGTAATGACCCGGTCGGTCGTTTCGAGAGTTATAGCCCCGTTACCCCATTTTTTGCTTTATTTTGTGTTCTTCAGCTGTATTTGATTGTATCGCGTTAGTTGGTTCGGGTTCGAAGTGGTTTTGGAGGGAATTGAGACCCTGTCTCTTTTGGGAAGGCTTAAGTTAGGAAAGTTGACCGGATGTTGACTTATGAGTAAACGACCTCAGATTTGAATTTTGATGGTTCCGTTAGCTCTTTTAGGTGATTTTGGAATTAGGAGCGTGTCCAGAATGTGATTTGGAGGTCCGTAGTAGAATTAGGCATGAATTAGCGAAAGTTGAAAATTTGGCGATTTTTGTCCGGCAGCGGAAAATTTGATATTGTGGTCGGAATGGAATTTCCGGAAGTTGGAGTAGGTTGGTTGTGTCATTTGTGTCGCGTGTGCAAAATTTAGGGTCATTCGGACGTGATTTGATAGGTTCAGCGTTGTTTGTGAAATTTGGAAATTTAAATGTTCTTTGGCTTGAATCCGAGGGCAGTTTGGTGTTTTGATGTTGTTTTGAGTGATTTGAAGGTTTGACTAAGTTTGAATGAGGTTATGGGATGTGTTAGTATGTTTGGTTGATGTCCCGAGGGCCTCGATAAGTTCCGGGTGGTTATCAGATAACTATTTGGCTTTGGAAGTTGGAAATATCTGATATCTGGTGTTGGAAAGTTGTAGGTCTCGGATCTTGGAAGTGCGGCCGTTGAGGGAAGTTCACGGACTGCGATGGTACTATGCGGCCGCGTTAGGATTTTGCGGACCGTTGTGAGATGCCGACTACGGTAGTTGATGTTTCAGGACCCACGACAGCAATGGAATTACGCGGATCGTGATGGGGAGTGGGCGACCGCGGTGAGAAATACGCAGACCGCAGAATGGAAGTTCATAGAGCACTATATAAGTGAGGTTTAGGGTTTTATTTCACATTTTGGACTTTGGGAGCTCGGTTTGAGTCGAATTTGTCACGACCCAAACCGATAGGCCGCGACGGGCACCTGGTACCTTACTCAATCGAGTACTAACATAACGTATTTTTTCATGTCATACTATCATAAATAACTGAGCCAGAGAGGCTGCCGTGAAATAGGTAATACAATAGGTAATGCCAACTTATACATAAGACATATGGGCCACTAAGACCAAAATAACCACTTGAACACTGAACATAGGCCGACAAGGCCATACGATCTTTTACGTACATCACATCTGTCTACAAGCCTCTAAGAATACATAATTTTCACAAAGGTCGGGACAGAGTCCCGCTACACCAAACAATACACATCTAACTCATACTAACCAAACAAGTTCGAAGCAAATGGAGCGAACCAACATCTTCCGCTGAGCTGATAGCCTATTTGGAGGGCTCTCGACCTATCTATCGGGACCTGCGGGCATGAAACACAACGTCCCCAAGCAAAAAGGGATGTCAGTACAAATAATGTACTAAGTATGTAAGGCACATAAATAAGTACATAACAGACATGGAGGAAATATAGAGTAAATGACTCCACCAGTAAGTCTGGATAACTTTATAAATCATGAAATAATTATAGTGTCATGTATATGCGTATGAATGTCATGTCATGCATAAGTACATGTTTCATAACATCATCAGCCTCTGAGGGCGTCCCATCATATCATCTCGGCAACTGTGGGAAAAATTATCAACGTATACCAACTAATCAAGTGGTGGTGCGTATATAACGCCATAACCTTTCTCATATCCCACATATATATATATATATATATATATATATATATATATATATATATATATATATATATATAATTCCATTTGGTCATGGGTCAATGTACATGAATGCAATACATTAAAAGTATATTAATAAAATCTCTTGGAGCGTCATAAGACCATTATGCCTTTGAATAATATCATGAAGTAAACTTTTTCAACTTACCTATTTTTCTAAGACCCATGAACAGATGATAGAATAATATGACACATGGAGAATCAAGAACATAAACATCTTTAGCATTTCTATGAATAGAGTCATTTATGGAAGTTGTGCATTTGCACGTTTCGTTTGCATCGTATGGATCATACCAAAAGAAAGAAGGGATAGCCTTAACATACCTGGAGTTGGAAAAATCCGTATGATATTCCTAGAAAAGGTTCCACCGTACTTCTTTTGAAATCGCAAAATTTTTACGTTGATGAGATTCTAATAATTCTCGATGAATTTTTGTAGGAATTGGTTGCAAGAAGTCTTGTTGAAAACTCATGAAAATTGCTAACATTCTCACTTCTATTTGTAGTGTGTGTAAGGAATTGTAGGAATTTTTGGTTGTAGTGTCTTGTATTCAAGACATTAAAAATGAAGTGTTATGATAAGCAATGGGGTTATGGAGTATAGCAACATTATTTTTAAGGCCAAAATGAAGCCTAAAGTGCCAAACTTCTAATACCTTTTTGTATGTGTCATGTGTATGACCCTTTTAAATAGCCACCTTTAATTCTAAGTTATGAGTCACACTCTTGACATGGGAGGGATGCCACTTAATCTCCTTTTTGGGGGATTTAAACTTTATCCAATCATCAATTAATTAATTAGGTAATATCCCGTTATCCGGTAATTAACCAATTACCCGCATAATTAAAAAATATTTCCACTTACTTAAAATACTACTCACTTTTCACATACCTTATACACCTTACTATCATGTCCATGTGGTACCTTGTATGGTACTAGTCCTTAAATATCAGGTATTTTAGCTCATGCCGTATTTTATCCCAAAATGTCAAACTTCGATGAAATTCATTTTCTTTGATTTGCCTACCCTTTCACTTTCACAAATTTACTTATCACTTATGAAATAGCATAATCCTTATAATCTCCAAATAATCTTTTACTTGGACTGGTGTCACTTACCTTACCACAAATTCAACGTACAATACTACATGGTGCAACATCGTCGTAACTTAATACTGCAAAGCGTAACATCACTGTAATGTAATACTGCAGGGTGCAACATTGTCGTAACTTAATACTGCAAAGCGTAACATCTCCGTAATGTAATACTGCAGAGTGCAACATTATCGTAACTTAATACTGCGAAGCGTAATATCATCGTAATGTAATACTGCAAGGCGTAACATTATCGTAATATAATACTGAAGGATGTAACATCATCGTAATATTGCAGGGTTTAACATCATTCCCTTATTTGGAACATTCGTCCTTGAATGTTGATTGATGCTCTTATCATTTTCATAACTTATAGCTCTTGTGAATACCTTAATACTCTCCTTGCCATTTAAGTAGTTGCTCTGTGAATAAATCCAAAGTCTAAGGTATTCCGCCCTTTAGTATTTTTGCTCATATCATGACTTGTGGTCGAAATCTTTCTAATCTTGCAACTGTTGCTACCTCCTATCATGCAGCCTGTATGACCCTGGCTTCGTAAATGCGCTTATGCGATTCATTTTTTTCCCTTTTCCTTTTAGTTTTTGTCAATATCTAGGCCTTACTTTGTAAACATATACAAGGCTTAATAGGATGCCTCTCCGGGCATCTATAGGTGTACTGAAGTTCTTTGCTCGATACTTCGTAGAACTTGCAAATATGGCCATATCTTATTTCATAGATCTGGTCATCCATTCGTATGGCTTTACTGCATCTACATGGGTCATGCTATACCATAATTCTTTTACTTCAATTTATCATTATTGAGGTATGCTTACCAAACTCCCAATTACTTTTGTTGCCTAATCTTTAGGTATAAATCTCAGTTCTTTAATGCTCCTTCATTACCGTTCATCTTAAGAAGGATGGCGTAATCTTATGTCATACTTTGTAACTTGTATCCATCCATTGCTGATTTACCTCAATGTTAATCTACAATCCTCCACTTGAAGATTTGAAACTTCTTACGTAATACATTGCCGCTAGGACTTACGTTGCTTTGAGGAATGTTTGAAATGATTTCCATAATCGTATTTCATAGTGTCTCAATGTAATTCACCTTATAGGGGGTATCCTAATCTCGTGCCGTCAGTGAAATCTTTTCTCCTTCTCTTTTTTTTTTTCAAAATCATTATTCAATCGAAGGTCCAAATGTCATTCTTTATCTACTATAATTACACCCTCATCTCTTTCAAATGATATTAGTCTTAGACTCATTTGAGTTGATTCAGGCTATACTGAGCTTTCTATGACTTAGAGAAACCATTAGCTCGCTTGTTTTTATGGGTTTAATCCTGAGGACTTATCCATTCTTGTCACCTTCTCACTCGCCCTTTCGTATCCTTACTCTTGCCTTCCTAAAACCTTGTCGCTTTGCCATACTTAAGCTCGCGACCTACCCATATTTATTTATATTACTCGCAACCTTCCTTCAACTTGCTTGTATCATAGGTTTCCTTATGTCACTCTGGAACATCAAGCGAGATATCACATCATCTCTAACTCTTCTTTACTGTCTTAATTAGCCTCCTTGATACCTAGAAACCATAGGCTATGACATATGCTACCGACAATACCGCTATCATTCCTGGATATTGAATCCCTATGCTTCTAGCCTTCTATCCGAAGTATGGACTATTCACAACTTTCCGCATTTAAGTATCTCGTACATTGTTCACCTTTACCTTACTTACTTAAAATCTCGCATCATATCTTCTATCTCCTTCACAACCTCCCTTCCACATAGGTATGATTCACACCACAACTTGAAGCTCTATTATAATACTATAATCCAGTGGGAGCTTCATACTGACTTCTTATGAGGATGTTACTTTTTTTAACTAGCTTTATCAAAGAGTTGTTATAGACTATGGTTGTTGTACTATCTCTCTTGTACCTCTGATTTTAAGGGAGATCCTGCAATGTTCTCGATCATGATGTTTCTATTTTTCTGGGTTCAATAATCAAACTCCTGATTTACTTGGGTGATGTAAATCTTTAGTTTCCTCCTTCTTTTGATCGGCCTTTACATCGGCTTAAACTATCTTCTAATCTGTGGTTCTTGGTATTAGTTATTTTGTTTAGCCTCTCATGGGCGCTGAGGAATATGCATGATACAATCCTTTAATAATTTAATCCTTCGTTTATTACCTGGGCTCAATTCTTTCTTTTTCCATATACTAGAATCTTCTACGGCTGTATATGCTGCATGTATAAAACTCTGTACCCTTAAGTGCGTTCATAACGTAACCAACTCTGGATCATTGATCGAATAATTCCTTTCGTTCCATCTTAGCTTTCTTTCAACGTAAGCTATTACTTTTTCTGGTTTTTCTACCCCTTGTTGCATCCATACTTAGCTTATCTTAGTGTCCGCACATGCCAGAGTTTCCATGCAACTCATATGATCTCGAATATTACTTTTAATTTATTTCCCGTTCATTAGCCATTGTAGGTGCCACTTTCCTTTGGAGTGATTACAATGTTGTTGTGAGACTGTTGTTACATGACCATTTCCTCTTTAGGTCATTCTGCTTAAGTTGAAGCCTTCTTCCTTATTTCCTCAGCTAGTCTTTCATTGTCGTACTTAGGGAGAACCCTTGACCCTCGTAAAGCTGTGAGCTTATTACGGGCCTTTTGATGTCCTTCCTTGCCTATAATTATTCGTAGTTGCTTACCTCCATTCCCTTGTACTTGTAGGGTTGCTTATGAACTGACATTTTGATTGCCTTCCCGGTGGTACTTTCTTTTATCCCCGTAACACTCATATGGTACCTTTAACTACCCCG
Source organism: Nicotiana sylvestris (assembly GCF_000393655.2). NCBI lineage: Eukaryota > Viridiplantae > Streptophyta > Magnoliopsida > Solanales > Solanaceae > Nicotiana > Nicotiana sylvestris. The sequence continues at coordinate 108,440,746 of NC_091060.1, read as the reverse complement.
ACTCCTATTTGAATACATCTCAAGTATTATAATGACATTACTGCGAGGCTGAATTCTCCATGTTGGAGTTTACTATATTCATCTTACATGATATGATGATTTGTCCGTAACTTCTTGTCTAGTCATGACTAGGCTCTTCCTGAATCAACTACTAATTACTCGTCGACCCATTCTCATATCCATATTCTGCGTAATCTTTCTTGGGTTATTCCTTGTCTTAACTTACCTCACATGCTGGCTCCTTATCTATCAATAATATCCCAGGCAGGAACCCTTACTTCCCCATTTTTTTTGACTTCGTGCTTACATAGCGTCCTGGAATTGTCACACCTCCTTTTTACATACCTGTAGGTAGCACAAGGGAGTTTTTCCACTTTAAGTGACATTATTCGAAATGAGATTATTATTTATTTATTTTTGTTCAGAGTTGCCCCTTGAGATGGTTTGTTTTCTGGTGTCCCAAGTCACCGGTTTATTTTAAATCCCAAATCGAAGAAAATTCGACTTTCCTTTTGAAGTTTGCCAGAAATTCTGAGTAAGGAGTTCTGTTAACCCGAGGGAAGGTGTTAGGCACCCCCGGATTCTGTGGTTCTAGCACGGCCAATTAAACTATTATAATTGGCCTATTATCTGATTTTAATACATGTTTTAGCCTATGGTACATTTAACTTATTAAAACGCTTTTAATTATTTTTAAAGAAGATTTAACGTCGTATAAAACATGTCTTCGGATCGCGCCACATGAAATGTACCCGCAATCCGAAACACATCTTATTCAGCGTTGTGAGATTTAGAGTTGGGTCACATGAAATGCACACCCGAGTTTAATGAAAGTAATATTATTAAAAATACGCGCCTAAAGCAACTACGAGTTGTTAATTTCGCAAGGGCCATGGAAATTGGCTAAATGGTGCGCCTCAAATTCTAAGGATCAACACAAGATTAATTAAATGAGGGCCATGCAATTGTCATTTTTGTTTGGCATGACGCACTTTAATTCTAAATTAAAGAGGTATTCAAACTAGGCTTCGGAGGGCCATAAGTTATATTCTAATTGATATGGCTTACCTCGTAATGTATCTTGTGAGAATTCAATTAATTAGAGGACAGAATTATCAACACTTTTAAGACTAAAATTTTGGATCAATTTAAAACTAAAAGACCAACAATCAAGGAGATGAGCGGGTGGAATTAAAGGACATTGGGCTCGGACGACTGGCCCTACTGCAAAAAAAAAACTGGCCTGCCCTAATACAGGCCCAATGCAAGCCCCAAGCCGTAGATAACGGACGACGACAGATGCAAGACTCCAGATCGAGTCTCTACACATGCATAACATCAGAATTATTTGAATTAATGGCCCCGACCTCATTAACTGGGCCATCGCTAGGCCCAAGGTCTCATGATTCAAATGATTCATTCCCAAATCAAATAATACAAACCAATCTGATGTTAATTATGGAACATGAAGTCAGATTAACAAACATAAACTCTAATTTTAAATAATTAACACAATTTAACTAAGCTAAAATTTTAATTTTATCTTTCATGCATCCTTGAGTCAAATCTGCTTCCAGAACAATCCAGTAGCCAAAAGAATGCACTGCTGGGCTCAAGAAACGAGCCTAAATAACAACAGAAAAGCCATCTTCCCTCGCAAATGACTTCAGAATTCAAAGCTCGATGAGCCCAAACACTGTAACGAACAAAACTGAGGATTCCAGACTCGACATCGAGTCTATACTAAAGCAAAATAAACCGTTGCACTCAAACACAAATTGTTAAATCTCATCACTACCCAATGACTAATACACCAGGAAAACTTCGCATACTACTAAGGATACATGCTTGACTTCAGACTTACAAATATTCACACTTAAACTAAACTTAAAAACACAGCACGAGACTTTAAACTAACTAACTCTTTTTCAATATCAAAAAGTAACAAAATCTAGAGAATTAATCAACACCCAATGTAAGCACGTGATTTTTGCTTCACGAGCAATCACTCCAAAAGGAAAACAAAATATAAAAATAATGACAAGTGACCCCGCGGTACAAATTTTTCATGACATGTGTTGTTAGTCATTTGAGGGTCTGTCCATTTTGCATTTTTATCATTATCAAACAAAATACAAAAAAATGTGTGTCATTAAAAGAAAATTCAAAACATATATATGTGCATCGTTCGTTCTAGGTTTATTTATTTAAATATTTTTGTGATAATTATGTTAAGAGGTTGCCTTGTTGTTTAGTTTTAATTTCATTATTTTTATTATTTTTTGTTTTAAAAGAAAATGAAATTAGAAAAAAAAAAGGGATTAAAATCGGTTTGGGCCCAGGAAGTGAAACAAAAAAGGCCCAAAACCAGCATTCAGACCCAGTCCAAGTCCAGGCTTGCTCAGGCGCCTCCTGAAACGACGCCGTTTCAGGCAAATCAATCTGAGCCGTCCGTTCAGGCCAATCCAACGGCTCAGGATCTCTTTCAGCAACCCATTTTCAAACCCGACCCAATAACCGGTCTGACCCAACCCCTCACTTAAACCAAACGACCCCGTTTAACTACCAAACGACCCCGTCTCATTTCTCACCCTCAGATCCAAGCCGTTGAGATCATCTGATCTAACGGCTCAGATCCAATCCCATAGACCATATATAAACCTTCCCTTACACCCCACGCCCCCTATACCAGCACCCCATCCCTTCGTCCCCAAGATCAAACCTGAAACCCCAAACCCTAGCAAGCCGCCCTAGTCCCCCTCGCCATTAAAGCCGGCGGCACGAACGCCGGTGGCCACCTCCTGAACACCTTAAGACCCTCTCACTGTCCTAAACATGGATCTGCTATCCATTTGCCTCGAATCATCTTCCTTCGTCTCGAATCTTCATTTGAAGATTTGAGTCGAACCCGGAACTATGCCAAACCACCCCATCTTCATACCAGACACTCCCCTGACCTTTCTCGTGACCAAACCAAGCTTGGTTTGGTCCGAATCTACCCACAACTCCTAAAAATCCAGATCTGAAAATCCAGAACTTGAAACACATGCACCCGGGGAATCCGACCGGTCTTGACAAGGGTTTGAGGTCTAATAGACCTTAATCAAGGTGTTCTCATGTGAGAACACCCTGATTAAAGTTTGTTCGGCCTCAAGAGTTCGAAGTTGAGTCAGATTTGGGTCCGTTTTGATTTCAAACTTTTTCGGTAAGTTTCCTTTTCTCTTTGTTTGGTTCTAATTAAGTTGTCAGCATGCTTCGTTGTGTTTGTTTGTTATTTTGTTATTTTCATTCGGATTTCTTCCATCTCTGTCAAAGGCCTCTTATTTGGTCAGTTGGTTTTCTGTTTGTGTTCTAAATGTACTCTGTGACATACATGTGAGTCAATTAGATTAGTCGTCAAATGAGTTAATTCATATAGGCCCCCCAGTAATTGAACAAAAGTTGTTTGATGCCCTTTAGGTCCCTGAACGTATTGTTTATATGAGCGACTGATTATTACCTGTTATAATTAGTGTAGTCGACCGGATAAATGTCGTCGATTAGTTTCCTACGACTGAATGTTCAAATATTCTGAATGGGCCTGTATTGTGATTTGAATGTTGGGCATTACCTATGAATGTTAGTTTGTAACTACATTGTAAACAATTAAAAAGCCAGGCTGGGGCAGTTCTGAAATCGAATGATCAAAGCCCAAAGTGCCCTGATGCTGCAATAGGCAGGGCAGTAATAATCAAGGTTAAACAGGGGTAATCTGGGGTTTGAAAAGGGCAGAAAAGGTTAGTTTAAATGAAGCTGACAAGTAGGGTACTAATTAAGATTAAACTAATACCAATGGGGAACAAGACACAAGGGTATGGGGCTTAAAATGAATAATAAAATGAGCCCATAACTCTTGATTAAACAAAACCAGGCGTGGGGAACCAATGGCTGGCATCAAGAGATGCTCAAGCATGGGTTTAACAGAGTATGGGCAGACTGCAAGTTGCAGCATAAGGGCAGCTCAGCTGCACTGGGTCATTTGGCCTATAAATATGTCCTTTGAGAACCTAAAAAAGGGGCTGGATTTTTAGTCTTCAGAAAAGAAGAAAGAGGGGAATTTTTAGTCTTGAGCTAGAATTTTGAGTCTTGAGGCTGGGATCTTTAAGTCTTAAGAAAGGTTTTGTGAGTTTAAAGAAAAAGACTGAAAACATAAGAGAGTTTCAGTAAGGCATTGCAACCAAACACTGTCTGAAAGTTGTATAAGAGTGCATTTTGGTCAAGCTGTCTTGGCCAAGTTCTGTTGTTTGCATTGATTGAGCTGTTTATGGTTGTTGAACTGGTGGTGTTGCATTGAACTCCCTGTTATTGTTGTTGGTTTCTCTACTCTTTCCTGGGATTGCTCAACTATTTGCTGGTTCTCTTTGTTCTGGGAAATACTGCTGGTTGTCTGTGGACTGTAGAAAACACTTGTGGTTGTTGTTTGTTGCTGTGTTGTCGCTGTGTGTCTGCTGCTGCTGTGTTTGTCGCATACTACTCAACTGATTGCTCTCCTTCTTCCTTTCCTTTCCTTACCAGGTACACAATTAATACCACCAATGTAACTGAAAGTTTGAGCATGAATGCAAAAGAGAGGACTTGCAGATTGTTTTTATGTATACATGGACTGTTATCTTAAATGTCATGTAGTATGTAATAGTTACATTTTCATTTGGATAATAGAAGTAGTCTACATGCTTAGTATATCAATGTAGGTTAGTGAATGCTAGTCATATATGTATGCTGTTAGGTGAAAATATTCCCAGTGCAATAAGTTGTATCTTAGACTTAGTCTGATGGTGTAATATATTCTCTAAGGTCGGCCAAATAGGAAAACTATCCACTTTAGTTAAAGTTCTTTCCTCTTTTGTCAGATTGTCACATATAAATTGATAAACTCATTTCACAAAACAAAGAATCAGTTCAAGGCCTCAACCTCATGAAGGCCGAACCCAAATCGAAACAAATCAAGTAGGCCCGTATCGGAAAAACAGGGGCCCAAGTCTGTCCATCTCGCATGAGGGAGGTTTGGGCCCATAAATTTCGACTAGTTGTCCATAAGTGTAGTCACATTTTACTATTCCATAAAAGCATTTTAAATCCTGTTATAAATAAGCTCGCAAGAATGTAATCGACTAGGGCTATTTACTGTTTTCAATTAGTAGAGACAAACGCGATAAGAAACGTAGTTGTTATAGGACATCCTTTCAAAAATAAAGACAAGATGAGCCTCGACAAACAAAAACGCATAAGATGCGGGGCCCTTGTTAAAATGTATATTATCGAAGCATTTAGTTTCCAGGACGGGTTGTTTAGAAAAATCTCACAACCCTCCTAAAATAACAATACGTTAGACTCTTTAGGACGCGCCTTATAAATCTTACCTTCTTAAACTCGGGTGCACATTTATGTGACCCAAAGCCAATTCCCAACGGAGTCGAAATGTGTTTCTAATCACGGGTGCATTGATTGTGACGTGGTTCGAGATACGTGTCCATGACGTTGCAAATTCATTTTTTTTTAAAAATAAAAAATAAAAAAAAATAAAATAATAATAATAATAATAAGAATGAGATGAGCCTCGCCAAATAAAAATACAAATTGCGGGGCCCTCAGTAAATATTTGCTTTAAAAATTGTTTAGACTTCGGGATGGACCGTTTAGTAAAATTCCACGGTCCTACCCAAAATAAATACGCTAGTCGCTTTAGGCGCGCCTTTAATAATTTAATTTCCTTAAACTCGGGTGCACATTGATGTGACCCAAATCCAAATCTCAACGGAGTCAAAGTGTGTCGACGACCACGGGTACATTGATTGTAACGCGGTTCGAGATACATTTTCACAACGTTGCAATTCTTGATAAAAACAGTAAATGATAAAAGCGGTTAAAAGTTAAATTTTGCACATAAGTTCACACTTGTATAAAATCAGATAATCAAGCCGAATATAACAGTTGAGCGACCGTGCTAGAACCACGGAACTCGGGAATGCCTAACACCTTCTCCCGGGTTAACAGAATTCCTTATCCGGATTTCTGGTACGCAGACTGTAATATAGAGTCATTATTTTCCTTGATTCGGGATTAAAATTGGTGACTTGGGACACCCTAAATCTCCCAAGTGGCGACTCTGAAATAAATAAATAAATCCCGTTTCGATTGTCCTTTAATTGGGAAAAACTCCCTCGCACCCCCCCGGGCGCGGAAAAAGGAGGTGTGACAGCTCTGGCGACTCTGCTGGGGACGTAAACCCAGAACTACTGGTTCAGGGTTAAGAATTCGAGCTTAGAATAATTGTTATTATTTGGCTTTATTTATTATCTGATTTTATTACATGTTTTGAGCCTAATGTGCTAAATGCTGCTTTTACCGCTTTGATATTATTTGAACTGTACATATCAACTGTGCCGAAACCTTTCTCTTCTTACCTCCGGGGAGAAGCTCGCTGGTCGAGACTCCCTATTCTGTTAGTATCAATACCTGAAATAAGAAAGAGGTCGGACAAGTTACAAAGCCGGACGATCTCGCGGGTCCCCGGTACGTAGCCCCCTCCTCGACTCGAGTTGTCCGCTCGGGTACACAGTCTAGAACAAATACCAAGGTTTAAACCTAGTATAACGAAACTTCATGCCGGATCCCTAGTAGGAACGTTTATTTGCATCATGTTGCATTTGACTTAGGGGACTCAACACAGGGGTTGGGTCCGTCTAGGACAGGCAACCTGAATTGAAAGGACCATCATGCTGCATTCCTATCTGTGTTGTGCGTTTATTTGCTTCGGTTCCGCATGTCGACCGGTTCCTAAAAAAAAGGGAAAAATAGCAGCGTAGGGGAGATAATTACTTATTTTTGGAAAAATAAAACCAATGTCCAAGTAGTGTCAAAACCTCGCCGGAATTTTTCTAAAAAAAAAAACTATCCTTTTATTGAGTGTTATTAAAAAAAAAACAGTTTCTTTAATCTCTATCTCTTTTCAAAATACGTATTCCTGATTTCTAGGTTTATTCGATTTTTCCTATTTTACGATATGCCCGAACTACGCCGGTTTGATTCTCACCGGATATGAGATACGTAGGCAACCCTCATCGGGTTCAATCCCATTTTGCTAAAATAGCCAAAAATCAATAAATAAAATAAAAATGTGTCAAAAATAAGTCAGGTGACGTTGTTTTATCATAAATAGTCGAATGTTCCCAAAAGGGACGCCGGAAGGCTGACTTTGCATAAACAGCCACCTTCGGGTCTTGTTTAGCATTTTTTGTCCAGTTGACCCACACAGCCTTAAACTCTTCATCCCCGAAGTGTTTAAAGGCCGTGTTCAAAACTTGATCCCCTCTGTTTAAAATATTTTGAGTCGAGTCGTTTTGTTAAAATCACCTTAATAAATGTGCAGGATGAGCACGATGCAAAATGAACATTTTTCAATAATGACCAAAATCCCTGTCAAGTTACGGCTATGGTGGAATGATCTGGGTGTTGAAGGGCAAAATGAGGTTAAGAAATATCTGAAAGGTCTTGTGGGTCTGTTGGAAGTCCAGCCTCGGGGAGATATCATAAGAGCTTTGATTACCTATTGGGACCCGACGCACAACGTTTTCCATTTCTCTGATTTTGAGCTCACCCCGACTTTGGAAGAAATGGCCGGATACATCGGGAATACTGAACTTCCGTTAAGACAGAAATACTTGGTTGCCCCAAGAGTCGTCACGGTACATCGATTCCTAGATTCATTGAAAATACCTAGAACCGTCCACAACCCGGATCTGGCGGCCGGATTTTGTACTCCATGCTTCATATATGATAGGTACGGTCATGAGGGGGGATTCAATAATCCAATCAACAAACTGTGCAGCAAGGGAGTGCGTCAGAAGTGGGACAAGCACAGACAGGTAGCATTCATGATGATGTTCCTGGGCCTTCTGGTATTTCCAAGGAAAGATGGAAACATTGATTTGAAGATATCCGGGGTCGTCAGCACTTTACTCACGCAAAGTGACAGTACTCTCGCGCCAATGGTGGTATCTAACATCTTTCGAGCTCTTACAGTCTGTAAAGCCGGGGGAAATTTCTTCGAAGGTTGTAACTTGCTCCTACAGATATGGATGACCGAGCACCTCTGCCATCATTCCGAGATTTTGAGCCATGGTTCTCCGGAAAAGACCTGCATAGAAGAATCTTACACGAGAACCAAAGAGATCATTTTGCCCAAAGGAGTCCCGGCATGGACCTCGTTCTTTCAAGCTCTTACTGCCAGCCAAATACAATGGACGTTGGGATGGTTGCCTGTTGATGAGATCCTATATGTGTCTGCAGCTAAAACTCATTTCTTACTGATGGGGCTTAAGAGCATTCAACCTTACGCACCCTGCCGAGTGTTGAGACAGTTTGGAAGATGCCAGACAGTACCTCATGAGGAAGATCTTAGCACTCAAGCAGTTGAAATGAGTCCTAACGGACAATTCCCAGAAGCAAGGATTCGCCAAAACTGGAGTGAGTGTCAATATTTGAAATCAGATACTTGCGTACGGGATCGAGACAAAGGAGAGACGACGCCAGGTTACCTTGCATGGTATAGAAGGGAACTTGAGCATGAAAGGCCAGCTAAGAGACCTCACATCCGGAACTTCACTGAATCATCGCAAAGACAGTGGGATTGGTTAGCGAAAGAAAGAGGCTATTGCGCCGAAATCAGCGGATTAAAGCAACAAGTAGAAGGCTTGAAATATGAACACAATGTGCAAACCGCTACCGATTTGGGAGAACGGAACAGATTAGTTCAGGAGAACGAAATGCTCAGGGCCCAGATCAAACAGATAAGGGTGGATGCGGATAAACAGCCAAGGCGTCGATCAGACGAACACCTGATAAAAAGACTAAAAAGTGAAATCAGGGAGTGGCAAGATGGTTTGGAGAAATCTGAAAACGTCATAGCAGAGCTCAGGGCACAGTGGGATGCATGAGTAGATAAGCATCGCCGAAGTTTGAACCAATTGAAACACGACCACGAGAAGACTGTTGCCAAAGTAAAGAGGGAAATGGCTACACTTGAGTTTAAAGCAGTTAAGCAGGCCAGGGATTTCCAATTGGAAAGTAGATACTGTTACGACTCGTTGGCCCAAATGAAGGAAGAAGTGCGGCATCTGAGGGATCAGCATATACAGGACTCACAGGTATTTAAGACATGCAGTGATCAGATAAGACACCTACCCATAAAGAAGAAACAAACCAGAGACAAGATCAGGGCCATTGCCCATTCCATCATCAGAAGGTGTCGGCGGTGTGAAAACATGACCTGCGTCACCGTTCTCCCAGCAGTGATGGGTTATGTCAAACAGACCATGCACGAGTTGGAGCAGCTCGAAAGGGATCTCGCACCTAGAACCGTGAAAAGGCCGAATGATGCCTCGCGGGTCCCCAAATTGGAAAATTAACCTCTGGTCAAGTCTTGTTTTAGTTGAGCTTGATGTTTTCCCATATGTTGTTTTCTACTTTTCCGTCAACCAAATAGAGTCAAAGAACCATGGAGCCTATACTGTTGCTATTTTGTTTGAAGCAATGTGTAATAGCAAATTTTGATAATAAAATTAAGTGACTCCGGAAGAATTTCTATGTGTCTTTACTTTGAGGCAGAACTACGCCTGGTCTGATTCACGCGGGGACGTGATACGTAGGCAATCCCCATAAGATTCGACCGCTTTTAATAAATAAAGAAAAGAAAATGTAAATAAAATAAAACGCAGGGTTTCGCAAAATACTTTAAAGAGACGAATGAGCAAACCGGGATGACGCATGTTGTTTGAAGCAAAGCATGTAGAAACGGTTAACTGCCTAGGTGCATTGCATCCTCTATGTGTTATGATCAAATCTGTTAAGCTCTAACGCTAACAAAGTTTGTTGTTGTCTGATATCAGACAGTTAGTGGTTAAAGAATTCTGGCAACACATTCATACCAAACCAGATCCAAAGGACCGGTAGCAACAAGCATGACTACTTCGGAGAATAGCAACGAGGAGGAAAGGCCGATGAGCCAGTTGTTAAAAGAAGCAATGGAAAATATTGAAAGGATGGGACTAGAAATGAATGCAATGCAACTAGCCCTAGCCAAAACCCAAAAAAGCCCCGAAACACTAGGACACATGCCGGAGTACCCTCACTCTGGCCCTTCCACAAGCCGCCCAAATCCCCTCTATCATCAAGAAAGAAGCCCTCATGATTCCCAAGCTCCACCACCCCATCAACCTCTCCCAACACCCAACATTCCCATTTTTGTGGGACCTACATCAGCCCCTTTGCAGAGAACGACCAGTGAGCCATTGTTTCAGGCTCACGATACCCAATACTATCCCCCTGAGCCTACATTCCATGCACCCGAACCACAAGCTTACAATCCCCGTTTGGAAGTACCGGCAGAGATTGAGAAGCCGGTTAAGGCCCCTGAACAGGATGAAGTGTTGAGAAAGTTCAAAAGCCTGGAGCAATCCTTCAGGAACTTGCACGGGCTGGGCAATCAAGTCAGCGTGGCATACAAAGATCTGTGCCCTTTCCCAGACGTCCAACTCCCGGCTGGGTTCAAGATGCCCAAGTTTGATTTATATGAAGGGCACGGTGATCCCATGGCACATTTGCGGGGATTCTGTAGCAAAATGAGAGGGGCAGGAGGCAAGGACGAGCTTTTGATAGCTTATTTCGGCCAAAGTCTGAGCGGATCTGCACTGGAATGGTATACCAGGCAGGATTTCAGCAGGTGGTACACGTGGGATGATCTGGCGCAGGCTTTTGCAGGTCATTTCCAGTACAATCTGGAGATAGTCCCTGACCGTCTCACGTTATTGAGAACTGGGAAGAAACCCGGGGAAAGTTTTCGCGAGTTCGGGTTCCGCTGGAGAGAACAAGCAGCTAGAGTCGATCCTCCCATGAGAGAGGGAGAGATGGTGGACTATTTTTTGCAGACATTGGATCCAACCTACTTTGGTCACTTGGTGACAACGGTTGGAAAATCTTTCAACGAGGTGGTCAAAATAGGGGTCATGATAGAAGAGGGTTTGAGGTCGGACAAGATCTTGAACTATTCGGCACTCAAGGCCACAACCCAGGCTATTCAAAACGGCACGGGAGGTGCGCTGAGAAGAAAGAAAGAAGAGGTTGCCACGATCGAGGCAGGCAGTTGGTCCAGGGCTGGCAGGCCGCACTACAACCAACCCAGGCCTCACAGGTCAAACTACCCATACAACCCACCACAAAATTTCTATCCACCTCGAGAACCACATTGTTCCGTACACCAAGCCCAGGTATACACTCAGCCTCCGGTTCGCCCACAATGGCGCGCACCGGCTCCCCAGAACATATATGCACCACCACAAAACACTTACCCTCCACCAAGGGCATATAGAAATCCTTCAGGGGCAGGCTTCCGGGGAAATCCAGATGCTAGGAATGACAGGTTGCGGAAGCAAAGAACCTTCACGGAGCTGGGAGAAACCTACACCGCTTTGTTCCACAAGCTGCGGCAATTGGGTTTGGTTAGTCCTGTCCAGACTCGAGAACCAAATCCCCCACCTCAGAATGTAGATCGATCAATCAGTTGTGAATACTGTTCAGGGATGCTCGGGCACGATACCGAGAAGTGCTGGAAGTTAAGGCATGCCATACAGGATCTTATTGACACCAATAAGATCGAGGTCCAGACACCGGAGGCTCCTAACATCAACCAAAACCCACTGCCAGCGCACCACGAAACTCACATGATTGAGTTGGTGTGTGAGGGAGGAGAATTAAGAAAACCCTCACAAACAGTGATGATGATCCAAGCCGCCCCGAAAGAAGTCTTAACCAGTGGAGGAACGAGTGTACAGTCGCAGGGAGAAGGCGTCAAGCCGGTAGTGATATTGGGGAAGAGCCCGTCCATCATAGCAAGCAAACCCGAGCCAAGCAAGTTGGTAATACCAGGGATCCTGCCCGCACCGACAATCGTGTTGAAAGGGGTATGTAGAGAACGGGTGACCATAAAGCCTGTGGTCCAACTGCCGATGATTGACAGCAGGGCTGTGCCTTGGAAATATGAAAAGGCAGTGGTGACGTACAAAGGAAAACTGGTGGAAGAAGTCAGTTGTGAAGCGCAAGGGCTGACTCGATCAGGTCGATGTTTTGCTCCGGTGGAGCTAAGAAGAACCAACCCAGTGGCAACCAAGAAACCTGTGTCCGAGGAAGAGGCCGAAGAGTTCCTGAGGAAGATGAAAGTACATGACTATTCTGTGGTTGAGCAGCTGAGAAAAACACCGGCCCAGATCTCACTATTGTCATTACTCCTCCATTCTGAGGAACATCGTCGGGTCCTGTTGAAGATATTGAACGAGGCTCATGTACCCAGTGAGATTTCTGTAAACCACCTGGAAACCATTGCCATCAAGATTTTCGAGGTGAACAGGGTAACATTCTCAGATGATGACCTGCCAGTGGAAGGTACGGAGCATAACAAAGCTCTATACCTAGCTGTCAAATGTGAAGACTCGGTGGTAACTCGAGTATTGGTGGATAACGGCTCAAGCGCCAATATTTGTCCATTATCCACTCTGGACCAGTTAAAGATCGACCGCGGGAGAATCCGAAAGAATAGCATCTGTGTCCGGGGGTTTGACGGAAATGGAACAGCCACTGTGAGGGATGTTGTACTTGAACTGACCATTGGGCCAGTCCTGTTTACCATGGAATTCCAGGTGTTAGATGCCACAGTTTCTTATAACCTGCTGTTAGGACGGCCCTGGATTCACGCAGCCAAAGCGGTGCCTTCCACCCTACATCAGACGGTGAAGTTCGAGTGGGAAAGACAAGAGGTCGTGTTGCACGGCGAGGATACAACATGCACCATGGGCGGAACCAGTGTACCATTCATAGAGAACGCCGATGACAAAGGTCCTTGGGTCTACCAGATTTTCAATACAGGGTCGGCCAACAAAATTTTTGAAGGAGAAATCATCCCACACCCTAGGGTAGCTGCCGCAACAGTCATGATGGTCTCAGAAATGCTGGGCAATGGATTTGTGCCGGGAAAAGGCCTGGGAGTCGAGCTTCAAGGGATAGTCCAACCTGTTTCCCTTCCTAAAAATCTGGAAACTTTCGGATTGGGGTTCAAACCAACCGCAGCAGACAGGAAGCAAGCGCGAAAAATGAAGAAGAGGGTCTGGTTTCTGCCTAAACCAGTGCCACGCCTCTCAAGGTCTTTTGTTAAAGCAAGTGCCAAGGGGTCAGCGATCCCAAAGATTCGAGGACCTTTGATCGGTATAAATGAAGACCTGAATCAGAGTTTTGAGAGGCTATTCGCGGATGTCAGTATGGTGGAAGCTGGAGAAGGTTCCAGCAGAGCAGAGATACAATTTGTGGGGCCTGAGGCCAAGACCAACAATTGGACGGTTACTCCTCTTCCTGTCCGAGGGGAGTCTTGGTAGTAGGCTTTGATTAATGTTTTGTTTGTTTGTTTGTTTGATCGGATTATTCAAGGGTGTAATCCAAATTTTACTTTCGTTTTTGTAAAAGTGTGAACCCTTTTTATCCCGCAAGTTTAATAAAGTTCTTTTCTTTTGTCCCATTTTGATTTTGTTTTGTTCTTTTTCTTTCTGAACAGTTCTCTTTTTACTGGTTCTAATGACATGGCATGCACAACGGATCTTCGACCTGGTCTAATAAATCAATCTGAAACCGACTCAATGATGCAAGAGGTCGTTTGTGATGATGAATCTGAATGTGATGAAGGTGAAGCCTTCGAAGAAATAAACTGAGAACTGTGCCAATTTGAAGAGAAACCCAAGCCTAACCTAAATGACACCGAGGCTGTGAATCTGGGAGACGCTGATAACGTCCAAGAGACAAAAATTAGCATCCACATTGAGCCGAATGTCAGAGCAGAATTGATCAAAATTCTCAGGGAATTCAAAGATGTTTTTGCCTGGTCATACGATGATATGCCTGGATTAAGCACCAATTTAGTGGTTCACAAATTACCCACTGACCCGGCATACCCTCCGGTCAAGCAAAAGCTAAGGAAATTTAAAACAGAAATGAGTGTAAAGATCAAAGAAGAAGTGATTAAGCAGTTGCAATCAAAGGTCATTCGGGTCACTCGGTATCCCGAGTGGTTGGCCAATGTGGTACCAGTCCCAAAGAAGGATGGAAAAATCAGGGTGTGCGTTGACTACCGCAACCTCAACAAAGCAAGTCCCAAGGACAATTTTCCGCTACCCAACATTCATATCCTGATCGACAATTGCGCTGGGCGCGAGATCGGATCCTTTGTGGATTGCTATGCGGGTTATCATCAGATCCTAATGGACGAGGAGGATGCTGAGAAGACAGCGTTTATTACGCCATGGGGAACCTACTGCTATCGGGTAATGCCGTTCGGATTAAAGAACGTCGGGGCAACGTACATGCGAGCAATGACTGCTGTGTTTCACGACATGATACACAAAGAAATAGAAGTGTACGTCGATGATGTGATCATCAAATCTTGGCGTCAGGAGGACCATGTAGCAGACCTAAGGAGATTTTTCCAAAGACTCCGAAGGTATGATATCAAGCTTAACCCGGCCAAATGCGCATTCGGGGTTCCATCAGGAAAGTTGCTAGGATTCATCGTCAGTCGACGGGGGATTGAGTTAGACCCATCCAAAATTGAATCCATCCGAGATTTGCCACCGCCAAGGAACAAAACAGAGGTAATGAGTTTGCTGGGTAGACTCAATTACATCAGCAGATTCATCGCTCAACTCACAGCAACTTGTGAGCCCATATTTCGGCTGCTAAGAAAGGATGCTGCAGTAGGTTGGACGGCAGAGTGTCAGGAGGCTTTCGACCAAATCAAAGGGTATCTGTCTAATCCACCCGTATTGGTCCCGCCTAAGCCCGGGAAACCCCTAATCCTTTACCTGACGGTCTTGGAAAATTCATTTGGTTGTGTACTGGGGCAACATGATGACACAGGAAGGAAGGAGCAGGCCATCTACTATCTTAGCAAGAAATTCACAGTGCATGAGGTCAAGTACACTCAACTCGAGAAAACATGCTGCGCCCTAACTTGGGTAGCTCAGAAGTTGAAGCACTACCTGTCTTCATATACTACTTATCTCATATCCCGCTTGGACCCATTGAAGTATATCTTTCAGAAACCTATGCCCACGGGAAGGTTGGCAAAGTGGCAAATTCTGCTCACAGAGTTTGATATCATCTACGTAACGAGGACGGCCATGAAAGCCCAGGCACTGGCAGACCATTTGGCAGAGAATCCCGTTGATGAAAAATACGAGCCCTTAAGAACGTATTTTCCTGACGAAGAGGTGATGCATACGAATGATTTGGAATTACCTGAGGAACCAGGTTGGAAGCTTTTCTTCGATGGAGCTGCAAACGCAAAAGGGGTTGGAATAGGAGCAGTACTCATTTCTGAAACAGGACGGCATTATCCTGTTACGGCTCAACTACGCTTCTATTGCACCAACAATATGGCCGAGTATGAGGCTTGCATTCTGGGTCTGCGCCTGGCTGCTGACATGGATGTCCAAGACGTCTTGGTCTTGGGAGACTCGGACCTCTTGGTACATCAAATTCAGGGAGAATGGGAAACACGAGATCTAAAACTCATACCATACCGACAATGCTTGCATGATCTGAGCAAGCAATTTCGATCGGTGAAGTTCAAACACATCCCGAGAGTTCACAATGAGGTTGCGGATGCCTTGGCCACCTTAGCATCAATGCTGCACCACCCTGACAAAATGTATGTTGATCCTCTACACATCCAGGTCCGTGATCAGCACGCCTACTGCAATGCCATAGAAGAAGAAGCAGATGGCGAACCCTGGTTTCATGATATCAAGGAATACCTCAGGATGGGGATATATCCAGAACATGCCTCTGGAGACCAAAAAAGAGCCCTTCGGCGTTTGTCGAATGGTTTCTTCCTCAGTGGGGGAATATTGTACAAAAGAACCCCGGATTTGGGATTGTTGAGATGCATAGATGCCGGGCAGGCAACGTCGGTTATGGCAGAAGTACATGCTGGAGTTTGTGGACCACACATGAGCGGGTATGTGTTGGCAAGAAAGATCCTTCGAACAGGGTGTTATTGGCTCACCATGGAACACGACTGTATCACTTTCGTGAGGAAATGCCATCAGTGCCAGATACATGGAGATTTGATTCATTCTCCGCCAATAGAGTTACATACGATGTCAGCACCCTGGCCGTTTGTGGCATGGGGCATGGATGTCATTGGGCCCATCGAGCCAGCAGCGTCCAACGGTCATAGGTTCATCCTAGTGACCATTGATTACTTCACCAAATGGGTTGAGGCTAAAACCTTCAAATCAGTAACCAAGAAGGCAGTGGTGGACTTTGTTCACTCCCATATCATCTGCAGATTTGGGATCCCAAAAGTGATCATCACGGATAACGGTGCGAATCTTAATAGCAGCCTGATGAGAGAGGTATGCCAACAATTCAAGATTATACACCGCAATTCCACCCCATATCGTCCCAAGGCGAATGGAGCAGTCGAAGCAGCCAACAAGAATATCAAGAAGATACTGCGGAAGATGGTGGAAGGATCCAGACAATGGCACGAGAAATTACCCTTTGCCTTGTTGGGTTACAACACTACCGTCCGGACTTCCATAGGCACAACTCCTTATTTGTTGGTGTATGGAACTAAGGCCGTGATACCAGCGGAGGTCGAAATTCCATCCCTCCGAATTGCCACTAAAGCCGGGATTGATGACGATGAATGGGTCAAAGCTCGATTGGAACAGTTGAGCCTGATAGATGAGAAAAGATTGGCAGCAGTGTGCCATGGTCAGCTGTACCAGAAGAGAATGGCAAGAGCGTATAATAAGAAGGTGCGCCCCAGGAAGTTTGAAGTAGGGCAGTTGGTATTAAAGAAGATCCTCCCACATCAGGTCGAGGCAAAAGGCAAATTCGCCCCAAATTGGCAAGGGCCTTATATCGTGACCAGAGTATTGTCCAACGGTGCTTTGTGTTTGACAGATGTCGAAGGTAGATGTGTCGACATGGCTATCAATTCAGATGCAGTCAAGAGATATTATGCGTAACTTCTTTAATTATGGCAATTTTTGGTCTATTTGTTTGTATTTGGCATTTGTTGGATAATGTGATGACGGAGGCAATTCTTTCTTCTATCCAAACACTGTTTAACCCTTGCTTCCCCCTTTGAGCCTTAAGTTATTCTTTCATACCCCTCTTTTGGAATCACAAATGGGAAAGATATGAAAAAAAAGAGAAAAGAAAAGAAAAAGAAAAAGAAAAGAAAAAGACATGAAAAAAAAAATGAAAAGAAGGAAAAGAAAAAAAGAAGAAGATAAAATCACAAGAAATACAAAACCGTGGGAACTACGTTTGACCTGATTCCTCAAAGAGGATACGTAGGCGCCTCACGGCTCGGTCATAGTATGCATCATAGCGAATATAGGATGCATAATGTACATAGTGTGCATAATAGGCACAGCGTGCGTAACGCACATAGCGCAACAAAAGTGTAAAAAATAAATTCCCCAAACAAGAAAACTGGGGCAGAAGTTATGTTTTAAATTCCAACAAAGGTTTGATTCCAAAAGTTGTAGCACATCACCCATCAAATTATGTTCATTTTTCATAGCCTTTCTTTAACTACACACCAAAACCAACATCAATGTCCCAAAAGACCTCCCGATCAATGTTCGAGAGATGCCAAGTCCGGCGAATAAGGCCGAGAATAATACACTGATCCCCAACAAAGAAGAGGATCGTAAGACTGGAAATGAATTGATGGTCAAGGGAATCTCCAGAAAGGAGAGACGTATCTACAACACCCCGATTTCCCGAAAGAAATAAAATGAGAGAGTCTTATCGGTGAAGACCTTCACAGGCACCGAGAGGCGATGTAAGATGAGGGATATGAAATGAGAGAGTCTTATTGGTGAAAACCTTCACAGGCACCATAAGGCGCCGGGAGATGAGAGAAACGAGAGAGTCTCATTAGTGAAAACCCCTCGAAGGGCACTATGAGGCGACAAGACAGATCAGCAAAAGCTACAACATCCGAAACGGACACTCATTTATCATCCCCAGCAAGTCAGACCATCGGGCAAATCGATTGATACAAATAGACTGGGTCGGGAATCTATGGTGCACGTCATGATCACGGGGACCAGTCATGTCCTCCAGGTAAGTTCTTTTGAGTTTCTCCTCCCCACCAAATATGGGTCCAGAAAGATTTTTTCCCTCTAGCTTTTATTTTCTCTTCCTAAAATTTGTCTTGAAAAGAATTTTTCAAAGCTTACTACCAGAAACCGGAGGGGAATTCACCCAATGCAAGGATCGTGCCCGGCGATTTTGGAGGGAGTGAGCTCCTAAAGGGAGTGGTTTCGGGAGTTAAAAGCAGACTCCCATAGAATATGCTTCAAGAGAAAGCGGAAAGGGGGATTAATTAAAAGCCAATCCCCAGCAGGCTAGAGACCCCCAACAGACAAATTTGCCCGCCAACCAATTATGGGGACATAGAGCAAGAAAAGGGGAAGAGAGGGAAAAATCATCCGCCAGAAAGGCACCCTCTACCACCACGATCAAAACTAATTAAATCCTTTTATCTGCTGCAGGAAAACAAAGAATTGATAAGGGCAGCAAGATGCAACGCCAGGGAAGTCACCAAAAACCGGGGCAGAAAATTTTCTGCCGATTGTCGAAAATTTTCTCGGAAGAACGGGGAAGCAATTTTAATACATTTAAGTTCTAGGTCGCCCACCAGTATAATGCGGGAATACTTTTAAGTTCTAGGTCACCCACCAGTATAATGCGGGAATACATTTAAGTTCTAGGTCGCCCACCAGTATAATGCGGGAATACTTTTAAGTTCTAGGTCGCCCACCAGTATAATGCGGGAATACTTTTAAGTTCTAGGTCGCCCACCAGTATAATGCGGGAATACATTTAAGTTCTAGGTCGCCCACCAGTATAATGCGGGAATACTTTTAAGTTCTAGGTCGCCCACCAGTATAATGCGGGAATACTTTTAAGTTCTAGGTCGCCCACCAGTATAATGCGGGAATACATTTAAGTTCTAGGTCACCCACCAGTATAATGCGGGAATACTTTTAAGTTCTAGGTCGCCCACCAGTATAATGCGGGAATACTTTTAAGTTCTAGGTCGCCCACCAGTATAATGCGGGAATACTTTTAAGTTCTAGGTCGCCCACCAGTATAATGCGGGAATACTTTTAAGTTCTAGGTCGCCCACTAGTATAATGCGGGAATACATTTAAGTTCTAGGTCGCCCACCAGTATAATGCGGGAATACATTTAAGTTCTAGGTCGCCCACCAGTATAATGCGGGAATACTTTTAAGTTCTAGGTCGCCCACCAGTATAATGCGGGAATACATTTAAGTTCTAGGTCGCCCACCAGTATAATGCGGGAATACTTTTAAGTTCTAGGTCGCCCACCAGTATAATGCGGGAATACATTTTAGTTCTAGGTCGCCCACCAGTATAATGCAGGAATACATTTAAGTTCTAGGTCGCCCGCCAGTATAATGCGGGAATAATTTTAAGTTCTAGGTCGCCCACCAGTATAATGCGGGAATACATTTAAGTTCTAGGTCGCCCACCAGTATAATGCGGGAATACTTTTAAGTTCTAGGTCGCCCACCAGTATAATGCGGGAATACTTTTAAGTTCTAGGTCGCCCACCAGTATAATGCGGGAATACATTTAAGTTCTAGGTCGCCCACCAGTATAATGCGGGAATACATTTAAGTTCTAGGTCGCCCACCAGTATAATGCGGGAATACTTTTAAGTTCTAGGTCGCCCACCAGTATAATGCGGGAATACATTTAAGTTCTAGGTCGCCCACCAGTATAATGCGGGAATACTTTTAAGTTCTAGGTCGCCCACCAGTATAATGCGGGAATACATTTTAGTTCTAGGTCGCCCACCAGTATAATGCAGGAATACATTTAAGTTCTAGGTCGTCCACCAGTATAATGCGGGAATACTTTTAAGTTCTAGGTCGCCCTCCAGTATAATGCGGGAATACATTTAAGTTCTAGGTCGCCCACCAGTATAATGCGGGAATACTTTTAAGTTCTAGGTCGCCCACCAGTATAATGCGGGAATACATTTAAGTTCTAGGTCGCCCACCAGTATAATGCGGGAATACTTTTAAGTTCTAGGTCGCCCACCAGTATAATGCGGGAATACATTTAAGTTCTAGGTCGCCCACCAGTATAATGCGGGAATACTTTTAAGTTCTAGGTCGCCCACCAGTATAATGCGGGAATACTTTTAAGTTCTAGGTCGCCCACCAGTATAATGCGGGAATACATTTAAGTTCTAGGTCGCCCACCAGTATAATGCGGGAATACTTTTAAGTTCTAGGTCGCCCACCAGTATAATGCGGGAATACTTTTAAGTTCTAGGTCGCCCACCAGTATAATGCGGGAATACTTTTAAGTTCTAGGTCGCCCACCAGTATAATGCGGGAATACATTTAAGTTCTAGGTCGCCCACCAGTATAATGCGGGAATACTTTTAAGTTCTAGGTCGCCCACCAGTATAATGCGGGAATACTTTTAAGTTCTAGGTCGCCCACCAGTATAATGCGGGAATACATTTAAGTTCTAGGTCACCCACCAGTATAATGCGGGAATACATTTAAGTTCTAGGTCGCCCACCAGTATAATGCGGGAATACATTTAAGTTCTAGGTCGCCCACCAGTATAATGCGGGAATACATTTAAGTTCTAGGTCGCCCACCAGTATAATGCGGGAATACTTTTAAGTTCTAGGTCGCCCACCAGTATAATGCGGGAATACATTTAAGTTCTAGGTCGCCCACCAGTATAATGCGGGAATACTTTTAAGTTCTAGGTCGCCCACCAGTATAATGCGGGAATACATTTTAGTTCTAGGTCGCCCACCAGTATAATGCAGGAATACATTTAAGTTCTAGGTCGCCCGCCAGAATAATGCGGGAATACTTTTAAGTTCTAGGTCGCCCTCCAGTATAATGCGGGAATACATTTAAGTTCTAGGTCGCCCACCAGTATAATGCGGGAATACTTTTAAGTTCTTGGTCGCCCACCAGTATAATGCGGGAATACTTTTAAGTTCTAGGTCGCCCACCAGTATAATGCGGGAATACATTTAAGTTCTAGGTCGCCCACCAGTATAATGCGGGAATACATTTAAGTTTTAGGTCGCCCACCAGTATAATGCGGGAATACATTTAAGTTCTAGGTCGCCCACCAGTATAATGCGGGAATACATTTAAGTTCTAGGTCGCCCACCAGTATAATGCGGGAATACTTTTAAGTTCTAGGTCGCCCACCAGTATAATGCGGGAATACTTTTAAGTTCTAGGTCGCCCACCAGTATAATGCGGGAATATATTTAAGTTCTAGGTCGCCCACCAGTATAATGCGGGAATACATTTAAGTTCTAGGTCGCCCACCAGTATAATGCGGGAATACATTTAAGTTCTAGGTCGCCCACCAGTATAATGCGGGAATACTTTTAAGTTCTAGGTCGCCCACCAGTATAATGCGGGAATACATTTAAGTTCTAGGTCGCCCACCAGTATAATGCGGGAATACTTTTAAGTTCTAGGTCGCCCACCAGTATAATGCGGGAATACTTTTAAGTTCTAGGTCGCCCACCAGTATAATGCAGGAATACATTTAAGTTCTAGGTCGCCCGCCAGTATAATGCGGGAATACTTTTAAGTTCTAGGTCGCCCACCAGTATAATGCGGGAATACATTTAAGTTCTAGGTCGCCCACCAGTATAATGCGGGAATACTTTTAAGTTCTAGGTCACCCACCAGTATAATGCGGGAATACATTTAAGTTCTAGGTCGCCCACCAGTATAATGCGGGAATACATTTAAGTTCTAGGTCGCCCACCAGTATAATGCGGGAATACTTTTAAGTTCTAGGTCACCCACCAGTATAATGCGGGAATACATTTAAGTTCTAGGTCGCCCACCAGTATAATGCGGGAATACTTTTAAGTTCTAGGTCGCCCACCAGTATAATGCGGGAATACATTTAAGTTCTAGGTCGCCCACCAGTATAATGCGGGAATACTTTTAAGTTCTAGGTCGCCCACCAGTATAATGCGGGAATACATTTTAAGTTCTAGGTCGCCCACCAGTATAATGCGGGAATACTTTTAAGTTCTAGGTCGCCCACCAGTATAATGCGGGAATACATTTAAGTTCTAGGTCGCCCACCAGTATAATGCGGGAATACTTTTAAGTTCTAGGTCGCCCACCAGTATAATGCGGGAATACATTTAAGTTCTAGGTCGCCCACCAGTATAATGCGGGAATACATTTAAGTTCTAGGTCGCCCACCAGTATAATGCGGGAATACTTTTAAGTTCTAGGTCGCCCACCAGTATAATGCGGGAATACATTTAAGTTCTAGGTCGCCCACCAGTATAATGCGGGAATACTTTTAAGTTCTAGGTCGCCCACCAGTATAATGCGGGAATACTTTTAAGTTCTAGGTCGCCCACCAGTATAATGCAGGAATACATTTAAGTTCTAGGTCGCCCACCAGTATAATGCGGGAATACTTTTAAGTTCTAGGTCGCCCTCCAGTATAATGCGGGAATACATTTAAGTTCTAGGTCGCCCACCAGTATAATGCGGGAATACTTTTAAGTTCTAGGTCGCCCACCAGTATAATGCGGGAATACTTTTAAGTTCTAGGTCGCCCACCAGTATAATGCGGGAATACATTTAAGTTCTAGGTCGCCCACCAGTATAATGCGGGAATACATTTAAGTTCTAGGTCGCCCACCAGTATAATGCGGGAATACATTTAAGTTCTAGGTCGCCCACCAGTATAATGCGGGAATACATTTAAGTTCTAGGTCGCCCACCAGTATAATGCGGGAATACTTTTAAGTTCTAGGTCGCCCACCAGTATAATGCGAGAATACATTTAAGTTCTAGGTCGCCCAACAGTATAATGCGGGAATACTTTTAAGTTCTAGGTCGCCCACCAGTATAATGCGGGAATACATTTAAGTTCTAGGTCGCCCACCAGTATAATGCGGGAATACATTTAAGTTCTAGGTCGCCCACCAGTATAATGCGGGAATACATTTAAGTTCTAGGTCGCCCACCAGTATAATGCGGGAATACTTTTAAGTTCTAGGTCGCCCACCAGTATAATGCAGGAATACTTTTAAGTTCTAGGTCGCCCACCAGTATAATGCGGGAATACATTTAAGTTCTAGGTCGCCCACCAGTATAATGCGGGAATACTTTTAAGTTCTAGGTCGCCCACCAGTATAATGCGGGAATACTTTTAAGTTCTAGGTCGCCCACCAGTATAATGCGGGAATACATTTAAGTTCTAGGTCGCCCACCAGTATAATGCGGGAATACTTTTAAGTTCTAGGTCGCCCACCAGTATAATGCGGGAATACATTTAAGTTCTAGGTCGCCCACCAGTATAATGCGGGAATACATTTAAGTTCTAGGTCGCCCACCAGTATAATGCGGGAATACTTTTAAGTTCTAGGTCGCCCACCAGTATAACGCGGGAATACATTTAAGTTCTAGGTCGCCCACCAGTATAATGCGGGAATACATTTAAGTTCTAGGTCGCCCACCAGTATAATGCGGGAATACATTTAAGTTCTAGGTCGCACACCAGTATAATGCGGGAATACATTTAAGTTCTAGGTCGCCCACCAGTATAATGCGGGAATACATTTAAGTTCTAGGTCGCCCACCAGTATAATGCGGGAATACTTTTAAGTTCTAGGTCGCCCACCAGTATAATGCGGGAATACATTTAAGTTCTAGGTCGCCCACCAGTATAATGCGGGAATACTTTTAAGTTCTAGGTCGCCCACCAGTATAATGCGGGAATACATTTAAGTTCTAGGTCGCCCACCAGTATAATGCGGGAATACTTTTAAGTTCTAGGTCGCCCACCAGTATAATGCGGGAATACATTTTAGTTCTAGGTCGCCCACCAGTATAATGCAGGAATACATTTAAGTTCTAGGTCGTCTACCAGTATAATGCGGGAATACTTTTAAGTTCTAGGTCGCCCTCCAGTATAATGCGGGAATACATTTAAGTTCTAGGTCGCCCACCAGTATAATGCGGGAATACTTTTAAGTTCTAGGTCGCCCACCAGTATAATGCGGGAATACATTTAAGTTCTAGGTCGCCCACCAGTATAATGCGGGAATACTTTTAAGTTCTAGGTCGCCCACCAGTATAATGCGGGAATACATTTAAGTTCTAGGTCGCCCACCAGTATAATGCGGGAATACTTTTAAGTTCTAGGTCGCCCACCAGTATAATGCGGGAATACTTTTAAGTTCTAGGTCGCCCACCAGTATAATGCGGGAATACATTTAAGTTCTAGGTCGCCCACCAGTATAATGCGGGAATACTTTTAAGTTCTAGGTCGCCCTCCAGTATAATGCGGGAATACATTTAAGTTCTAGGTCGCCCGCCAGTATAATGCGGGAATACTTTTAAGTTCTAGGTCGCCCACCAGTATAATGCGGGAATACATTTAAGTTCTAGGTCGCCCACCAGTATAATGCGGGAATACATTTAAGTTCTAGGTCGCCCACCAGTATAATGCGGGAATACTTTTAAGTTCTAGGTCGCCCACCAGTATAATGCGAGAATACATTTAAGTTCTAGGTCGCCCACCAGTATAATGCGGGAATACTTTTAAGTTCTAGGTCGCCCACCAGTATAATGCGGGAATATATTTAAGTTCTAGGTCGCCCACCAGTATAATGCGGGAATACATTTAAGTTCTAGGTCGCCCACCAGTATAATGCGGGAATACATTTAAGTTCTAGGTCGCCCACCAGTATAATGCGGGAATACTTTTAAGTTCTAGGTCGCCCACCAGTATAATGCAGGAATACTTTTAAGTTCTAGGTCGCCCACCAGTATAATGCGGGAATACATTTAAGTTCTAGGTCGCCCACCAGTATAATGCGGGAATACTTTTAAGTTCTAGGTCGCCCACCAGTATAATGCGGGAATACTTTTAAGTTCTAGGTCGCCCACCAGTATAATGCGGGAATACATTTAAGTTCTAGGTCGCCCACCAGTATAATGCGGGAATACATTTAAGTTCTAGGTCGCCCACCAGTATAATGCGGGAATACTTTTAAGTTCTAGGTCGCCCACCAGTATAATGCGGGAATACATTTAAGTTCTAGGTCGCCCACCAGTATAATGCGGGAATACTTTTAAGTTCTAGGTCGCCCACCAGTATAATGCGGGAATACATTTTAGTTCTAGGTCGCCCACCAGTATAATGCAGGAATACATTTAAGTTCTAGGTCGTCCACCAGTATAATGCGGGAATACTTTTAAGTTCTAGGTCGCCCTCCAGTATAATGCGGGAATACATTTAAGTTCTAGGTCGCCCACCAGTATAATGCGGGAATACTTTTAAGTTCTAGGTCGCCCACCAGTATAATGCGGGAATACATTTAAGTTCTAGGTCGCC
Organism: Nicotiana sylvestris; assembly: GCF_000393655.2. Classification (NCBI taxonomy): domain Eukaryota; kingdom Viridiplantae; phylum Streptophyta; class Magnoliopsida; order Solanales; family Solanaceae; genus Nicotiana; species Nicotiana sylvestris. The sequence continues at coordinate 108,415,184 of NC_091060.1, read as the reverse complement.
CACCAGTATAATGCGGGAATACTTTTAAGTTCTAGGTCGCCCACCAGTATAATGCGGGAATACATTTAAGTTCTAGGTCGCCCACCAGTATAATGCGGGAATACTTTTAAGTTCTAGGTCGCCCACCAGTATAATGCGGGAATACTTTTAAGTTCTAGGTCGCCCACCAGTATAATGCGGGAATACATTTAAGTTCTAGGTCGCCCACCAGTATAATGCGGGAATACTTTTAAGTTCTAGGTCGCCCTCCAGTATAATGCGGGAATACATTTAAGTTCTAGGTCGCCCGCCAGTATAATGCGGGAATACTTTTAAGTTCTAGGTCGCCCACCAGTATAATGCGGGAATACATTTAAGTTCTAGGTCGCCCACCAGTATAATGCGGGAATACATTTAAGTTCTAGGTCGCCCACCAGTATAATGCGGGAATACTTTTAAGTTCTAGGTCGCCCACCAGTATAATGCGAGAATACATTTAAGTTCTAGGTCGCCCACCAGTATAATGCGGGAATACTTTTAAGTTCTAGGTCGCCCACCAGTATAATGCGGGAATACATTTAAGTTCTAGGTCGCCCACCAGTATAATGCGGGAATACATTTAAGTTCTAGGTCGCCCACCAGTATAATGCGGGAATACATTTAAGTTCTAGGTCGCCCACCAGTATAATGCGGGAATACTTTTAAGTTCTAGGTCGCCCACCAGTATAATGCAGGAATACTTTTAAGTTCTAGGTCGCCCACCAGTATAATGCGGGAATACATTTAAGTTCTAGGTCGCCCACCAGTATAATGCGGGAATACTTTTAAGTTCTAGGTCGCCCACCAGTATAATGCGGGAATACTTTTAAGTTCTAGGTCGCCCACCAGTATAATGCGGGAATACATTTAAGTTCTAGGTCGCCCACCAGTATAATGCGGGAATACTTTTAAGTTCTAGGTCGCCCACCAGTATAATGCGGGAATACATTTAAGTTCTAGGTCGCCCACCAGTATAATGCGGGAATACATTTAAGTTCTAGGTCGCCCACCAGTATAATGCGGGAATACTTTTAAGTTCTAGGTCGCCCACCAGTATAACGCGGGAATACATTTAAGTTCTAGGTCGCCCACCAGTATAATGCGGGAATACATTTAAGTTCTAGGTCGCCCACCAGTATAATGCGGGAATACATTTAAGTTCTAGGTCGCACACCAGTATAATGCGGGAATACATTTAAGTTCTAGGTCGCCCACCAGTATAATGCGGGAATACATTTAAGTTCTAGGTCGCCCACCAGTATAATGCGGGAATACTTTTAAGTTCTAGGTCGCCCACCAGTATAATGCGGGAATACATTTAAGTTCTAGGTCGCCCACCAGTATAATGCGGGAATACTTTTAAGTTCTAGGTCGCCCACCAGTATAATGCGGGAATACATTTAAGTTCTAGGTCGCCCACCAGTATAATGCGGGAATACATTTAAGTTCTAGGTCGCCCACCAGTATAATGCGGGAATACATTTAAGTTCTAGGTCGCCCACCAGTATAATGCGGGAATACTTTTAATTTCTAGGTCGCCCACCAGTATAATGCAGGAATACTTTTAAGTTCTAGGTCGCCCACCAATATAATGCGGGAATACATTTAAGTTCTAGGTCGCCCACCAGTATAATGCGGGAATACTTTTAAGTTCTAGGTCGCCCACCAGTATAATGCGGGAATACTTTTAAGTTCTAGGTCGCCCACCAGTATAATGCGGGAATACATTTAAGTTCTAGGTCGCCCACCAGTATAATGCGGGAATACTTTTAAGTTCTAGGTCGCCCACCAGTATAATGCGGGAATACTTTTAAGTTCTAGGTCGCCCACCAGTATAATGCGGGAATACATTTAAGTTCTAGGTCGCCCACCAGTATAATGCGGGAATACATTTAAGTTCTAGGTCGCCCACCAGTATAATGCGGGAATACTTTTAAGTTCTAGGTCGCCCACCAGTATAATGCGGGAATACATTTAAGTTCTAGGTCGCCCACCAGTATAATGCGGGAATACTTTTAAGTTCTAGGTCGCCCACCAGTATAATGCGGGAATACATTTTAGTTCTAGGTCGCCCACCAGTATAATGCAGGAATACATTTAAGTTCTAGGTCGCCCGCCAGTATAATGCGGGAATACTTTTAAGTTCTAGGTCGCCCACCAGTATAATGCGGGAATACATTTAAGTTCTAGGTCGCCCACCAGTATAATGCGGGAATACTTTTAAGTTCTAGGTCGCCCACCAGTATAATGCGGGAATACTTTTAAGTTCTAGGTCGCCCACCAGTATAATGCGGGAATACATTTAAGTTCTAGGTCGCCCACCAGTATAATGCGGGAATACATTTAAGTTCTAGGTCGCCCACCAGTATAATGCGGGAATACTTTTAAGTTCTAGGTCGCCCACCAGTATAATGCGGGAATACATTTAAGTTCTAGGTCGCCCACCAGTATAATGCGGGAATACTTTTAAGTTCTAGGTCGCCCACCAATATAATGCGGGAATACATTTAAGTTCTAGGTCGCCCACCAGTATAATGCAGGAATACATTTAAGTTCTAGGTCGCCCACCAGTATAATGCGGGAATACTTTTAAGTTCTAGGTCGCCCTCCAGTATAATGCGGGAATACATTTAAGTTCTAGGTCGCCCACCAGTATAATGCGGGAATACTTTTAAGTTCTAGGTCGCCCACCAGTATAATGCGGGAATACATTTAAGTTCTAGGTCGCCCACCAGTATAATGCGGGAATACTTTTAAGTTCTAGGTCGCCCACCAGTATAATGCGGGAATACTTTTAAGTTCTAGGTCGCCCACCAGTATAATGCGGGAATACATTTAAGTTCTAGGTCGCCCACCAGTATAATGCGGGAATACTTTTAAGTTCTAGGTCGCCCACCAGTATAATGCGGGAATACATTTAAGTTCTAGGTCGCCCACCAGTATAATGCGGGAATACATTTAAGTTCTAGGTCGCCCACCAGTATAATGCGGGAATACTTTTAGTTCTAGGTCGCCCACCAGTATAATGCGGGAATACATTTAAGTTCTAGGTCGCCCACCAGTATAATGCGGGAATACATTTAAGTTCTAGGTCGCCCACCAGTATAATGCGGGAATACCTTTAGTTCTAGGTCGCCCACCAGTATAATGCGGGAATACATTTAAGTTCTAGGTCGCCCACCAGTATAATGCGGGAATACATTTAAGTTCTAGGTCGCCCACCAGTATAATGCGGGAATACTTTTAGTTCTAGGTCGCCCACCAGTATAATGCGGGAATACATTTAAGTTCTAGGTCACCCACCAGTATAATGCGGGAATACATTTAAGTTCTAGGTCGCCCACCAGTATAATGCGGGAATACTTTTAGTTCTAGGTCGCCCACCAGTATAATGCGGGAATACATTTAAGTTCTAGGTCGCCCACCAGTATAATGCGGGAATACTTTTAGTTCTAGGTCGCCCACCAGTATAATGCGGGAATACATTTAAGTTCTAGGTCGCCCACCAGTATAATGCGGGAATACATTTAAGTTCTAGGTCGCCCACCAGTATAATGCGGGAATACTTTTAAGTTCTAGATTTTGGAATCAGTCACCCCACCTGAAGACGGAAGGGTACAATAGAGATCCCCAAACAGGAAACAATAGAATCCCCAGCACCAAGAAGCAGACAACTGTAGAGGCAAGCGCGCATTTCAAAAAGGAAAAAGGAACGCGTCTCAAAAGAAGCAGTTTGGGAATGTTATAGCATGCCCAACATAACAATTTTGATGAAAAGTCATACCACCAAAGAAGCAATGGAAAGGCTTGAAGAAGAGGGCATGTTCCCAGCGGATCAAGTGAAGTGATGAAAACTGACATTCAAACGTTAGCAAAGGACCAGCATCATCTCCCAAAGTCACAAGATAAAGGCATCGGAGGAAAGCATTAGCCGACAAGAAAGCAAGGCAACAAGAACAAGTTGAAGATGGATGAGATCTCATGATCTTCAGTCCAGCTTAGCTTCTTGTTTTTCCTTTTTAGAGCAATGTAACAAGGAGATCGGTTGAGCAGTAGCATCCTACAGCAGCATGCGACAGCGCACAACAGCACCAGGCACTACAGTCACACGGTAGTCCCAGCTACCAAAATTTCCCGAACTACACTGACCTGATTCCTGTTTCAGCCCAGGATATGTAGGAAACCTCGGAAGCAGAGGTTCGGTCAAATCTTTTTCAAAAATGCTTCACACGGAGTATTCGGACGGGCAAAAATAGCTCGCTTTATCTTTGCGCGAAAACCCTTCGTGTCTTCGTGCAAAGAGGGGCAGCTGTAAGCACGTGATTTTTGCTTCACGAGCAATCACTCCAAAAGGAAAACAAAATATAAAAATAATGACAAGTGACCCCGCGGTACAAATTTTTCATGACATGTGTTGTTAGTCATTTGAGGGTCTGTCCATTTTGCATTTTTATCATTATCAAACAAAATACAAAAAAATGTGTGTCATTAAAAGAAAATTCAAAACATATATATGTGCATCATTCGTTCTAGGTTTATTTATTTAAATATTTTTGTGATAATTATGTTAAGAGGTTGCCTTGTTGTTTAGTTTTAATTTCATTATTTTTATTATTTTTTTGTTTTAAAAGAAAATGAAATTAGAAAACAAAAAAAAAGGGATTAAAATCGGTTTGGGCCCAGGAAGTGAAACAAAAAAGGCCCAAAACCAGCATTCAGACCCAGTCCAAGTCCAGGCCTGCCCAGGCGCCTCCTGAAACGACGCCGTTTCAGGCAAATCAATCTGAGCCGTCCGTCCAGGCCAATCCAACGGCTCAGGATCTCTTTCAGCAACCCATTTTCAAACCCGACCCAATAACCGGTCTGACCCAACCCCTCACTTAAACCAAACGACCCCGTCTCATTTCTCACCCTCAGATCCAAGCCGTTGAGATCATCTGATCTAACGGCTCAGATCCAATCCCATAGACCATATATAAACCTTCCCTTACACCCCACGCCCCCTATACCAGCACCCCATCCCTTCGTCCCCAAGATCAAACCTGAAACCCCAAACCCTAGCAAGCCGCCCTAGTCCCCCTCGCCATTAAAGCCGGCGGCACGAACGCCGGTGGCCACCTCCTGAACACCCTAAGACCCCCTCACTGTCCTAAACATGGATCTGCTATCCATTTGCCTCGAATCATCTTCCTTCGTCTCGAATCTTCATTTGAAGATTTGAGTCGAACCCGGAACTATGCCAAACCACCCCATCTTCATACCAGACACTCCCCTGACCTTTCTCGTGACCAAACCAAGCTTGGTTTGGTCCGAATCTACCCACAACTCCTAAAAATCCAGATCTGAAAATCCAGAACTTGAAACACATGCACCCGGGGAATCCGACCGGTCTTGACAAGGGTTTGAGGTCTAATAGACCTTAATCAAGGTGTTCTCATGTGAGAACACCCTGATTAAAGTTTGTTCGGCCTCAAGAGTTCGAAGTTGAGTCAGATTTGGGTCCGTTTTGATTTCAAACTTTTTCGGTAAGTTTCCTTTTCTCTTTGTTTGGTTCTAATTAAGTTGTCAGCATGCTTCGTTGTGTTTGTTTGTTATTTTGTTATTTTCATTCGGATTTCTTCCATCTCTGTCAAAGGCCTCTTATTTGGTCAGTTGGTTTTCTGTTTGTGTTCTAAATGTACTCTGTGACATACATGTGCGTCAATTAGATTAGTCGTCAAATGAGTTAATTCATATAGGCCCCCCAGTAATTGAACAAAAGTTGTTTGATGCCCTTTAGGTCCCTGAACGTATTGTTTATATGAGCGACTGATTATTACCTGTTATAATTAGTGTAGTCGACCTGATAAATGTCGTCGATTAGTTTCCTACGACTGAATGTTCAAATATTCTGAATGGGCCTGTATTGTGATTTGAATGTTGGGCATTACCTATGAATGTTAGTTTGTAACTACATTGTAAACAATTAAAAAGCCAGGCTGGGGCAGTTCTGAAATCGAATGATCAAAGCCCAAAGTGCCCTGATGCTGCAATAGGCAGGGCAGTAATAATCAAGGTTAAACAGGGGTAATCTGGGATTTGAAAAGGGCAGAAAAGGTTAGTTTAAATGAAGCTGGCAAGTAGGGTACTAATTAAGATTAAACTAATACCAATGGGGAACAAGACACAAGGGCATGGGGCTTAAAATGAATAGTAAAATGAGCCCATAACTCTTGATTAAACAAAACCAGGCGTGAGGAACCAATGGCTGGCATCAAGAGATGCTGAAGCATGGGTTTAACAGAGTATGGGCAGACTGCAAGTTGCAGCATGAGGGCAGCTCAGCTGCACTGGGTCATTTGGCCTATAAATAGGTCCTTTGAGAACCTAAAAAAGGGGCTGGATTTTTAGTCTTCAGAAAAGAAGAAAGAGGGGAATTTTTAGTCTTGAGCTAGAATTTTGAGTCTTGAGGCTGGGATCTTTAAGTCTTAAGAAAGGTTTTGTGAGTTTAAAGAAAAAGACTGAAAACATAAGAGAGTTTCAGTAAGGCATTGCAACCAAACACTGTCTGAAAGTTGTATAAGAGTGTATTTTGGTCAAGCTGTCTTGGCCAAGTTCTGTTGTTTGCATTGATTGAGCTGTTTATGGTTGTTGAACTGGTGGTGTTGCATTGAACTCCCTGTTATTGTTGTTGGTTTCTCTACTCTTTCCTGGGATTGCTCGACTATTTGCTGGTTCTCTTTGTTCTGGGAAATACTGCTGGTTGTCTGTGGACTGTAGAAAACACTTGTGGTTGTTGTTTGTTGCTGTGTTGTCGCTGTGTGTCTGCTGCTGCTGTGTTTGTCGCATACTACTCAACTGATTGCTCTCCTTCTTCCTTTCCTTTCCTTACCAGGTACACAATTAATACCACCAATGTAACTGAAAGTTTGAGCATGAATGCAAAAGAGAGGACCTGCAGATTGTTTTTATGTATACATGGACTGTTATCTTAAATGTCATGTAGTATGTAATAGTTACATTTTCGTTTGGATAATAGAAGTAGTCTACATGCTTAGTATATCAATGTAGGTTAGTGAATGCTAGTCATATATGTATGCTGTTAGGTGAAAATATTCCCAGTGCAATAAGTTGTATCTTAGACTTAGTCTGATGGTGTAATATATTCTCTAAGGTCGGCCAAATAGGAAAACTATCCACTTTAGTTAAAGTTCTTTCCTCTTTTGTCAGATTGCCACATATAAATTGATAAACTCATTTCACAAAACAAAGAATCAGTTCAAGGCCTCAACCTCATGAAGGCCGAACCCAAATCGAAACAAATCAAGTAGGCCCGTATTGGAAAAACAGGGGCCCAAGTCTGGCCATCTCGCATGAGCTAGGTTTGGGCCCATAAATTTCGACTAGTTGTCCATAAGTGTAGTCACATTTTACTATTCCGTAAAAGCATTTTGAATCCTGTTATAAATAAGCTCGCAAGCATGTAATCGACTAGGGCTATTTACTGTTTTCAATTAGTAGAGACAAACGCGATAAGAAACGTAGTTGTTATAGGACATCCTTTCAAAAATAAAGACAAGATGAGCCTCGACAAACAAAAACGCATAAGATGCGGGGCCCTTGTTAAAATGTATATTATCGAAGCATTTAGTTTCCAGGACGGGTTGTTTAGCAAAATCTCACAACCCTCCTAAAATAACAATACGTTAGACTCTTTAGGACGCGCCTTAATAAATCTTACCTTCTTAAACTCGGGTGCACATTTATGTGACCCAAAGCCAATTCCCAACGGAGTCGAAATGTGTTTCTAATCACGGGTGCATTGATTGTGACGTGGTTCGAGATACGTGTCCATGACGTTGCAAATTCATTTTTTTTTAAAAATAAAAAATAAAATTTAAAAAAAAAAATAATAATAAGAATGAGATGAGCCTCGCCAAATAAAAATACAAATTGCGGGGCCCTCAGTAAATATTTGCTTTAAAAATTGTTTAGACTTCGGGATGGACCGTTTAGTAAAATTCCACGGTCCTACCCAAAATAAATACGCTAGTCGCTTTAGGCGCGCCTTTAATAATTTAATTTCCTTAAACTCGGGTGCACATTGATGTGACCCAAATCCAAATCTCAACGGAGTCAAAGTGTGTCGACGACCACGGGTACATTGATTGTAACGCGGTTCGAGATACATTTTCACAACGTTGCAATTCTTGATAAAAACAGTAAATGATAAAAGCGGTTAAAAGTTAAATTTTGCACATAAGTTCACACTTGTATAAAATCAGATAATCAAGCCGAATATAACAGTTGAGCGACCGTGCTAGAACCACGGAACTCGGGAATGCCTAACACCTTCTCCCGGGTTAACAGAATTCCTTATCCGGATTTCTGGTACGCAGACTGTAATATAGAGTCATTATTTTCCTCGATTCGGGATTAAAATTGGTGACTTGGGACACCCTAAATCTCCCAAGTGGCGACTCTGAAATAAATAAATAAATCCCGTTTCGATTGTCCTTTAATTGGGAAAAACTCCCTCGCACCCCCCCGGGCGCGGAAAAAGGAGGTGTGACACCCAAAACTCTTAAAGAGCACACACTCACTTGTATAGCATCCTAAGGGCATGAGATAACTAAGACAACATGTGTAATTCAAGACTTATTACATAACATTTAAGAAGTAGGGGAAACAGATGTAATGGATTCAAAACAGCTTGCATTCAGTCAGGCCTCAACTCGACATACATGTTCTCAGTCACCTGTTGACAATGGTTTGGGGAAATACCTGGAAAATACACAAAAGGAAAAATGTGAGGGCAACAAGCAGCTACAACAGCAGTGTAACAGGTCCAGCAACAGCAGAAACCAAGACAGTAAAACTCAACAGCAAGAAAAGTTCCAGATTCTAACAAATATCCAGTGAAATAAACTCAACCAACAATGAAACAATAACTTTGACCCAAAACTCAGCCCCGAACTTTAAGAGAAGAACAAGTTCAAGCCATTTCACACAGCCACTGAACCAAAAATTGCCTTAGCAAGTCAGAATTCCAAAAATCAGAAATGGAACTCAATGGAACAATGATTTTCTTCAAATTCCAGACGTTATCTTTTCTGAGTTTCTTAGCCTTTTTTAATCTCTAAAAAATCTGAATTGAACCCCAAGTAACTATGCATTTATAGGCAAGTTACTAGGGCAACCTTAAGAGTTTAGTTATTTCATTTTTAGTCCTTTTCAAATTTTCCTTTTTGCTACTTAGTCCTTTATTCTGCTGATCAAGTTAGTCTGTTTTTGCAGCTTCTAGGCACCTTCCTAAGTGGTTACTGAGAGATTCCCTACGCCCTTTACCCAAAATACCCCCTTAGTGCCCTGTTTTTACCTTGAAACCCAACCAGACTTCAAGTATGGGCTATGAATACCCAAACAGTCTCAATGTTTCAATAACATGGGCTCAGACTCAAACCAAATAGAATTCCTTTAGAATGAGGTCTTAGACTGAGCTCAGAGCCCAAATAACAAAGGTGAAACCCAAACAAATTCAAAAAACTTAAAAACCAAACAAATCGACTAATTAATGATCACAAACAGTCGGGGAACTAATTAAGCTAATAAATTAATCTAAGTAACCAAATCAAAACTTCTAACAGGATAATTAATAAAACTAGGCAAATCAAAAAACAAATTAAAAGAGAGAAAAAGAACAGAGGTGACACATAGACAATTTTGAAAAAAAAAAATGAATGGGACTTACCAGCTAAACTTGAAATCAAAACTGAGGCACTGATTCAATCCAAAACAGTGGCAAATGTTTGTTCTTGGTGAAGAACAAACGAGTGTCACTATTTTGTTCCAAAACCAACTTGAAACAAACGGAAAATTCCTAAAGTGGCTTGCATGCATGATTCCTACTTTAGGCTCTTAGGGCTCGACTCTTCGATTTGATATTCGAGGAGCTCCAGAGATGTTTGAAGGAATCTAAGTGAGGATTTGGAATGAGGGAGAGAAGACTGTCCTAGGGTGTTAATTTGGGTCCAATTAGAGGTGGCGCCGCCACCCTCAAGCGGTGGGATTTCAGGGCGGCGTTAGGGTTTTTTTGGGGGTAAGGTTTCTGATGATGGGGAAGATGAGAGACGATGAGTTAGAGGGGGGGGTACGGGTGTTTGGACCATTATATATTATAGGATACCCCAGTTCCGGACCGTTGGATTAGGGAGGTCCAATGGTCGCGATTAAATGCATACAAAACAGGGTCGTTTTGGTTATGGGGATGCTGGACCGGGTTGGACACGGGTCTGGGTTGGGTAGTTGAGTGGTTTGGACGGGTTTAGGGTCTGGGCCTGGTAATTTTAATTGAAATGGCCCAGAATCTGATTCTTTTCTCTTCTTTTCCTTTCATTTTCTTTTTATTTTCAAATTCTTTTAATTAATTCCAAATAAAAATAAAAACCTAAATTAAAATCTCAAAACTAGATTATCTTACCAAATTAAATTAATTAACTCCAAATAATAATTACCACAACTAATTAAGTGCCCAAATTAAAAGAAAACTACCAAAATTTGAAATTAAACAATAATGAATGCAAAAATAAGTTATTTTTGTGATTTTTCCATTTTTGTAAAACATTAATTTACTAATTAATCTAAAAAATGTAAAATTAATTCCTATATGCAATGCGTGATATATTTTGCTATTTTTCATGATTTAAATTAAATATGGACATAAAAATGTAAACAAACACGAAAATTGGGCAATTAATTTCTAAAAATCAAATAACAAAAGAAAAATCCTAATTTTGGGGATTCTATAGGAGTAATTCATGCGTGGCAAAAATCACGTGCTCACAGCTGCCCCTCTTTGCTCGGAGACACGAAGGGTTTTCGGGCAAAGACAAAATGAGCAATTATGAGGGATTTTTGCCCGTTTGACACTCCATGAGAAACATTTTGAAAAGAGTCTGACCAAACCATGCTTCAAAGGTTGCCTATATATCCTTGGCTATAAAGGAATCAGGTCGGTGTAGTTTTGGAAGTTTTGGTAGCTGGGACTACCAGGAAGGTGTGATTTCACTGCTGCTACTGCTTGCTGACCTCCTTATTACACCAAAAAGGAAAATCAAAAGCTAGTCTAGCTAGGCCTATCAACTACGAGTTACAAGATTCCTATCTATAAATCTCTTGAAACTTGATCTTGAGTCTTAGCTGATTTTGCTGTGAACCTCGATCCGAATCTTGATGCTTGCAAGCTGTAGGTGCTGGTTCACTGGATTAAGGCGAGACAGGCGAAGCTTGTGCCCTCAATCAAGTTTTGAGCAGTTCGCATCTTTGTCTGCTTCAGCACTTTGAATTCACTTCTTTTTGTTCTCTTCCTTCTTTTCTTTATTCTGGATTGAGACTCATTCTTTTGGTCGTCTTGAACCCTGTGTCTGGAGGTAAAATCTACTAAGACACCCAAAACAAAACAAACGAATGAAACTTTTTTCTACCCCAATTTTCACTAGGAAAATTTCATGAGTTATTTGCAACGCAAATTAAACTATCCTTTTTTTTTAAAAAAAAACAAATAAAATAAGGATTGCATCTATCTGGAAGGGAAAAGATCAGGGGAAAGAGCCCTATATCTAAAATGTCAACTCAGGGATTGTAGCCCTAATGTTGGCAAAAGGCGACTAGAGAATGGAGGCCCTATGTCTAAAAAGGCTCAACTCAGGAATTTGAGCCCTAATGTTGGCAAAAGGCGACTAGGGAATGGAGGCCCTATGTCTAAAAGGCTCAACTCAGGGATTGGAGCCCTAATGTTGGCAAAATGCGACTAGGGAATGGAGACCCTATGTCTAAAAAGCTCAACTCAGGGATTGAAGCCCTAATGTTGGCAAAAGGCGATTAGGGAATGGAGGCCCTATGTCTAAAAGGCTCAACTCAGGGATTGAAGCCCTAATATTGGCAAAAGGCGACTAGGGAATGGAGGCCCTATGTCTAAAAAGCTCAACTCAGGGATTGGAGCCCTAATGTTGGCAAAAGGCGACTATAGAATGGAGGCCCTATGTCTAAAAAGGATCAACTCAGGGATTGGAGCCCTAATGTTGGCAAAAGGAGACTAGGGAATGGAGGCCCTATGTCTAAAAAGGCTCAACTCAGGGATTAGAGCCCTAATGTTGACAAAAGGCGACTAGGGAATGGAGGCCCTATGTCTAAAAAGCTCAACTCAGGGATTGGAGCCCTAATGTTGGCAAAAGGCGACTAGGGAATGGAGGCCCTATGTCTAAAAAGGCTCAACTCAGGGATTGAAGCCCTAATGTTGGCAAAAGACGACTAGGGAATGGAGACCCTATGTCTAAAAAGCTCAACTCAGGGATTGGAGCCCTAATATTGGCAAAAGGTGACTAGGGAATGGAGGTCCTATGACTAAAAAGCTCAACTTAGGGATTGGAGCCCTAATGTTGGCAAAAGGCGACTAGGGAATGGAGGCCCTATGTCTAAAAAGGCTCAACTCAAGGATTGGAGCCCTAATGTTGGCAAAAGGCGACAAGGGAATGGAGGCCATATGTCTAAAAAGCTCAACTCAGGGATTGGAGCCCTAATGTTGGCAAAAGACGACTAGGGAATGGAGGCCCTATGTCTAAAAAGCTCAACTCATGGATTGGAGCCCTAATGTTGGCAAAAGGCGACTAGGGAATGTAGGCCCTATGTCTAAAAAGGCTCAACTCAGGGATTGGAGCCCTAATGTTGGCAACAGGCGACTAGGGAATGGAGGCCCTATGTCTAAAAAAGCTCAACTCAGGGATTGGAGTCTTAATGTTGGCAAAATGCGACTAGGGAATGGAGGCCCTATGTCTAAAAAGCTCAACTCAGGGATTGGAGCCCTAATGTTGGCAAAAGGCGACTAGGGAATGGAGGCCCTATGTCTAAAAAGGCTCAACTCAGGGATTGGAGCCCTAATGTTGGCAAAAGGCGACTAGGGAATGGAGGCCCTATGTCTAAAAAGGCTCAACTCAGGGATTGGAGCCCTAATGTTGGCAAAAGGCGACTAGGGAATGGAGGCCCTATGTCTAAAAAGGCTCAACTCAGGGATTGGAGCCCTAATGTTGGCAAAAGGCGACTAGGGAATGGAGGCCCTATGTCTAAAAAGGCTCAACTCAGGGATTGGAGCCCTAATGTTGGCAAAAGGCGACTAGGGAATGGAGGCCCTATGTCTAAAAAGGCTCAACTCAGGGATTGGAGCCCTAATGTTGGCAAAAGGCGACTAGGGAATGGAGGCCCTATGTCTAAAAAGGCTCAACTCAGGGATTGGAGCCCTAATGTTGGCAAAAGGCGACTAGGGAATGGAGGCCCTATGTCTAAAAAGGCTCAACTCAGGGATTGGAGCCCTAATGTTGGCAAAAGGCGACTAGGGAATGGAGGCCCTATGTCTAAAAAGGCTCAACTCAGGGATTGGAGCCCTAATGTTGGCAAAAGGCGACTAGGGAATGGAGGCCCTATGTCTAAAAAGGCTCAACTCAGGGATTGGAGCCCTAATGTTGGCAAAAGGCGACTAGGGAATGGAGGCCCTATGTCTAAAAAGGCTCAACTCAGGGATTGGAGCCCTAATGTTGGCAAAAGGCGACTAGGGAATGGAGGCCCTATGTCTAAAAAGGCTCAACTCAGGGATTGGAGCCCTAATGTTGGCAAAAGGCGACTAGGGAATGGAGGCCCTATGTCTAATCTTGCCACCTTTTCTTTGTATTAGTTTCGGAAACAGAGTTAGATCGAAAGGGATTCAAGGAAAAAGTAAACAAAAGGCAAGAAAAATGAATTTAAAGAGAAGTGTCCCTTTCGGGAGGGAAGGAAGGACTTATCTGGGGTGCATGCAGACTTCAAATAGACATGATATGCTTCTTGGACTAGATGTCCGACCCGCACAAACTTTTCCAAGTTTCCATAAACTCATTGTGACCCGTGTTTCGAAACTAGGGAATCTTGCCAGGATTCTTTCATTGGTGAGAGGTGTCTTCTTTTTGATTGACGGCGCCCTTTGCGGGTTTTCGCCAATCGACCTCTCTTATTTCTCTTCTCACTATCGCCCGATAATGCTTTTACAAGTTTTCACTAAGCGGGCTCTCTTGTTTCCAATTTCTCTGCTCACCGTCGCCTTATGGTGTCCGTAAGTTTTCACCGATAAGACTCTCTCATTTTATTTCTCTCAGTTTGATTGTATCAGATCCAAACAATGGTGTTTTCTAATTCCGACACCTTTGCCAATTGATCAGAAGGACTTGGACAAGGTTTGGGTAAAAAGAATCTGGATGGAATTACATCTTCGGAACCATTATAGTGGGCTTATTGCTGAACCATTATGTCATCTGCCCCAATTTCACTTTTGGGAAAATTTGGGTTTTTATTTTGGTGTGACTGAACCCCAGAGAGAGGCTGCCTATGTATCCTTTCGGAATCAAGTCGAACGTAGTTCAGGAAAACATTTTTTTAACACTTTACGGTTCTCAAGAGGGTAATCAAAGAAGAGTAACCGGCTCAAATGGGTTTGCAAAGGGTGGATAGTGTTTGGGTAGCGAGAATGAAAGCCTTCGTCATCCCAATCGGACAAGGTTGTCGCTGTAGAAAAGCTAAACATAATACCTTTTGACTGCATCCGCATTATAGCCGCTTCGGGATCATTCCCTTCGATATCTCCCAGATACAATGCCCCTTTTGGAAATATCTTTCTAACGATGTATGGGCCCTTCCAATTAGGAGAAAATTTTCCTTTCGCTTCCTGGTGATGGGGAAGGATACGCCTTAAAACGAGTTGCCGCACTTCAAAATTTCTAGGCCGCACTTTCTTGTTGTAGGCACGGGCCATTCTTTGTTGGTACAACTGCCCGTGGCAGACCGCGGCCATTCGCTTTTCATTGATCAAGGTTAACTGTTCCAGCCGGGTTTTAACCCACTCACTGTCTTCAATTTCAGCTTCAACAATGATCCGGAGAGATCGGATTTCAACCTCTGCGGGTGTTACGGCTTTAGTGCCATAAACCAAAATATACGGGGTGGCTCCAATTGACGTGCACATAGTAGTGTGATATCCCAACAATGCAAATGGTAACTTTTCGTGCCACTGACTGGAACTTTGAATCATCTTTCTCAAAATCTTTTTGATGTTTTTGTTTGCTGCTTTGATGGCCCCCATTGGTTTTGGGCCGATAAGAAGTAGAGTTCCGGTGCATTATCTTGAATTGTTCACATATCTCTCCCATCAAATGACTATTCAAGTTTGCATCATTGTTTGTGATAATAGTTGCAGGAATGCCAAAATGATAGATAAGATTGGAGTGCACGAAATATACCACAACTTTCTTGGTGACGGATGTGAGAGTGATGGCTTCAACCCATTTCGTGAAGTAGTCAATGACAACTAGTATGAATCTGTGCCTATTTGAGGCTTTCGACTCGATTGGCCCAATGACGTCCATACCCCAAGCAACAAATGGCCAAGGTGCTGACATGAGATGTAGTTCTGTGGGAGGTGCATGAATCAAATCACCGTGCACCTGACACTGATGACACTTTCGGACAAAGCTGAAACAATCCTTGTCCATGGTTATTCAGTAATAGCCCGCTCGAAGGATTTTCTTTGCTAAAACATACCCGTTCATGTGGGGTCCGCATATTCCCGCGTGTACCTCATGCATGATCCTTCCTGCCTCTTCTGTGTCAACACATCTTAACAAGTTGAGGTCCAGAGTTCTCTTGTACAAGACATCGCCACTCAAAAAGAAACCACTTGCGTGCTGCCTAATGGTTCTCTTCTGGTCTCCATTGGTTTGCTCGGGGTATTCTTGCGTTTTCAAAAACCTTTTGATGTCATGATACCATGGTTGGGTATTTGGCCCTGTTTCAACCGTATTACAATAACCATGCTTTTCCCGGATCTGGATTTCCAAGGGGTCAATGTGGGCATTGCCCGAGTATGGTAGCATTGAGGCTAAAGTGGCAAGAGCATCATCTAGTTCATTGTGGCAACGAGGAATGTACCTGAACTCTATTGACTTGAATCACTTACCAAGTTCTTCCACATGTTTCCTATAAGGAATAAGCTTGATGTCTCGGGTTTCCCATTCTCCTTGAGCTTGTCGGATAATCAAATCTGAGTCTCCCATGATTAACAGTTCTTCGACATCTTGGTCGATTGCCATGTTCATACCCATAATGCAAGCTTTGTACTTGGCAGTGTTGTTTGTGCAGAAAAACCGAAGCCTAGCTGTGGCCGGGTAATGCTGACCGGTGGGCGAGATCAAGATTGCCCCAATTCCAACACCTTTTGCGTTTACAGCTCCATCGAAGAACATTTTCCAAGCGTCGATGTCTTCGGATATTGCCCAAACTGAGTTTACCTCTTCATCCGAGAAGTATGTATTCAAAGGTTGGTATTCATCATCGACCGGATTTTCAGCCAAGTGATCTGCTAACGCCTGGGCTTTCATTGCCGTGCGAGTGACATATACTATGTCGAATTCCGTAAGCAGGATCTGCCACTTTGCTAGCCTCCCAGTGGGCATTGGCTTCTGGAATATGTATTTTAAAGGATCCAACCTGATTATAAGGTAAGTGGTGTAGGCTTGCAAATAGTGCCTCAACTTCTGAGCGACCCAAGTCAAAGCGCAACAGGTCCTTTCCAACAAAGTGTACTTGGCTTCATAACTGGTGAATTTCTTGCTCAGATAGTAAATAGCCTGCTTTCTCTTTCCAATCACATCGTGTTGCCCGAAGACACAACCGAAAGAATTTTCCAAGACTATCAAGTACAAGAACAAAGGCCTCCCTGGCTCAGGTGGCACCAAGACTGGAGGATTTGACAGATATTCCTTAATTTTATCAAAAGCTTCTTGACATTCATCTGTCCACTTGACTGCCGCGTCTTTCTTCAGCAATTTGAATATGGGTTCACATGTGGACGTCAACTGGGCAATGAACCGGCTGATGTAGTTTAATCTACCTAACAAACTCATAACATCCTTCTTGGTTTTCGAAGGAGGCAAATCTCGAATAGACTTTATCTTTGTTGGGTCTAACTCGATGCCCCTCCGACTAACGATGAATCCCAAAAGTTTGCCAGATGGCACCCCAAATGCACATTTGGTCGGGTTCAGCTTCAAATCATATTTGTGCAGCCGCTCAAAAAACTTTCTCAAGTCCTGAGCGTGGTTGTCCTGGGTTTTGGATTTGATGATTACATCGTCCACATACACCTCTATCTCTTGGTGCATCATATCGTGAAAAATGGCTATCATGACCCTCATATAGGTTGCCACGACGTTCTTGAGACCAAATGGCATAACTCTATAACAGTATGTACCCCAAGGTGTGGTAAAAGCTGTCTTCTCTGCATCTTCTTCATCCATCAATACCTGGTGATATCTTGCATAACAATCCATGAAGGACTGCATCTCATGCTTGGCGCAGTTATCAACAAGGACGTGGATGTTCGGCAAAGGGAAGTTATCTTTGGGACTTGCCATGTTTAAATATCTGCAATCCACACATACCCGGGTCTTCCCGTCTTTCTTTGGAACTGAGACTACATTAGCTAACCATGTGGTGTACCGGACCACCCGGATCACCTCCGCTTTCAATTGCTTCGTGACCTCTTCTTTGATCTTATCACTGATATCAGTTTTGAACTTTCTTTGCTTTTGCTGAACTGGGGGACAGTCTGGGTAAGTAGGCAACTTATGAACCACCAAATCAACACTTAGTCCTGGCATGTCGTCATATGACCAAGCAAACACATCTTTGAACTCAAACAAGAGTTAGATTAAGGCGTCTCAAGTTTTTTCGTCTACGTGGATGCTTATCTTGGTTTCCCTGATTTCTTCAGAACTACCCAAATTAACCGATTCAGTATCATTTAAGTTCGGCTTAGGTTTATTCTCAAATTGTTCCAATTCTCGATTTATTTTCCTAAAAGCCTCTTCTTCATCGTACTCCGGTTCTTGGTTCATTATTTCATAGTTAAACAGTGTGTTCGGATCTGGGCATGAAGTCCGCAAGCATGTCATGTTATTTAAAGTCGCATTGTTAGAACTGAAAGAAGAAATAAAAGGGAAAATAACAAAAATCAGAAAGAATAAAGAAAGATGAATGATGAAATATTGATTTCACTTCTTGGAATTTGAAGATAAAAGGGTTTACATTGGAATTAAAAGACAAGAAACTAAAGAAAACATCCGAGTTACACCCTGAAATAACTCATGATGCAGAAAAGGTGGCAGGACAGGTCTACCGGGACTCCCGCCTGATTGGGAATGGTGTAGCCTTCCAATTTTGTAGCTTGGCGTCAGGTCCCATATACAGCACCTCAGCGGTGCTTGAGCCCTCCCCTGGCTGGACCATGTGGGTTTCATATAGTATCTTCCTCATTGCCCCACAGATCTCTTCAATCTCTTCGAGCGTGAAGGCCTCATATTCTTCTTCCTTATGGTATTTTGGCTTGACAAATGTTCTGTATAGATGCGGCACCGGCTGAGGCAAGACCCAACCATCATTCTTTCTATCATTTGCCCATTTTACATCAGCTGGAGTGGATCTGAAGCCTATCCCAAAGAACTTTTCACTGGCGGTCAGGGTGACAAGTTTAGTTATCCCTTGCAAGGATTTCCCGAGCCCTTTCCCCGGTTTGAAGCCATGTCTGATCATTTCTTTGGCCACCATGATTGATGCATTAGAAAGAAAGGGTTGGGGGCAAGGGTTTCCCTCTTCGTACTGGTCTGCAACCACAATTTCAAAGGCTTGATAAACTATGTGCTCACTCCCCTCTCTTGCTTCAAGACTTGGGACTGATGGGTTCGGATAAATTTATTGCTCGTCTTCCCCGTGGACCACAATCTCTTGATCTTCATGCTCAAATTTTACCACCTGATGAAGGGTAGAAGGTATAGCCCCTGCTGCATGAATCCTTGGCATCCCCAAAAGAAAATTGTAGGATGTGTCCATATCCAGAACTTGGAAGGTTACTTCAAAATCTACTAGGCCAATGGTCAGAATCAGATCGATCTCTCCAATTGTGTCCCTTTTTATACCATCAAAAGCCCGTACATAGACATTATTGGGTTGAATTCTTTTGGTCCTGATTTCCATGCGCTGTAGAGTTGAGAGTGGGCAGATGCCTACCCCAGAGCCTCCGTCCAACATAACCCTTTTCATGTAGTACCTTTCGCATTTGACTATCAGGTGCAAGGCTTTGTTATGCGTGGCCCCTTCTGGGGGCAAGTCATTTTTGCTGAAGGAAATCTGGTTAATTGCGAAAAACCTTTCTGCCATCCTCTCCAACTGTTCTACAGAAGTCTCAACAGGCACATATGCTTCGTTAAGGATCTTGATCAATACCTTCGGATGTTCGGTGGAGTTCATCAACAAAGCCAATAAAGAGACTTGTTCGGGAAATTTTCGAAGCTGGTCCATCACTTCATAATCCGCCATTTTCATCTTTTAAAAGAAGGTCTCCTCTTCTTTGGCACTCACGGGCTTCTTAGATGGGAAGCGCTTTCTAGTGGCATTGTTCACCTCTTCCAAATTGACATACTTTTCAGCCGGGTTATTTTCTTGAACTTCTCCCGAGATTTCTTTGCCTTTGTAAGTTACCACTGATTTGTTGTAGTTCCAGGGCACATCGGTAGGATCCGTCATGGGCTTTTGCGGTGCGCGGCCAATAACCATGGGCTCACTCAACCTTGGTGGATTAATTGGCACCCGTATCACATAAGCTCCCTTGGGCACATACATTTGGGTTGCCTTGTTCAGCTCGAATCTCCTAGGAGGACTCAAAGTCATCTGCTTTTCTTTGCGGCCCCGAGGTACATAGAGGACAACATCTTTGGGAGGCGTTGCCCCAGTCCCCACTACAAATTTCTTCTCTGATTTTGAAGGGGTGGTTTTGTTCTTTTTCTCCCCTTTGTCTTGCTTCGGGGCATCTTTTGGTTTCTTTTCTACGTCAGTAATGGCAATGATGGCCTTCAACGCCGAGTCAAATTCCTTATCCTCACAAATAATTCCGATTACTGACCCGTTGTTGTGGGCTAGTAGTGGGTTATTAGTCATATTGGGGACATTCTCATATCTTAGCACTATCTTCCTTTGTTCTATCAAATTCTCCACTGTTCTCTTCAGCGTCCAGCAATCATCAGTGTCGTGCCCTTCTGCCCCTGAGTGATAGGCGCATCGAGCACTAACTCTGTAAGAGGGTGATGTTGGGTTTTGCCTAGTTTGAGGACCCAGCTGTAGCAGACCCATTTGGACAAGCTTTGGAAACAGACTGGAGTAGGATTCGCCGATTGGTGTAAAATTTGGCCTTCTAGGTGGTTCACGAGGGGGAAAATTATTTTGTGGTGGATGGGTGTTGTAGTGGTTTTAGTAAGGAGGCTGGTTTCTAGGAAATAGAGCTTGGTTACGGTTGGCTTGTTGCTGTGGACAGACATAAGGTTGAGCATTCATGACCGTGTATGGATGAGAAGCATAGGCCATGTCTTGGTGGGGGTAATAGAGTTGTGGGGTCCTTTCTGGGAGAAGGGATCTGGGAGTACGGTGTTTTCTTGCACCCGACGCTGCCATGGATGTTTCTTCCTTTTTCTCGCCTTTCACTATTCCTCCAGACCCACCCTGAATGGCTTGGGAAGTAGCTCTGATAGCGGATTGGCTTAGAATTCGACCCGTTTTCAACCATTTCGCCAATCTTGATGGCTTCAGCGAACGATTTACCCATAACAGACATCATATTTTGGAAGTAGTCGGCTTCGTGACCTTGGAGGAAAACTATGACCATTTCGACCTCATCCATTAGAGGCTTTACCCTAGACACCTGCTCACGCCATTTAACTGCGTCCTCCCGGAAGCTTTCCGAGGATTTCTTTTTCAAGTTTGTCAACGAGTTCCTATCTGGAGCAATATCAATATTGTACTGGAACTGCCTGACGAAGTCTCTAGCAAGATCATCCCAGATGTGCCAGCGGTATATATCCTGGTCCATATACCACTCAGAGGCGATGCCAATTAGACTTTCTCCGAAATAGGCCATGAGTAGTTCTTCCTTTCCACCGGCCCCTCGCAATTGATTGCAATATTTCTTGAGATGAGCAATAGGATCACCGCGCCTATCGTAATTCTCAAATTTTGGGGTTTTGAATCCCAATGGTAAGTGCACATGAGGGAACATGCATAAATCTACATAAGACACACTTTTCTGCCCACTCAAGCCTTGTATGTTCTTGAGGCTCTGCTCCATACTCCTCATATTCTTCGCAATATCTTCTTGCTTAGGAGTTTTGGTAGTCTTTTCTTGCCCCGCAGTGAACTCAAATTGAGGTGGCTGAGGATAAGTATAAGTGGGAAACTGAGAAGGTTCCATTTGAAAGGTAGGTGTTTGGAAGGTGAAAGCTGAGGGGTCAAAACTGGGCCTAGGTAGTATAGGCTGTACCGTGGCCGAGCATGGGGGAGAGGTGAAGATATTTGAAGCTGCACCGGACATGAACACCTGTGGGCGAACCTCAGAAGGCATTCCTACGAAATGAGCTGAGATAGTTGGATGTCCTAGTGGGGTATTTGGGTGACTGATTGGAACATTGGAAGTACCACCTGATCTAGGAAAAAGTTCGGGGAATCCTGGGATTGCGCTTGGTGGCTCTCTTCCATTTGCCCAAGAGTCCCACATTTCCATAACCCAAATACGCAAGATTCTATTTTCTTCGGTAGCTGCCGATTCTGATGTTGGGATGCCCGAGATTGGGCTATCATCCGTGATGGGAATTGTTGGCAGAGTCATTTCTGAAGACATTCCAATGCTCCCCTTCGATCTAGTAAAGTACGGGTGCGAAGCCAGGTTACCACGAAAACCAACCACCATTCTATAAACACCCTGGACTAAGAGTAATAGCAGCAAACGGTTAGTTTGACACAAATAACTAATAGGTAATCACACGTTGGGGTGTGTTGCACCTATACAGTTAAATGTGTTTCTACATGTTTTGCAATGGTTGCATGCTTCATCCCTGCTTTTACTTGTTCTTTCCCATTTTTTTTCTTTCCATTTCCACTCTCTTTTGCTCTTTTTTTTGGGTTATGCTCGAATCCTATGTAGATTGCCTACGTATCATGACCCGCATGAATCAGAGCAAGCGTAGTTCTGGGGGCGATAAAATGTAAAACTAAATAACAAAATATTTTGGGATTTTCAATTTTTCTCATAAAAGGGAAATACTCTAGATTACAATGATTCAAAACTAAAAGGAAAACAACAAACTCCAATAACAAGATGACAATACAGACTCAAGAACTGACTAACAGAATCGAAAATAAACTAACAGACTCTAACAGACTCAAGTAAAAATCAAGAATACATTAATACTCCTGGTGCTCGCGGGACATCATTCGGTCTCGCCGCGGGCCTAAATGCGAGATCCCCTTGCAGTCACTCCAAATCGCTCATAACTTGGCGGACAAAAGTCATCACTGCAGCGAAAAAGGTGGTATGAGTCATGTCTTCGCACGCTTGGCATTTCATGGTAATGTAATCAGCGATGGTTCTGATCCTTTCTCTAATTCTGCCTTTTTCCTGAAGCAACCGCCCTATCTGCTGATTCCGGGATTCTAACACTTGAGAGTCATGAAGGTGTTGATCTTGCAACTGTTGCATTCCTTCCTCCATTTGAGCCACCAAATTATAACAGTGTTCCCTATCAGCTTTGAAATCTTTAGCCTGCTTGGCTGCCTCATTCTCGAGAGTGGTTACCTTTCTTCTTAGGCTAGTGATGGTCCCTTCATAGTTCCTCTCCCGCTTTTCTGCCTTCTTTGTCCATTGTGCCTGGATTTTTGCTAGACTGGCTTCAGACTTTTCTAGGTCTTCTTGACACTCAAGGACTTTCTTTTTCAGACCGCTTATAAGTCTTTCATCAGCCCGGCTTCTTTCCGGGTTTCTAGCAGCTATTTTCATCTTCCAGATCTGAGCTTTGAGGGCCTCATTTTCCTAAGTTAGTTTTTTCTTTTCTCCCTCGTCTGCGGCAGCTTGAACACCATTTTCAAACTGAAGCTCCATGACTCGCCTTTCCAACTGGCTTATTTTGGCCCTGTACTCGTTTTCTTTGGTCAACCAGTCCCTTTGCACCTGTGCCCCATCGGTGAACTGTTGGACATGGGGTCTCTTGCGGGCCTTACAGGAATCTGGAATCTTTTGCTGAACCAGACAATGTACTTAGGGTCCACTTCACCTCTAGCTAGATTTCGCACCATGGTCTTAGGTTCAAGAAAGCTACATTCATTCCACACTTGGCAAATTTTCCTTTCTGGAAATGCGACTTTTGGGCCCAATTCAATGACATGTTTACTCAAATCTTCATCATTGGGAACGGTTTGAAATCTTCCTAATTGGCGCAAAACCCTGTGTGGAGCATAAGGCTGGATGCTCTGGATGCCCATCAAGAGGAGATAACACACTTCAGCTGACATGTACACTGCTTCGGTGGTAGGAAGCCATCCGAATGCCCACTCAATTTTATCGTCCGTCAAGGATCTCAAATGTGCAAGCCAAACTTCAGTACCCTCGGGGAATTCAATACCTGCCACTCAGCTTTCAAATTCTTCAATGTAGCTCAAACCGGTCAAACCGTAATTCATATACCCAAACCGGTGGCAGAGATGTTCTTGCATCCATAATTGTAGTACCAGATTGCAACCTTGGAAGAATTTTCCTCCTTCCCGACAGATAGTCAAGGCTCGGTAGATTTCAGATAAGATTAGAGGAACCACAGTGCTGTTGGCTTTCTTGATTGCAACATCGATCATTTCCACGAGACCTATCTCTATATTACCATCTTTTCGCGGACAAACTACAACACCCAAGAAGGCTACCATAAAAGCTAAACCCCGTCTTGCCTCCTATTTGTCTTTAATTCCAGCATGGGTTAGACCAGTGTTCGGCTCTTTAAAATCTCGGGGGTTACCATGTCGATGATACAAAAACTGGAGCGTGCAATACCCTTCAAATAATTTTTCGTCCCGAATATCCCAACTAATACTCAGCAAATCCAGAAATCTGTGGGGGGATACCGGTCTTGGTGCCAATGGATATCAACTTCTAAAGTTTCCTTTAAGGCCCACATAACCTGCAACTTTCTCCAATGTAGGTGTGAGCTCAAAGTCAGAGAAGCGGAACACATTGCGAGTCGGGTCCCAAAAAGGTATTAAAGCTTCAATTATGTCTAACCTTGGCTTGATGTTCAATAGTCTGACGAGGCCTCCCAGAACTTTTACCATTGTTTCTCTACTGCCTTTTCCTAGATCATTCCACCACATGTGGAGCTATAAGGGGATCTCTTTAAGGACTGTGAAGGGTTCAATTTCATTCGTGCTCATCCTGCTTATTTATTAAGGTGTTTTAGTCACTCATTTTAACCCAAAAGTGATACCATTTTTTTTCCAAAATTTTACTTTGAAAATAAAACCCAGTTTTGCAGATACGGCCTTTCAACACTTCGGGGAAAAAGATTTTAAGGCCGTGCCTGCTAACCGTACAAAAATGACCAAAAGGGGCTATTCTTTCAAAAATAGCCTTCCGGCGCCTTTTTTGAGGACATCCGGCTTATTTTAAACAAGAACGACATCACCCTGCTTATTGTGACAAAAATAAAATTTGTTGTTTTTGAGCTATTTTTGCAAAAAGGGAAGTTGGACTCGATGATGGTTGCCTACGTATCCCACATCCGGTAGAATCAAACTGGCGTAGTTCGGGCAAATTGGACGAAAATAAACCAATTATTTTTCAAACAGAAAATTTTTGTCAAAATTTTGGCAGAGTTTCAGCATACTTTTGGACACTGATTTTCAAAACAAGTGATTATCTCTCGGAGCCCTCACATTGATTTTCTTTTTCCCAACTTTTCTCCTATTATTCATAAGCCGGTAAACATGCAAATCCGAAGCAAATAAATGCACAAGTAGCAAGTAGGATGCATCAGGATGGTCTTTCCATTTGGGGTACACTTGTCCTAGACAGACCCAACCTTTGTATTGAGTCTCCTAAGTCAAATGCACGTGATGCAAACAAACGTTCCTACTAGGGATCCAACATGAGGCTTTATTATACTAGGTTTGAAACCTGGGTTTATTGTTCTAGACTTGGCTTACCCGAGCGGACAACTCGAGGCGGGGGGGGGGACAACATACTGGGAATACAAAAGCTTCACTGGTTTTGCAACTTGTCCGAACCTCGTTCTAAAATTAGATCAGACTCTAAACAGAAGAGAAGTCACACGAAGTGCACCCTTCTCCATGATTTAGAAGACTCAAAGAGAGGAAGGGTTTCGTAGCAGTTTATATATAGTTCACACAAAATCAAAGCGGTAAAATGTGGCATTTAGCACATTAGGCTCAAACATGTAAAAAAATCAGATAACAGATAAAGCCAATCATAACAGCTATTCTAAGCTCGAATTCTTGAACCCTGAACCATAGATTCTGGATTCGATCCCCAGCAGAGTCGCCAGAGCTATCACACCTCCTTTTTACATACCCGAAGGTAGCACAAGGGAGTTTTTTCACTTTAAGTGACATTATTCGAAATGGGATTATTATTCATTTTTTTTTGTTCAGAGTAGCCACTTGAGATGATTTGTTTTCTGGTGTCCCAAGTCACCGGTTTATTTTAAATCCCAAATCGAGGAAAATTCGACTTTCTTTTTGAAGTCTGCACACCAGAAATTCTGAGTAAGGAGTTCTGTTAACCCGAGGGAAGGTGTTAGGCACCTCCGGATTCCGTGGTTCTAGCACGGTCGCTTAAACTATTATAATTGGCCTATTATCTGATTTTAATACATGTTTTAGCCTATGGTACATTTTAACTTATTACAACGCTTTTAATTATTTTTTAAAGAAGATTTAATGTCGTATAAAACATGTCTTCGGATCGCGCCACATGAAATGCACCCGCAATCCAAAACACATCTTATTCAACGTTGTGAGATTTAGAGTTGAGTCAAATGCACACCCGAGTTTAAGGAAGGTAATATTATTAAAAATACGCGCCTAAACCAACTACGAGTTGTTAATTTCGCAAGGGCCATGGAAATTGGCTAAATGGCGCGCCTCAAATTCTAAGGATCAACACAAGATTAATTAAATGAGGGCCACGCAATTGTCATTTGTTTGGCATGACGTACTTTAATTCTAAATTAAAGAGGCATTCAAACTAGGCTTCGGAGGGCCATAAGTTATATTCTAATGGATATGGCTTACCTCGTAATGTATCTAGTGAGAATTCAATTAATTAGAGGACGAAATTATCAACACTTTTAAGACTAAAATTTTGGATCGATTTAAAACTAAAAAACCAACAATCAGGGAGATGAGCAGGTGGAATTAAAGGACATTGGGCTCGAACGGCTGGCCCTACTGCCAAAAAAAAACCCGACCTGCCCTAATACAGGCCCAACGCAATCCCCAAGCCATAGAGAACGGATGACGGCGGATGCGAGACTCCAGATCGAGTCTCTACACATGCATAACATCAGAATTATTTGAATTAATGGCCCTGACCTCATTAACTAGGCCATTGCTAGGCCCAAGCTCTCATGATTCTCATGATTCATTCCCAAATCAAATAATACAAACCAATCTAATGTTAATTATGGAACATGAAGTCAGATTAACAAACTTAAACTCTGATTTTAAACAATTAACACAATTTAACTAAGCTAAATTTTTAATTTTATCTTTCATGCATCCTTGAGTCAAATCTGCTTCCAGAACAATCCAGTAGCCAAAAGAATACACTGCTGGGCTCAAGAAACGAGCCCAAATAACAACAACAAAGCCATCTTCCCTTGCAAGTGACTTCAGAATTCAAAGCTCGATGAGCCCAAACACTATAACGAACAAAACTGAGGATTCCAGACTCGACACCGAGTCTATACTAATGCAAAATAAACCCTTGCACTTAAACACAAATTGTTAAATCTCATCACTACCCAATGACTAATACACCAGGAAAACTTCGCATACTACTAAGGATACATGCTTGACTTCAGACTTACGAATATTCACACTTCAACTAAACTTAAAAACACAGCACGAGACTTTAAACTAACTAACTCTTTTTCAATATCAAAAAGTAAAAAAATCTAGAGAATTAATCAACACCCAAAACTCTTAAAGAGCACACACTCACTTGTATAGCATCCTAAGGGAATGAGATAACTAAGACAACATGTGTAATTCAAGACTTGTTACAGAACATTTAAGAAGTAGGGGAAACAGATGTAATGGAATTCAAAATAGCTTGAATTCAGTCAGGCCTCAACTCGACATACATGTTCTCAGTCACTTGTTGACAATAGTTTGGGGAAATACCTGGAAAATACACAAAAAGAAAAATATGAGGGCAACAAGCAGCTACAACAGCAGTGTAACAGGTCCAGCAACAGCCGAAACCAAGACAGTAAAACTCAACAGCAAGAAAAGTTCCAGATTCTAACAAATATCTAGTGAAATCAACTCAACCAATAATGAAACAGTAACCTTGACCCAAAACTCAACCCCAGACTTTAAGATAAGAACAAGTTCAAGCCATTTCACACACCCACTGAACCAAAGATTGCCTTAGCAAGTCGGAATTCCAAAAATCAGAAATGGAACTCAATGGAACAATGATTTTCTTCAAATTTCAGCTGTTATCTTTTCTGAGTTTCTTAGCCTTTTTTAATCTCTAAAAAATCTGAATTGAACCCCAAGTAACTATGCCTTTATAGGCAAGTTACTAGGACAACCTTAAGAGTTTAGTTATTTCATTTTTAGTCCTTTTCAAATTTTCCTTTTTGCTACTTAGTCCTTCATTTTCTGACCTGCTGATCAAGTTAGTCTGTTTTTGCAGCTTCTAGGCACCTTCCTAAGTGGTTACTGAGAGATTCCCTATGCCCTTTACCCAAAATACCCCTTAGTGCACTATTTTTAACTTGAAACCCAGCCAAACTTCGAGTATGGGCTACGAATCCCCAATCAGGCTCAATGTTTCAATAAACATGGGCTCAGACTCAAACCAAATAGAATTCCTTTAGAATGAGGTCTTAGACTGACCTCAGAGCCCAAATAACAAAGGTGAAACCCAAACAAATTCAGAAAACTTAGAAACCAAACAAATCGACTAATTAATGATCACAAACAGACGGGGAACTAATTAAGCTAATAAATTAAGCTAAGTAACCAAATCAAAACTTCTAACAAGACAATTAATAGAACTAGGCAAATCAGAAAACAAATTAAAAAAAAGAAAAAGAACAGAGGTGACACATAGACAATTTTGAAAAGAAAAAAAAAATGAACGGGACTTACCAGCTAAACTTGAAATCAAAACTGAGGCACTGATTCAATTCAAAACAGTGGCAAATGTTTGTTCTTGGTGAAGAACAAACGAGTGTCACTATTTTGTGCCAAAACCAACTTGAAACAAACGGAAAATTCCTAAAATGGCTTGCATGCATGATTCCGACTTTAGGCTCTTAGGGCTCGACTCTTCGATTTGATATTCGAGGAGCTCCAGAGATGTTCGAAGGAATCTAAGTGAGGATTTGGAATGAGGGAGAGAAGACAGTCCTAGGGTGTTAATTTGGGGCCAATTAGAGGTGGCGCCGACACCCTCAAGCGGTGGGATTTCAGGGCGGCGTCAGGGTTTTTTGGGGGGTAAGGTCTCTGATGATGGGGAAGATGAGAGACGATTAGTTAAAGGGGGGTACGGGCGTTTGGACCATTATATATTATAGGATACCACAGTTCCGAACCGTTGGATTAGGGAGATCCAACGATCGCGATTAAATGCATACAAAACGGGGTCGTTTTGGTTGTAGGGATGCTAGACCGAGTTGGACACGGGTCTGGGCTGGGTATTTGAGTGGTTTGGACGGGTTTAGGGGTTTGGGCCTGGTAATTTTAATTGAAATGGCTCAGAATCTGATTCTTTTTACTTCTTTTCCTTTCATTTTCTTATTATTTTCAAATTCTTTTAATTAATTCCAAATAAAAATAAAAACCTAAATTAAAATCTCAAAACTAGATTATCTTACCAAATTAAATTAATTAACTCCAAATAATAATTACCCCAACTAATTAAGTGCCCAAATTAAAAGAAAACTACCAAAATTCAAAATTAAACAATAATGAATGCAAAAATAAGTTATTTTTGTGATTTTTCCATTTTTGTAAAACTTTAATTTATTAATTAATCTCAAAAATGTATAATTAATTCCTAAATGCAATGCGTGATATTTTTTGCTATTTTTCATGATTTAAATTAAATATGCACATAAAAATGTAAACAAACACGAAAATTGGGCAATTAATTCCTAAAAATCAAATAACAAAAGAAAAATCCTAATTTTGGGGATTCTATAGAAGTAATTCATGCGAGGCAAAAATCATGTGCTCACAGGAATCATAGCATATCTGTAACATTTGGATAAGTGCAATCTCATCCCTTTCTCATTTTTATCGCATTTTTCCTTTATCATTCCATATTCCCCCTTGTAGGGGAGTACTAATACTTGGAGCTATGACAACCTGCCTATAGATGTTTTTCCTCTTCATCTTTGGAGTCCTTCCACATCATTGAAGACCCTTACTCACTTGCAGTAATCTTTTTGTACCAAGGATATCAAAATTCCTCACTCGCGATGGTGACATTTAGTGTAACTGGCACATACAGTCGCTTAAGCTTAACTTTGCTTGCATTGCTTGCTTTAGGGAAGCGTCTTCCTGAATGACCATTCTCTGAATTTCTCATGAATCTTCTTCTGTTGTCCATTCTATTATTGCCGGCACAAAATCTGAACTTCTCATGATGTCGACCATTATCAAATCACTAAATCCCTAATTCATGTTTACTTTATCTTATTCACCAGCCCATACTGATCTCTATTATTCTGGGGTCTAGCTTTTCCTATTGGTAATCACATTAGAGTCACGGACTTACTTCTTAAAATGAGGATATGACTTCATGGCATATACTCTTTTATTGTCCTAAGGCCTGTCACCTCTCGTATCTTCATTCACTTGACTAGACTCTGTAATATTGTCATTTCTTCTTCTTTTTTTCCTACCGTTGTTATCCATGTATCACACCTTATTCATAATGCTTCCTTATCTCTCTTCTCATTACTGTGCTACTATTTCTTCATATCCCTTTTCTTGTGAAAACTTCAACATGACATTCTATCTCTTTTAGCTCTCCTTGCTTATTCATTGGCTCTTCAGGTTGCTCAACGTCCTCGCTCTACTAGGGAAGAGAGTCACATTGAGGTAATATTTATCCTATCCAGGCTTTCAGTGCCTATCTTCTGAATGCTAGTATTCACATCTAATCGTTATATTCGAGAGTGCACCATCTGGGTTTCTCACAAGAAGATATATTGGCACATTCGTAATACCCTTCAGAAATATCAACTAACACAAACAATCCATTCACCATTTTGGGTTACTCTAACCCCAGTCGGATCTTAGTGTTCCGTCCTTTTCTTAAACTACACCTGTTAGCCCCCATAGGGCATAATTGAGATGGGTACGACCAATTATACATACCTTTGTTACTATTGAATATAACTCAAAAAGTTTATATTGCTCTGATACCACTTTTGTCACGATCCAAACCGATGGGCCGCGACGGGCACCCGGTACCTTACTCAACCGAGTACCAACATAACGTATCTTTTCATGTCATACTATCATAAATAACTGAGCCGGAGAGGCTGCCGTGAAACAGGTAGAATACAACAGATAATGCCAACTTATACATAAGACATATAAGCCTCTAAGACCAAAATAACCACTTGAACATTGAACATAGGCCGACAAGGCCATACGATCTTTTACGTACATGACATCTGTCTACAAGCCTCTAAGAATACATAATTTTCATAAAGTTCGGGACAGAGTCCCGCCACACCAAACAATACACATCTAACTCATACTAACCAAACAAGCAACTCCGAAGCAAATGGAGCGCACCAACATCTTCCGCTGAGATGATAGCCTACTTGGAGGGCTCTCAACCTGTCTATCGAGACCTAAGGGAATGAAACACAATGTCCCCAAGCAAAAAGGGACGTTAGCACGAATAATGTACTGAGTATATAAGGCACATAAATAAGTACATAACAGACATGAAGGAAATATAGAGTAAATGACTCCACCTGTAAGTCTGGATAACTTTGTAAATCATGAAATAATTATAGTGTCATGCATATGCGTATGAATGTCATGTCATGCATAGGTACATTTTCATAACATCATCAGCCTCTAAGGGCGTCCCATCATATCATCTCGACCACTATGGGCAAAATCATCAACGTATACTAGCTGATCAGGTGGTAGTGCGTATATAACGCCATAACCTTTCCCATATTCCATATACATATATATACATACATATATATGCATATATAACGACATTTGGTCATGGGTCAATGTACATGAATGCAATACATTAAAAGTACGTTAATAAAATATCTTGGAGTGTCATAAGACCATTATGCCTTTGAATAATATCATGAAGTAAACTTTTTCAACTTACCTATTTTTCTAAGACCCATGAGCAGATGATAGAATAATATCACATGGAGAATCAACAACATAAGCATCTCTAGCATTTCTATGAATAGAGTCATTTATGGAAGTTGTGCATTTGCACGTTTCGTTTGCGTCGTATGGATCATGCCAAAAGAAAGAAGGGATAGCCTTAACATACCTGGAGTAGGAAAAAATCAGTATGATATTCCTGGAAAAGGTTGCACCGTACCCCTTTAAAATCATAAAATTTTTACGTTGCTGAGATTCTAATAAATCTCGATGGATTTTTGTAGGAATTGGTTGCAAGAAGTCTTGTTGAAAACTCATGAAAATTGCTGACATTCTCACTTCTGTTTGTAGTGTGTGTGTGGAATTGTAGGAATATTTGGTTGTAGTGTCTTGTATTTAAGACATTAAAAATGAAGTGTTATGATAAGCAATGGGGTTATGAAGTATAGCCGCATTATTTTTAAGGCCAAAATGAAGCCTAAAATGCCAAACTTCTAATACCTTTTTGTATGTGTCATGTGTATGACCCTTTTAAATAGCCACCTTTCATTCTAATTTATGATTCCCACTCTTGGAATGGAAGGTTGCCACGTAATCTCCTTGTTGGGGGATTTAAACTTTATCCAATCATCAATTAATTAATTAGGTAATATCTCGCTACCCGATAATTAATCAATTACCCGCATAATTTAAAACTATTTCTATTTACTTTAAATACTACTCACTTTTCACATACCTTATACACCTTACTATCATTTCCATGTGGTACCTTGTATGGTACTAGTCCACAAATACCGGGTATTTTAGTTCAGGGTCGTATTTTATCCAAAATATCAAACTTCGACGAAATTCATTTTCTTTGAATTGCCTACCCTTTCACTTTCACGAATTTACTTATCACTTATGAAATAGCATAATCCTTATAATCTTTTACTTGGACTGGTGTCAATTACCTTACGAAAATTCAACGTACAATACTACAGGGGGATACATCGTCGTAACTTAATACTGCGAAGCGTAACATCACCATAATGTAATACTGCATTGTGCAACATTGTCGTAACTTAATACTGTTGTTGATACCCAATTTTTTCCTATATATTTTTATATACAAAATAGCATATATATGCATACATAAGCATACCCAAGTATTTTAGTATTTTTCCGATCTTTTGAAGAGTTTTTAAAATCAATTTACTATCCATTTTAGTAGTACTAAATCCATAATTATTCCCAAAATCATCAATTTTGGTGAATAATTTATTTTATTCCCATATTTATACCAAAATATAGTTAAATAATTTTTGTATATTTTTACAAATTTATTTGGTATTTAAAAGACTAAATTGCATGCAATTGCAATTATAGCCTATTTTAAGAGTAATAGCATTTTATAATTGTAAAATTGGTTCCAGTATTTTTACATTGATATTTACATATTATTAATTGGCTCAGTACTTTTAATTTTCTTTTAAAATCATTTTTTACTATTTTGTATAAAATAAAAGGAAAACAACTGGCTATTTAACATTTAGCCTATTTCTATTTCAATTACAACCTCATTTCCTTTCAATTTTAACCCCAATTTGACCCCAATTCTGCCCAAATTAAGACCATCCCAATTCCATACCTTTTGACCCATTTAACTACCCGACCCAAGGTTCCTTTAATCCAGACCGTTGATCAATCTGATCAACGGTCACGATCTCCCCTTTCCATTTTTAATTTCCCAAACCTTACCCTAGTCCCCATTTCTGTTTAGCTAGCCACCTTTGAATGCTCTCCACCCTCGAACTCTCTCGAAGGTTCTTCGGAACCCTAGGTGTCTCCGACCCCTTTTCAACCGCCTTTCATCGGAATCCATGGCTTTTCAGGCCATGGATGGTTGGTACTCACCCCCCTCCACCATCAAACCATGGTTGTTCGAAGTTTCGAGGCCCGACTTCGATGGCTCTCTTCTGATCCTTCTCAGATCTGCAGTTCTATGGCTTCTCCGGCCATGCTCCGGCATATTCGAGCATTAGGAGCCTGATTCTAACTCATCCGACTCAAGATCGGACCTTCTTCCAAGCCTTTCTCATTTCTAGGGTTTCACCAAAACCCTAAGCTATTCGAGGTTCTTTATCTATTTGTTTGCTTAGTTCTGTGTTGTATCTATGCTTCACTTGACATTTAAAGTGTTTTCCCCAAATTTTCTTTTCAAAATCATTTGTCTTCGATTTAGGGTTTCTGAAAGGTTTTTTTCTCATAAAAAAAACATCTTTCTGATCTCTTCCTC
The DNA here is from genome assembly GCF_000393655.2 of Nicotiana sylvestris. Taxonomy (NCBI): domain Eukaryota; kingdom Viridiplantae; phylum Streptophyta; class Magnoliopsida; order Solanales; family Solanaceae; genus Nicotiana; species Nicotiana sylvestris. Next base: position 108,381,337 of record NC_091060.1, on the reverse strand, counting down.
TTCTTTTCTTTATGTGTGTTTGTATATATCATGCTCGTCTGACTTCTTTTTACTACACATGTAGTGTCCTTCTACTTTTCTTTTATACATGTTACTCCTGTGCTCACATGATTATCCTTGTTATGTTTTCATTACTCTTCTACTATATGTGTTTACTGTTAAGTTCTTCAATTTTGTTTTCTTTATTGGACTCTGTTCGTGTTCTTGCTAAATGTGTTTCATCTACCGCTTCTTAAGTTTGTATCACTTTTTCTTCTGAACTTGTTTAAGTTCTAAGTTTTTCTCAAAACGTGTTTTCCATGCTCTTGACTGTTTGTCATGTCTGTTTGTTTCTCATGAGTCTCTGAAAGAGACCTCTGAGCCTATTATCTGTCCTTTCGTCTCTGCTTCTGAGTAAAGTTGAAAACCCTAGGCTTTGGGTTTTGGCAAGTTTTATCTTGGACTAGGGTTCTACTTTGAGACCCTGGACTCTCAGACTCATTATGAGTCTACAAACTGAACCCGTATCCCTTTGCTTATGATTCTGAACCTTTCTATGTTAGACTCTTTTCTAAGTAACATGACAGTTCCTTCTTGATTCACCTATTTGTGTGCTTTATATATGAGAAACTCTTCTTTCAAGAGGTTTTTACCCACTAATTATTGATTCTGAAATCCTCTAATGGGGGTTTGATTGATTGTTACTGATTTTCTTTGATTGAACCTCTTTTACCTTTTTCTGACTTGGTTCATTCGAATTGAACTTGTAATTTTGATTTCCCTAGCTGTTGATTGATTCCCTTTCCTTATTTTTTCACAAACCGTGCACTATTGGACTTTTGCCTTAAATAAACCCTATGTATTTACCATTCTTGTACTACTTTGGAAAAGATTTTAATCCAATTCTTTCCTTAATTGCCTTCTACCCGTTTGAAATCAGAATCCCTTAACTGAAGGGAGAATCTGTGTGATTGATTACATACTATTCCCTTACCTTTTCTTACTTGTTTTCTGCACTATAAAAGGGGCACAACCCTTCTGCACTTAGACACCTTGAACCTTCAGTTCAATACTTCGAATTCAACACTTTACACATACACCTCTCAATTACAATACTCTTTCAACATTCTACTCTTTCTGAGATCTTTTGGAACTGTCTGCTTGTATCTTGGCTTTCTCATGACTGCTTTTACTTGTTTGTTTTCCCTGAAACTGGTATGTTCTAATGTAACTTTTCTGCCTCACTCTCCTATGTGTTTATTTACAGTTTCTGCAAGCCTTTTTACTTTGCTATTCATGTTCAGTGATTAATGTTAACTATGCAAACTTTTTTTTTTGCATCTGCTGTTTGTTATGAATTCCCTATGCCCCCACTCCCTTCTATGTATTTGAGTTAAGGTTCATGGCTTGACATCATCCAAATTGCTGCTTAGTCTGAACCTGATCCTCAATGGATCCCAACTCTCAAAATGTGGCTAATAGGCTAGTCAGGGGTGTGCCAGCACTCCTAATTACTGGGCATGACCACCAGCCTCTCATGGCCTCTCCCTAATTCCCCCTCTATGCACTTACACTTACTCTTAGATTCTAAGTTTTGCCCCCTCTTATGAGCCTTGCTTTGGGACCTTGAGTTCCCTCTGAACTGGGGCATCTGAGGGCTGGCATTTCCACACCGCACTATGCTCTTAATTCTGCAATATTTGGGTTGTAAGCACTGCCCGAAGTCCATTTGAGGCTCTTGAGGAACTTTGACACATCCCAAATAAGAGAAGGCTTTGGAAACCTAATCTTGGAAGTTGGTTCACCTCATATTGTTGGACCTTGAGTCTGAATTAGGCTCCTTGGTTGTAGCTTAATTTCTGATGTAATTTTTACTTTTCTTAATTCATTCTGGTCTGTACTATGTTGTAATAACTTATGGGGTTCTAGTGAAAAAGGGGGTGTCACTTATGTATGCAAAGGGTATACATCATGCTCATAGGTGTTACCACTTACAATTTCTGCACTTCCGCATTAGAAATCCTGTCTGTAGGATTTTCTGCACCTCTGCATATATAGAAATCCTGCCTAAGTTTTCTGCATTCATGCACGTCATATAAAAATCCTGCCTATAAGTTTTCTGCACCTCTGCATATATAGAACTCCTGCCTAAGTTTTCTTTATTCATGCACATCATATAGAAATCCTGCCTATAAGTTTTTTGCACCTCTGCATAGATAGAGATCATGTCTATAAGTTTTCTGCATTCATGCACGTCATATAGAAATCCTGCCTATAGTTTCTGCGTTTCTGCATTTTACATCTATCATTAGGCAAACTGTTATAGGTTAAGTAGTAATAAGTTTCATTCTAGATACCATGTCTATAGGACTGCTGCACCTTCATAATCGTCTTAAAATCAACAATGCCTAGAAATCATGCCTATAGGAGTAACCAGTTGAATCTAATTCATTTATTTCATCTACAAGTCTAAAATCAGTGGTAATGTCGTCTTACATCTGCAGAACTTATGTGTTTTCCGCAATCAGTAAGTCTTCTTTAAAATCGGAGTAAGCACTATTAGATATCATGCCTATAGGTCTCACTTAGGCAAACCATTAGGTAATTAATTAACCACATCAGTCTTTGATAAATTACAACCAGGGAAGGCTAATTCGGACTCCTCATTTGAGAAATATGTGATGAATCAGCCTATCCCACGCTTTAATTTGATTTCGGACCATAACCAGTACATGCAAGACATGCTAAACAATCTGTCTTTTAATGAGGAGGCCTGTTTGAGCCCTTTAAACTGTTATGTGTTATCCCCATACCTGCCTTATATGTTTTGATTGTCGCCCTAGAATTTTATCCTTTTAAAACTCTGAAAAGCCAAATTTCCCTTCCCTTTAGGACTAGTAGTCCCAAATGCCTCTGGGACTGATAGGATTGGGGCGGGTACTAGCATGCAATAAGTAACAACACTATTCTGCGTTGTACTACCTTAATGGGGTGGGAAGGGTAGATATGGATATGATGACCGGTGCGCTAATACCACGTGCAACCCCTCTTCTGAGGAGCGATTGTCGGGTATTGCATTGATGTGATCCATATTATTTGTAAACCTAGGACCTCTTTTTTCTTTTAACTTGTTTTATTGTCAGAACTATTTCTGCTTTCCTTATTCTCTCCAAACTTTCAATTTGCTTGCAATAATATGTGAAAATCCCCTTCTATTTGAGGCCCTTAATTGCTTACTTGATTATGTGAAGTCACAATTGTAGTATGGCCGGGAACCACACTAGTGGATCTGGAGGGGTGCCTAACACCTTCCCCTCGAGATAATTTCTAGCCCTTACCTAAACTCTGGTCCTTCAAACTCAAACCCTTCTTAGTGTCCTAATGCACTTAATCATTAGGTGGCGACTCTTCAAGTTCAAAAACCCAATTCCCAAAAGGGAACGAGTTGTCCTCCTAAATGTCACAAGCCCGATTTCGCGAGAAAAAGTAATCATGTTATTTGTGAAGTCAGTTTCGTAATAGAAGAGAAATAAAGACATTTAATCATGTTATTTGTGACTTTAATCATGTTAGCCAAGTCAGTTTCGTAATAGAAGAGAAATAAAGACATTTAATCATGTTATTTGTGACTTTACTGCCTCTTTATTGCCTTTATTTAATGTCTTTATTTCTCTTCTATTACGAAACTGACTTGGCTCCTTGTTTCTTTTCTTTAATGCTTTCCTTTACTGCTTTCCTTTAATACTGTTGTAATTATGAGCAATTATTGTAATCATTACTTTATGAACGTGCAAATACATGACAATTTGTTTCATTCTTGTAACTGCATATTCAACATCATATTCTACTCGTGCCAAACAAAATACCATAGCAACGCTTATAATGAGTGATTGCGCCCTTCCGATATCATTACCCCCTAAATTTGGTAAAGGCGTATTTGCGGTAAAACCAGTCGATCAATGGTATAGTCGACGGTTTCGTGCCTTTCCCTCTTGAGTTGTCCGCTCAAGGGTACCTGTCTAATACCTTATAGAAACCCTACTCTGTTCAATTGTGCATGCATCACTATCAAAACCTAGCCGAGTGAGTTATGTTGTCCATATAATAACTCTTTAAGATAGCCTTATCCAAAGTCCACCGGGTTCCCTGGGAACCCAAACGGGCGTTACCATATTCTGTGCATTTATTTGGAGAACTAAATGCTGCTTATGCTAATTATTGGTTTAAATGGTCGAGTCCGACGGGGTAAGGGTCTAATACTTTGTTTTGCAGAAATGAGGCACGAAGTCCCCAGATTTGGCATGGTCACCAACATTCACCCAAGGTTGCTAAGCTGGTGGGAGGATCTTCACTCCAGTGATCAGGCCCTTGTCCGGAAATACCTAGGAAATTTGCCTTTTCTCTTGGAGGTCCAACCCAACAACAAAATCATAGAAGCCGCTACTCTGTTCTGGGACTGTGATAGGTCTGTTTTTCACTTCGGGGAGATTGAGATGACACCTCTGCTCGAGGAAATAGGAGGATTAGCTGGTATTCCGTGGGAGACTCCGGGTTAACTTATGCTGGAAAATCGCAAGGGTAGGGGTTTTCTCAAAATGATGGGCCTAAAGAAAAACACAGACTTGACATGTTTGAAGGATTCCTACATTCCTTTTGACTATCTGTACGAAAGGTATGACCATAGTAAGTCATACCGCACTTACCCAGATGAATTCACCCTCACCTCATTGGGGCATATCCACAGAAGGGTCTTTGTCTTTATGTTCTGCTTCTTGGGGATGATAGTGTTTCTTATGAAGAAAGCAAGGATTCACACCATGCTAGCTATGGTCACTATAACCTTAATGGAGGGAATTGGTGGGCAACCCTTTAGCATAGTACCCATGATCATTGCAGAGCCTTGGAAAAGTGTCAACAAGGAGCCCCACACTTCGAAGGCTACTACTTGCTACTCCAGCTCTGGCTCATGGAGCATCTCCAAAGGGGTGAATATCGGCAAGAGACTCAGCGAAGAGACTGGGACGATCATATAGCCTTCCATCAACCAAGGCGAATGAACTACACGCCCGACATGTTCGCTCAGCTAGAAGATGCCAAAGGATGGGTGGAGTTGTTTGAAAATCTGACTGAGGATCAAATGCAATGGATATTTTAATGGTTCCCTACTGACGAGTTCATCGCCCGATCCAGGGACGCGCCGTTTCTGATACTAATCGGCTTAAGAGGAACTTACCCTTATGTCCCCCTCCATGTCATGAGACAGGCTGGTAGGAAGCATGTTATACGAAGGGTCGACAAGATGAGTCGCTTCCGGGCTGATTTCCAAGCTGATGACAGTCCTTATAAGTGCCAAGCTCAGCATATGTGGAATTGCAAGATCATCATGGGAAGAGATACGATCGAGCCAGACAAATACCATGCTAGCTGCACCCCATACTATTCAGGATGGCTGGAGATAATCACAATGGTCTGGGCCAACCTAGGTTTGTTCGAGGTCACAGGATCATCGATGAAAAGGCTGAAGCATAGGTCAAGTACAACCAATTGCGCAAGAGGATACGGGAATGCGAAAGTGAACACCGGGAGATTCAAGAAGCCCATCAAAAGTTGATTGAAGAATAGAAAGATATGGCTGTCAGCACCAACAAGAGACTAGGGTATTTGGAGCGGGGTTTAGTGGAATTAGAAAGAAAGTTCATCCAGAGGATTGAAAACTGCCAGAATGCTGAGGGAAGCAAAGGAGGACACTTGGCTAGAGCCTATTTGCTGCTGGGACTGCGTGAGCTGGTAAAGCTGTTCGATGGAGCTAAAGATGCCAAGTTTGGGGAAGGTCCTTCTGGGACCAAATCGTTAGGAGTCTTTTCTTTTGCTTTAAAAATGTAATAAGGCCAACAACCATTAGTGACGTTTTATTTTTCTGCTATTTTAGTGTCGTTTTGGGACTTGTCTTATTTTTATCAATAAAATGAGGCATTTAGCATTATAAATTATTCAAATCCACTTATCGCTAGGCCTACCTCGGGCACAATGAGGCTCCCAAATTAGGACACGATTTATATTCTTACACTATGTGTTTAAATATTGCAACGTTTTCTTCTCCTAATCCGTACTAACTTGCTACCTTTTTGTTTTTTACCTTTTGTTTATTCCCCTCCCCAAAGGTTAGTTCGTGAACTCTGGCATCGTCATCATACTCCACAAGATCTAAGGGTCATCCACCTCCTCCTCCTCCGAGTCCTATCAGAAACAAGAATAAGGGAAAGATGGAAAATTTGAGCAACATCAGAAAGGAGAACTCAGTTGAAAGGGTAGAGATTCCTCAGGGTATTCAGGTTTCCAAGGAAAGTGCCTCCTAGCTCGAACAAAAGTTATTGAAGTTTCAGGAAGAACTGGACCAAGTTCGAAACTTCAAGAAAAGGGGCGTGAGCGCCGTGATGGTTGCACAAAGAATGAAATCCCCAATTGAATACCAAACCTACCCAATACCTCCACTCACATATCAACCTACCCCAAATTACCAAGCACCCTTGCCCTCCTACCAAGCTCCACCACCTACTTACCAATCACCTCCACCTCCCACATATCAATCCACTTTGCCCAGATATTCCCAACCCGCACATGTCTATTAAACCTACAATACTCAACCCTCTCACTATAAACCACCTCCCATCCGCCAAAACTTTTCTAGACCCCGACCAAACTTCGACCGCAGACCCCCCAAACAGTATACCGCCATTGCCGAACCTATCGACCAGCTGTATGAAAGGCTCAAAGCTGCTGGTTACATCACCCCTATCCCTTCCATAAACCCCGAAAACCCCTCCCAATGGGTCAACCCAAACAAAACCTGTGCATACCATTCCGGCATGAAGGGGCATACCATTACTGAGTGCCGTTCTCTGAAGGATAATATCCAAGCTTTGATTGACAACAAGATCATCATAGCAAAGGAGCCAGCTCCGAATGTCTGCAACAACCCTCTGCCTGACCACAAGGGTGAGGACATTCACATGATTGAGATAGAGGACGATTGGGACCCCAAAGGGTCGATCGGATTGATCGCTGAAGGTGACGAGCCAAAGGAACCAACAGTTACACTTAATCTGATTGTGGTCCAGATCCAACCTTCTGAAAATGCTGAAGTAGACATGTCCATACCACTTGAGTTCGAAGCACCTTCTTCTGCAAAGATGCCAGGACCTATTGAGGTCAAGTTTGGGTCTCCGAAGACACCTATACCATTCGAAGTGGCTATGTTACCATCCAAGGCAACGGTACCCATCCTGATGGCCATGACAGCCGTAACACCGTTCCACCCAAAGTCCATACCATGGGATTACACCGCCAAGGCGAGAAAGAAAGGGAAAACCAAATCTGGAGAAGCAATTACAGCACAGGGTATGACAAGAACCGATAGGGTTTATACCATAGAACACCTAGCTGAGTCCAGTAAGCAGGCCTCTAGACGACCAACCGTCACTGAAATCGGGCCTGATGATCTCTGGAGAAAGATACAAGCCAAAGAGTATTCAGTCATTGATCAGTTGAACAAAACGCCAGCCCATATCTCTATCTTGGCTCTGCTACAAAGCTCTGACGCGCATAAAAATGCCTAACTGAAGGTGCTGAGCGAAGCATATATACCCAACAACATAATTGGAGGAGAAATGGCAAACATGGTTGGGCAAGTATTGGAGAGTCACAAAATCACTTTCTACGAAGATGAGCTTCCACCTGAAGGGCTAAACCACAACAAGGCCTTGCACATCATTGTGCAGTGCGAAGATCATTTCATCACCAGAGTCCTGATTAACGGAGGGTCCAGCCTCAATATTTGTCCACTGGTGACTCTTAGAACACTGGGAAAGAGCCTGCATGAGATCAAGGATGGAGCCATCAATGTCAAAACTTTTGATGGATCCCAAAGGTCCACTATTGGGGAAATCAGTTTGTGTCTACAAATGGGACCGACTTGGTTCGACGTTGATTTTCAAGTGATAGACATCCCAATATCTTACAACTTGCTATTGGGACGGCCCTGGATCCATGTTGCTGGGGCTGTGGCATCAACCCTACATCAAACAGTGAAATTCGAGTGGAATCACCAAGAGGTAATTATTCACGGCGACGGTAGCAATCCCATATACAGTCGCCAGACCATCCCAGCAATCGGAGGAAGAAGGAAGATAGGAGGAGAAACCTACCATCACATTGAGCGAGTCAACGCCGTGGACAAGGACAAATGGTGGGATAGCAAAATTGAAAGTATACTGAATTGGTGCGGCTACGAACCTGGCAGGGGACTTGGCAAGAATCTCCAAGGAATCTCTAAGCCTATCAAGTTGAAGAAACACGGTACCACTTTCGGTTTGGGATATGAATACACTTGGGAGGAATTCAACCACTGGTCGCCACCATGGAGCAGTCACTACTACCCACTGGAGCATCCAATACCTCGCTTGGAACATACTTTCCAGACTGCCAATGTCATATATGGGTCGGGAGAAGAGGAAGCACTGGCGGCGATGAGGAATTTGTTTTTGGAAGATGATAATATGGACTGTTATGTCATTTTCGAGGTGGAGGGGGAGGAAAGCCCTTCTATACGGGCTATGAGCCGAGGAGCACGCCTCAACAATTGGTCCATCAGAACCACCAGGGCCCGGAAAGCTTCGGGGTAGCAAGGCTGAACAAAGCACCATGCATTATCTTTATTTTTTCGCTAATTGACTTTCTTTCCACATTTTTTATATTGAAATATGAGCTCCAATGTTCAAAAAAATTATAAAAATTTATCAAAGCATTTTAGTTTCTTATAAATATTGCTCTTATTACTTTTTATCGTTTACTTTATTCACACAGCATTACTGTTACTTATCTTGATGAACCGACGATTGTGACGTGCGACAAGGCAACGCAACAAATGGATATGAACTCAGAAGAAGATGATATACCAGAAAAGGTTGTTAAAGAGGTTGAGGATTTTGAGAACAAACCTAAGTCTAACCTGGACGAAACTGAGATTGTCAACCTGGGAAATGCAGAAAATGTCAAAGAAACACGAATCAACGTTCATCTATCACCATCAGAAAAGAAAGAGTACACGTAATTTCTTAGGGAATATGAGGACATATTCGCCTGGTCTTATGATGACATGACTGGTCTCAGTACATCTATTGTAGCTCATAAACTGCCAACCGATCCGACATGTCCACCAGTAAAACAGAAGCTCAGGAAGTTCAAACCTGACATGAGTTTAAAAATCAAGGAAGAAGTCACCAAGCAAGTCAAAGCCAAGGTTCTCAGGGTAGTAGAGTATCCAACATGGTTAGCCAATATTGTGCTAATTCCGAAGAAGGACGGGAAGGTTATAGTCTGTGTCGACTACCAGGATCTCAACCAGGCCAGTCCGAAAGAAGACTTCCCCTTGCTAAACATACACATTCTAATTCACAACTGCGCCAAGCATGAACTGCAGTCATTTGTTGATTGTTTTGCTAGGTATCATCAGATATGAGTGGATGAGGAAGACGCGGAGAAAACGACTTTCATTACGCCGTGCGGGATGTATTGCTACAAGATGATGTCGTTCAGGTTAAAGAATGCTGGGGACACCTACATGAGGGCCATGACTGCTATTTTTCATGACATGATACATAAAGAGATTGATGTATATGTAGACGATGTCATCATCAAATCCAAGAGAGCCAATGACCTTATGGAAGATCTGAGGAAGTTCTTCAACAGACTAAGAAGGTACAACTTGAAGCTAAATCCCGCCAAATGTGCATTCAGGGTTCCTGCCGGAAAACTACTTGGGTTCATTATGAGTCGTCGAGGAATAGAACTGGATCCATCAAAGGTCAAAGCCATCTAAGAATTGCCACCACCGAAGAACAAGAAAGAGGTTATGAGTTTCTTGGGAAGACGTAACTACATCAGCCGGTTCATAGCTCAATCCACTATCATTTGTGAGCCTTTGACAGAATCAAGGAATACCTGTCAATGCCGCCAGTTTTGGTCCCGCCCGAGCCGGGTAGGCTTCTATTACTCTACCTTGCAGTATGGGATGGAGCTTTCAGTTGTGTTCTGGGGCAGCATGATGAAACGGGAAGAAAGGAACAGGCCATCTATTATCTCAACAAGAAGTTCACCCCACACGAGGCCCGGTATTCTCTATTGGAACGCACCTATTATGCCCTGGCTTGGGTAGCTCAAAAGTTGAGGCACTATTTCTGTGCCTATACTACTTATCTCATATCAAGAATGGATCCTTTGAAGAACATCTTTCAGAAGCCCATGCCCACTGGCAAGCTAGCCAAGTGGCAAATCCTGTTGAGTGAATTTGACATTGTTTACGTGACTCAGAAGGCAATCAAAGGACAAGCACTGGCAGATCATCTTGCTGAAAATCCCGTGGATGGAGAATACAAGCCTCTAAAGACGTATTTTCCCGATGAAGAGGTATCTTTCATAGGAGAAGACATTGCAGAATCCTATGACGGTTGGAGAATGTTTTTCGATGGAGCAGCAAATTTCAAAGGAGTTGGCATAGAAGCAGTCCTAGTATCAAAAATCGGTCAGCATTATCCGATATCTTCCAAGCTTAGGCTCCCGTGCACCAACAACATGGCCAAGTACGAAGCCTGCATCTTAGGGCTCAAGATGTCCATTGACATGAACATTCAGGAATTGCTAGTGATCAGAGATTCAGACCTACTTATACATCAGGTCCGAAAAGAATGGGCAACCAAGAACTCCAAGATACTCCCTTATCTGCATCATGTATAGGAATTGAGGAAAAGGTTCACAAAGACAGAGTTCCAATATGTTCCCAGAGTTTAGAATGAGTTTGCCGATGCATTGGCTACCCTATTGTCCATGATACAACACCCCGACAAGAACTTCATTGATCCTATTCCAGTAAAGATCTATGATCAGCCAGCTTGTTGCACTCATGTAGAAGAAGAAGCAAACGGAAAACGTTGGTTTCATGATATCAAGGAATATTTAACGAAAGGCGAATATCCAGAACTCGCAAATCCTACTCAGAAATGCACACTTCAGAGATTATCTAACAACTTCTTTCATAGCGGAGGAATCCTGTATAAGAGGACTCCTGATTTGGGATTATTGAGGTGTGTCGATGCAAAGTAAGCATCCAAGCTATTAGAGGAAATTCATGCAGGGACCTGTGGTCCGCATATGAACAGCTTTGTCTTAGCCAAGAAGATACTCCGAGCTGGTTATTTTTGGATGACTATGGAAACGGACTGCATCCAGTATGTCCGAAAATGCCATTGCTGTCAGATACATGCAGACATGATAAAGGTGCTTCCAAACGAGCTTACTGCAACAAGCTCTCCATGGTCGTTCGCCACTTGGGGAATAGATGTTATCGGACCTATCGAGCCTGCCACATCAAACGGGCATAGGTTCATTCTAGTGGCAATTGATTATTTCACCAAATGGGTTGAAGCAGCATCGTACAAAGCAGTGACTAAGAAAGTGGTAGCAGATTTTGTCTGTGATCGCATTGTTTGTCGGTTCGGAATTTCGGAGTCAATCATCACTGATAATGGTTCCAATCCCAACAGCGACCTGATGAAAGCCATGTGTGAAACCTTCAAGATCAAACACAAGAACTCTACAGCTTACAGTCCTCAGATGAACAGAGCTGTAGAAGCCGCCAATAAGAATATCAAGATGATACTAAGGAAGATGATAGAAAAGCATAAACAATGGCATGAGAAGTTATCATTTGCCTTGTTAGGATACTGCACCACAGTCCACACATCAACCGGGGCAACTCCCTATATGTTGGTTTATGGTACAGAAGTAGTCATTCCCACCGAGGTAGAAATTCCCTCCTTAAGAATCATACATGAAGCCAAACTTGACAATGCAGAATGGGTAGAGAGTCGCTACGAGCAGCTAGCTCTTACAGACGGAAAGAGAATGAATGCAGTTTTCCGCGGTCAGCTCTATCATAACAGAATGTCCAGAGCCTTCAACAAAAGAGTCAAGCCGAGATAGTTTACACCGGGGCAGCTGGTGTTAAAGAAAATCTTTCCACATCAAGATGAAGCCAAAGGGAAATTCTCTCCCAACTGGCAGGGTCCGTACATGGTTCACCGGGTTCTAATAGGAGGAGCCCTCATACTTGCGGAAATGGACGGTGAAGTTTGGCCGAAGCCGATCAATTCAGATGCAGTGAAGCGATACTATGTGTGACTTTTATGCTTTCCTCATATGATGTAATTTGAACTACGCCTGACTTGATTCCTGTTTAAGAAGGGGATACGTAGGCAGCCCTATGGGTTCGGTCATAATTCAATAAAATTTCCATTCCCCCCGCTATTGGAAACTGGGGCAGAATTTTGAGGAGGACCTTCAAAATTCCGAAGTGATTTCAGCCATTCGACGCAAGCAACCATCGGAAGCAGCAGCCCGGTAAACTAGGGTAGTATTTTGAGGAGGACCCTCAAAATTCCGGAGCGAGAGAAGTTGCAGTATCTTGGACCACGTCGTCGTCATAAGTTCATCTAAAGAAAACTATTCTTAATTATGTATTTATTGTCACATTTCTTTACTAAATCATGCATGTTCATTACTAAAATTGCCTTGTTTAGCAACACTACCCCAATGATACGTACAGTATCACCAGATCAAAGCCGAGCAGGTCAAGCAAAGCCAGCGGGGATACAAACTAACTTTTCCCCCTTTACAAACTCACGATTTTTCTTTGGATGCAGGCACTTGAGTTGCAAAATCATCAAATATACTATACACTCACGAGACTCACATTGCTCAGGAATATAACTCTCGGAACCATTGCACTTACTCACAGCTGCTATCCGCACACAGTGCTCCCAGCAGACACAGTATCCCCAGAAGCGCAATATCTCGATCCGCTACTAGCTAAGAAAATTCTATAATCATTTTGCCCCTTTACTCCTTGCATAAAGCTACCTCTCTGCCTTCCGACGTTAAGCTCTACCTCCATCTGCATTTCCTGCATTGCATGAGGCTACCTTTCTGCCTTCCGAGGTTATGCTCTACCTCCATCTGCATTTCTTGCATTGCATAAGGTTACCTTTCTGCCTTCTGAGGTTAAGCTCTACCTCCATCTGCATTTCCTGCATTGCATAAGGCTACCTTTCTACCTTCCGAGGTTAAGCTCTACCTCCATCTGCATTTCTCTGTATTGCATAAGGCTACCTCTCTGCCTTCCGAGGTTAAGTTCTACCTCCATCTGCATTTACTGCATTGTATAAGGCTACCTTTATGCCTTCTGAGACTAAACACTGTCTCCATCCTGCATTGCTCTGTATTGCATAAGGCTACTGTTCTGCCTTTTGAGACTAAGCACTGTCTCCATCCTGCATGGCTAAAATATCGCCACTTTATCGCTCTTGCATCGGCTGAAATATCGCCACCTTTTATTTACATCTTGCATCGGCTGAAATATCGCCACCTTCTGCATTTCATGGGCTGAAAGATCGCCAAATTGTCCGAAGGCGTCATTGTTTGGAGGCACCATTTGCATAGCCCGAGAGCGCCATGCCATGGCCTGAGGACCTCATTTTATCTCTTGCATATCATTATTCAAAGGCATCATAGTTCGGAGGCATCATTCTCTTAGCCGGAGAACATCATTTCATAGCCTGCGAATCCTTTATCATACGCTTCATGGCCCAGGACGTCATAGTCCGAGAATGACATCCTAACCGTCCAAAGATAACATTCATGGTCCAACGAGAACTTGCATCATGTTTAAATTTCCGCACAATAAATATGGTTCATTTGCAGGTAAACCGGCGAGCAACGACCGTCACAGTAGGAGCAATCCTGCTCCAGTTCCCGCAGCCCTATTAGACTTTAACCATCCATCATAACCCAAATATCGCGTCTGTCTTGGAAAATCTCCATCGGTATATTCCGCCAATGGATCCTGAAGAACTACATATGGCCTGATTCTGTAAGACCAGAGATATGTAGGCAGCTCAGGAACCAGAGCTCGGTCAAAATTCTTCAAATCGTTTCATTCGGTCGAAAATTGGCCATCATATCTTTACCCGGTAACTCTTTCATCCTTCTCGGGTAAAGAGGGGCAGCTGTTGATACCCAATTTTTTCCTATGTATTTTTATATACAAAATAGTATATATATGCATACATAAGCATACCCAAGTATTTTAGTATTTTTCCGATCTTTTGAAGAGTTTTTCAAATCAATTTACTATCCATTTTAGCAATACTAAATCCATAATTATTCCCAAAATCATCAATTTTGGTGAATAATTTATTTTATTCCCATATTTATACCAAAATATAGTTAAGATAATTTTTGTATATTTTTACAAATATATTTGGTATCTAAAAGACTAAATTGCAAGCAATTGCAATTATAGCATATTTTAAGAGTAATAGCATTTTATAATTGTAAAATTGGTTTCAATATTTCTAAATTGATATTTATAAATTATTAATTGGCTCAATACTTTTAATTTGCTTTTAAAATCATTTTTACTATTTTTTATAAAATAAAAGGAAAACAATTGGCTATTTAACATTTAGCCTATTTCTATTTCAATTACAGCCTCATTTCCTTTCAATTTAAACCCCAATTTGACCCCAAATCCGCCCAAATTAAGACCAGCCCAATTCCATACCCTTTGACTCATTTAACTACCCGACCCAAGGCTCATTTAATCCAGACCGTTGATCAATCTGATCAACGGTCACGATCTCCCCTTTTCATTTTTAATTCCCCAAACCTTACCCTAGTCCCCATTTCTGTTTAGCCAGCCGCCTTTGAATGCTCTCCACCCTCGAACTCTCTCGAAGGCTCTTCGGAACCCTAGCTGTCTTCGACCCCTTTTCAATCGCCTTTCACCGGAATCCATGGCTTCTCATGCCATGGATGGTTGGTACTCACACCCATCCACCATCAAACCATGGTTGTTCGAAGCTTCGAGGCCCGACTCCGATGGCTCTCTTCAGATCCTTCTCAGATCTGTAGTTCTATGGCTTCTCCAACCATGCTCCGGCATATTCGAGCATTAGGAGCCTGATTCTAACTCATCCGACTCAAGATCGGACCTTCTTCCAAGCCTTTCTCATTTCTAGGGTTTTGCCGAAACCCTAAGCTATTCGAGGTTCTTTCTCTATTTGTTTGCTTAGATCTGTGCTGTATCTATGCTTTACTTGACATTTAAAGTGTTTTCCCCAAATTTTCTTTTCAAAAACGTTTGTCTTCGATTTAGGGTTTCTGAAAGGTTTTTTTTCAAAAAAAAAACATCTTTCTGATTCTTCCTCTTCTTTTCTTTATGTGTGTTTGTATATATCATGCTCGTGTGACTTCTTTTTACTACGCATGTACTGTCCTTCTACTTTTCTTTTATACATGTTACTCATGTGCTCACATGATTATCCTTGTTATGTTTTCATTACTCTTCTACTATATGTGTTTACTGTTAAGTTCTTCAATTTTGTTTGCTTTACCGGACTCTGTTTGTGTTCTTGCTAAATGTGTTTCATCTACCGCTTCTTAAGTTTGTGTCAATTTTTCTTCTGAACTTGTTTAAGTTCTAAGTTTTTCTCAAAACGTGTTCTCCATGCTATTGATTGTGTATCATGTCTGTTTGTTTCTCATGAGTCTCTAAAAGAGACCTCTGAGCCTGTTATCTGTCCTTTCGTCTTTGCTTCTGATTAAAGTTAAAAACACTAAGCTTTGGGTTTTGGCAAGTTTTATCTTGGACTAGGGTTCTACTTTGAGACCCTGGACTCTCATACTCATTATGAGTCTACAAATTGAACTTGTTTCCCTTTACTTATGATTCTGAACCTTTCTATGTTAGACTCTTTTCTAAGTAACATGATAGTTCCTTCTTGAATCACCTATTTGTGTGCTTTATATATGAGAAACTCTGCTTTCAAGAGGTTTTTACCAGCTAATGATTGATTCTGAAATCCTCTAATAGGGGTTTGATTGATTGTTACTGATTTTCTCTGATTGAGCCTCTTTTACTTTTTCTGACTTGGTTCATTCGAATTGAACTTGTAATTTTAATTTCCCTGGCTGTTGATTGATTCCCTTTCCTTATTTTTCACAAACCGTGCACCATTGGACTTTTGCCTTAAATAAACCCTATGTATTTACCCTTCTTGTACTACTTTGGAAAAGATTTTAATCCAATTCTTTCCTTAATTGTCTTCTACCCATTTGAAATCAGAATCCCTTAACTGAAGGGAGATTCTGTATGATTGATTGCATACTATTACCTTACCTTTTCTTACTTGTTTTCTGCACTATAAAAGGGGCACGACCCTTCTGCACTTAGACACCTTGAACCTTCAGTTCAATACTTCGAATTCAACACTTTACACACACCTCTCAATTACAATACTCTTTCAACATTCTACTCTTTCTGAGATCTTTTGGAACTGTCTGCTTGCAACTTGGCTTTCTCAAGACTGCTTTTACTTGTTTGTTTTCCCTTAAACTGATATGTTCTAATTTAACTTTTCTGCCTCACTCCCCTATGTGTTTATTTACAGTTTCTGCAAGCTTGTTTACTTTACTGTTCATGTTCAGTGATTAATGTTAACTATGTAAACTTTTTTTTCTTCTTTGCATCTACTGTTTGTTATGAATTCCCTATGCCCCCACTCCCTTCTATGTGTTTGAGTTAAGGTTCATGGCCTGACAACATCCAAATTGCTGCTTAGGTCTGAACCTGATCCTCAATGGATCCCAACTCTCTAAATGTGGCTAATAGGCTAGTCAGGGGTGTGCCAGCACTCCTAATTGTTGGGCATGACCACCAGCCTATCATGGCCTCTCCCTAATTCCCCCTCTATGCACTTACACTTACTCTTAGATTCTAAGTTCTACCCCCCTCTTATGAGCCTTGCTTTGGGACCTTGAGTTCCCTCTGAACTTGGACATCTGAGGGCTGGCATTTTCACACTGCACTATGCTCTTAATTCTACAATATTTGGGTTCTAAGCACTGCCCGGAGTCCATTTGAGGCTCTTGAGGAACTTTGACACATCCCAAATAAGAGAAGGCTTTGGAAACCTAATCCTGGAAGTTGGTTCACCTCATATTGTTGGACCTTGAGTCTGAATTAGGCTCTTTGGTTGTAGCTTAATTTCTGATGTAATTTTTACTTTTCTTAATTCATTCTGGTCTGTACTATGTTGTAATAACTTATGGGGTTCTAGTGAAAAAGGGGGGGTCACTTATGTATGCAAAGGGTAGACAGCATGCTCATAGGTGTTACCATTTACAATTTCTGCACTTCCGCATTAGAAATCCTGTCTGTAGGATTTTTTGCACCTCTGCATATATAGAAATCCTGCCTAAGTTTTCTGCATTCATGCACGTCATATAGAAATCCTGCCTATATGTTTTCTGCACCTCTACAAATATAGAAATCCTGCCTAAGTTTTCTGCATTCATGCACGTCATATAGAAATCTCGCCTATAAGTTTTCTGCACCTCTGCATACATAGAGATCATGTCTATAAGTTTTCTGCATTCATGCACGTCATATAGAAATCATGCCTATAGTTTCTGTATTTCTGCATTTTACATCTATCATTAAGCAAATAGTTATAGGTTAAGTAATAATAAGTATCATTCTAGATACCATATATATAGGACTCCTGCACCTTCATAATCGTCTTAAAATCAACAACGCCTAGAAATCATGCCTATAGGAGTAACCAGTTGAATCTGATTCGTTTGTTTCATCTACAAGTCTAAAATCAGTGGTAATGTCGTCTAACATCTGCAGAACTTATGTGTTTTCTGCAATCAGTAAGTCTTCTTTAAAATCGGAGTAAGCACTGTTAGATATCATGCCTATAGGTCTCACTTAGGCAAACCATTAGGTAATTAATTAATTGCATCAGTCTTTGATAAATTACAACCAGGGAAGGCTAATTCGGACTCCTCATCTGAGAAATATGTGATGAATTAGCCTATCCCACGCTTTAATTTGATTTCAGACCATAACCAGTACATGCAAGACATGGTAAACAATCTGTCTTTAAATGAAGAGGCCTGTTTGAGCCCTTTAAACTGTTATGTGTTATCCCCATACCTGCCTTATATGTTTTGATTGTCGCCCTAGAATTTTATCCTTCTAAAACTCTAAAAAGCCAAATTATCCTTCCCTTTAGGACTAGTAGTCCCAAATGCCTCCGGGACTGATAGGATTGGGCCGGGTACGAGCATACAATAAGTAACGACACCATTCTATGCTTTACTACCTTAACGGGGTGGGAAGGGTAGATATGGATATGATGACCGGTGCGCTAATATCACGTGCAACCCCTCTTCTGAGGAGCGATTTTCGGGTATTACATTGATGTGATCCATATTGTTTGTAAACCTAGGACCCTTTTTTTTCTTTTAACTTGTTTTATTGTCAGAACTAATTCTGCTTTCCTTATTCTCTCCAAACTTTCAATTTGCTTGCAATAATATGTGAAAATCCCCTTCTATTTGAGGCCCTTAATTGCTTACTTGATTATGTGAAGTCACAATTGTAGCATGGCCGGGAATCACACTAGTGGATCTGGAGGGGTGTCTAACACCTTCCCCTAGAGATAATTTCTAGTCCTTACCCGAACTCTGGTCCTTCAAACTCAAACCCTTCTTAGTGTCCTAATGTACTTAATCATTAGGTGGCGACTCTTCAAGTTCCAAAACCCAATTCCCAAAAGGGAACAAGTTGTCCTCCTAAATTTCACAAGCCCGATTTCGCGAGAAAAAGGGGGCGCGACAACTGCGAAGCGTAACATCACCGTAATGTAATACTACATGGTGCAACATTGTTGTAACTTAATACTGCAAAGCGTAACATCATCATAATGTAATACTACATGGCGAAACATCATCGTAATATAATACTGCAAGATGTAACATCATCGTAATATTGCAGGGTGTAACAGAATTTTCGAGAGTTTTTCAAGAAAATCATTAGGATAAGTAATTCTAACTCAGTTTTGGCTAATAATCATGAATCTATCATCGATTTCATGATTTAATTTATAAATTGGGATGGAATTTGGGGGAAAATTTGTGGAATTTCATAAAATGAACTTTTGGGATTTGGAAGTTGATTCGAAGTCGGAATTGAGTGAAACTAGTATGGTTAGTCTCGTAATCGAATGTGTTATCGGATTTTGTGACTTTGGTCAAATTTCGAGAAGTGGTCTCGGGGCTCGACTTTTGAGTTGACCTTTTGACTTTTGGCCTAAAGCTTAGTATTTTCTTATGGGATTGATTCCTTTAGCTCGTGTTGATTATATCGAATTATCTATGGCTAGATTCGAAGCATCCGAAGATCGATTTGAGGGGAAAAGGTATCGCGGAGTAGGATATTGGCTTGGTTGAGGTAAGTAACGCTTTCAAACTTGGTGCTGAGGTTCGAAACCCCAAACTACGTGATATGTGATTAGTATTGAGTTGACACATATGCCAAGTGACGGGTGTGCGGGTGTGCACCGTGAGAATTGTGACCCGGTTCATCCTATGGCACCGAATAGTGATTTTATCTTGTTGATATATGTGTTTCTTAATATGATGAAGTAAATGGACTGGAAATCATGCTAATTATATGCTAGGGCTTTACGCCGATACTGTTGAGACCCCTAGTGGTTGTTTCTTGCTGTCATCTCACTGATTTCATTGATATTCCGTACTCAGTCATGTCCATGCATTTCATATCACATCTCAGTCTCACTTGTTATTTATTTTCGCATCATATAATTGTTTTGGGCTTGTTTTCATGGCATTGTGAGCCCGTGGGTGAGATTGGAGAGTGATGACTGAGTGAGGCCGAAAGACTGATTATGAGTGACAGTTATTGGGTCAGGATGCATGCCACAACGGTTATGTTGATGATTATGATAGTGCTTGCGCTAAAGGAGCCCCTTCGAAGTCTGTAACATACCCCAGTGAGCGCGGTTGATTATATTCAGGGATAGATCTTCCCTTGGTATGGAGATGGATCTTCTCCATGAGGCTAGACTAGCCTGTTATCCTCGATACTGGAGATTGATAGTCTATGATGTATATATTCCGGGATAGATATTCCTTGGGCCGTGTGAGCCATATACAGTACCGAGTGGTTATGAGGTTATTATCTTCATCTGGAGATGGACCTTCTCCATAGGGCTGGATTGCCCTTTCCTCAGTATTGAGTGACTGCTGTCAGAGGTGTATATATTCCGGGATAGATCTTTCCTGGGCCATATAAAGTACTGAGTGGATGAGCATATGATATCGTGGGCACATGAGGCACTCAGCACGGTGCATTACATACAGCATGTGCATTGGCATGTAGATGTAGCAGAGTTATATTTCTTTACCATATTTTCACCTGCTCTATTTTACTATTTCGAGCTGCTTAGTTAACTGAAAGCATGCCTACATTTCTGTACATTATTTCTGTTATCTCTGATGAGGTTGGGTTCGTCACTACCTTTCAGTCCATAGTTTGGATTTGTTACTTACTGAGTTGGTGTACTCACATTACCCCTTGCACTTTGTGTGCAGAACCAGACACTTTCGGTCCTAGTGGAAGTCATTGATCGAGGTTGAAGGATTTGGAAAATGTTGAGGTATCTGCATGACGTGCACATGCCTTGACCCTTCTTCTCTATTCTAGTTGTGTTTCAGTTGTATTCAGTATATATTGTCGTAGACTATGCTATATCTCTATACGCTCATGTACTTCGTGACACCTTAGTTTTGGTTGTATCGTATTATGAATTTTGCCTTATGTTCTAAATAGTTTATTTAGACGATAAAAGTTTTTCCGCAAATGTTTTAAATTTTAGTATCGTGGTTTTGGATTACGATGAGTTGAGGCTAGCCTAGTTCCATGATAGGCGTCATCACGATGAGTTGAGTTTTTGGATCGTGACAAGTTGGTATCAGAGCCTAGGTTACATATGTCTCATGTGTCATGAGCGGTTTTAGTAGAGTATTGCGGATCAGTACGGAGACGTCTGTACTTATCTTCGAGAGGCTGCAGAACATTTAGGAAAACTTCACATTCTTGAATTCTTGTCGTGCGAACCTGTTGGTTCTGGAACTGAACTTCTGTTATTCTATTCTCTCGCAGATGGAGAGGACACGTACTACCGATCAGGACTGTGAGCACATGATTTTTGCCCTATATGAATCACTCCCACAAATTCAAAACAAAATATTTTTTCCACTGCTTGCAATTTCGTGAAATTTTTGTAGCATTTTGTTGTTGTTTGCATTTGTTTGTGCATGTTTATTTTATTTAATTAATGAAAAATACAAAAATACATTGCATTTGCATTTAGGATTTAATTTTACATTTGTTAGACTAATTAGCAAATTAGTTGTTTTATAAAAATGGAAAAACCACAAAAAATAATTTATTTTCACTTTTAATTTTAGCTTCGAATTTTGGTAGTTTCCTTTAATTTGGTTTTTGATTAATTGTGGTAATTAATTAATTTAAGTTGTTAGGATTAATTTAATTTAGGAATTAGTATAGGTTTATTTTTTATTTCAAAAAAAAGAAAAAAAAGAAGAAAAGGAAATTAAAAAGAGTTTGAAATTAAAAGGAACTAATTTGAAAAAGAAGAAGTGAAAAATAGAGGTTGTATTTGGGCTGAATCTGTGTCAGCCCAAACGATTTCCACCAGAACCCGTTTAATTAAGGCCCAAACCTGTTTCCCACCCGGCCCGATCTCCACTTAACCAAAACGACCCCATTTTAACAAACCAAATCAGGACCGTTGATCTTTGTTGATCTAACGATCCGGAAGTGGGGTTTGATAGGTATAATAATGTCTGAACCCCTTCAGCCCCCCGCTCATCGTCTCTTTCATTTAACATCTTCAGAGACCACCCTTGAAGCCCTAGCAGCCGCCCCCTTTTCCCACCGCTTTAGGGTGCTGGCGCCAGCTCCAAACTCCACCAAAATAACATCACGGAACCACCAAGACCACCTCATACTGAATCGACAATTCATTTCCCTCAAATCCTCCTTAAACTTCTCGAATCTTAAATCCAAAATCCGAGTTTCTAAGGGCCAAATCCAAACATGGGCATGCAGGATGATTGCTCCAACCCTCATGAGTTTTTAGAGCCGGTTTTGTCACGGAATAGTGTTGTTCACTTGTTCTTGACAAAGAACAAGCAACTAACATTATTTGGGGATGAAGTCGGAGTGTCAGGTCTCAAGTTCGAGCTTGGTGCAGTGAGTTCTTTCTGTATTTTGATTCATTTTGTTTTCTTTCCTCTTTTTTTCTTTTTATTTCTCTTTGGACAACTTAGTTAATTCGACTCAATTCTAAGCCGAAATTGATAACTGTCCGTTTGTTCTTTCTCAAGTCTGTTCTTCAATATTATTTTGTTTGTTTAGTTCCTCTTTGTTAATAGCAGGATTACTGTTCTCATTTCATCGTCTGTTTAATCACATAGTTAATGTAATTAGGCCCATAACCTATCTAATTTCCTGTTATGTAGTTAGGTTAATTAGTTCGTTCACTTTTGTTTTGTTTTGGCTGCATTTTTTAAGAGGTTCCGAGTTTCTTCTTTTGGAAATTTTGGGTCAGTTCTTAAAATTGGGAGTCCTTGAGTTGATTTTGATTGGATTCTAAAATTCAAAGAGCCCAAGTGGGGATTTAGTTTGAGTTTGCAGACCCATACAGAATTTGGTTGGGTCAATTTGACCCACATTTTGATTTTAGGAGTAATAACAAAGGCTCATGGGGGCAATTTGGGAAATCTAGGTAGGGAATATTTTAGTAACTGAATATGAAGCTTCTAGGAAGTTGGGGAGGGGGACTTATTTGAAGCTCTGAAATTTAAACAAAGGACTCCTAAGCAAAAATAAAAATTTCAGAAGGTTTTAAGTGCAAAACTAGTGGCATTTCTGCAGCCCTAGTAGCTTGCCTATAAAGGCATCATAGCTTGACACTCAAGTCAGATGAAAAAAGGCATAAGATTCAGAAAAATCAAAAACAGCTAAAAATTTCATAAAAATCACTATTTCATTGAACTTCTTCTGTGATTTCTGAAGTTTTCAATTTCTGAAACAATTTCTGATTCATCTGGGGTAAAAATGGACTGAATTTGGGTTTTAAAAGTTTGGTTTGAAGTTTGTTGTGGTTATTGCTCGATTGAAACTGGTTTTTGGACCGCTACACATTATTTTTCTGTTTGAAATTGGTTCTGCTGGTGTTGACTTCTGCTATTGCTATTGCTGACCCTTCACTTCTTATTTCTGTTCATTTCCAGGTATTTCTTCAAACCATGAATGGAATTGAAGCTCGATTGAGCTGTATGTAAAGCCATGTAACTCAAGTTGATGAAATGACCATTGTTAATTCTCTGTTGATTCTTCATTTTTTACTAGTTTCTTGTATTTTGTTCTGGGTTTCTTTTAGCTCAGCCTTCTTATGAGTCATTCATGTCACCATGGCTACATGTTTTGTCCTAAGGGTTAGATATGAGTTTTCTGCTTGAATGTAGTTGATTCATGAAAGTCTTCTAGATTTAGTGTAATATGTATGAACTGGAGGCTGCACTCCTTAGTTTGATTGTGAAGTTGGTTGGCTCTGAATGTGTTTCATAGCTACGGGTTGCATATTGATCATTTCAAACCATTCCTACCCTAGTTTAGTAAATTTGAGCTGAGTTTTGCCTTTCATTGATCGTGTATTTAGACTTGTTTATATGCAGCCTGAAGCGTAGTCTACTAAGTTCAAAAGTTTATAGTTTAGTTTTTCCTCTATTTGTATGTAAGCTGTGAATTTCAAAAGGACTTTCAAAAATGGAATTTTAATTTGAATTCAAATTTGAGATTTTTATAGACTTAGCTTGACTCTTTATAGGTTGTTCATTCTCGAAAAGTTTGAGTCAAGGACGTTGGTTTGAACCAGGGCACGCATGAGTTGTAACTAATGAATTTGCAATGTTAAATGATGAAATAACTTGTGTAAGAGTTGCTATCACATCAGGAATTGAATCCTCATTTTAGAATCTATGTTGGCATTTAATGCACCTTTGTATTTGTTTTAATTCAAGATTTTCACAGAAAGATTGTTTCCACACCAAGTGTTAGTGCAGAATCGGATATAGGCTCCCAATGTTGGCCCATTTATTTATGTTCATCAGCATTCAGCGTTTCTTGGCCTGGGCTTCAAGTTAAGCCCAATTGTGTTGTTGTGCTTGTTAAGGAGTTATCGAATTGCAATTGGGTCCATTGTCGGCCCAAGCCCTGAAAGTCAAATCTTTGTTTTAGTTTAAGCAGGCCTCTAATTATTAGGCCAAGCTAGAACATTAGCCTAGATTAATTAGAATCCTTTAAGTTTTTCCTTAATTAATTGGTGGAGATGACCCATATTAAACAATATAAATAGCTTATGGCCCTCAAACATTTAGCTTGAACTTCCTTTTAAAAATGGAATCGAGGCACGCCATGCCGAATAAAATCTCAATTGCATGGCCCTCGTTTAATTAATCTTGTTTATCCTTAGAAATCGAGGCGTGCCATTTAGCGAATTTTCATGGCCCTCGCAAAGTTGCAAATGCGTAGTTGCTTTAGGCGCGTTATTTTAATAATTTACCTTCCTAAACTCGGGTGCGCATTTATGTGACCCAAATCCAAATTTCAACAATGTTAGATAAAATATGTCAAGGACCGCGGGTGCATTTATGTGACGTGGTTCAAGACGTATTTTTAATAACGTTGCAATCTTCCTAAAAAATAAATAAAAGCGGTTTTAAAGTTAAAAATGCACATAAGCTTAAAAGTGTATTAAAATCAGATAATAGGCCAAATATAACAGTTGAGCGACCGTACTAGAACCACGGAATCTGGGAATGCCTAATACCTTCTACCGGGTTAACAGAATTCCTTACCCATATTTCTGGTTCGCGGACTGTAAAACAGAGTCAATCTTTTTCTCGATTAGGGATTTGAACCGGTGACTAGAGACACCCTAAATTATCCCAAGTGGCGACTCTGAATTTCTTAATATAAATAATCTTGTTTTGATTGTCACTTTAATTGGAAAAAACTCCCTTATATATCCCTTCGCGGGGGTGTAGGAAAAAGGAGGTGTGACAGCTCTGGCGACTCTGCTTGGGATAAGAACCAGAACCTCTGGTTTAGGGTTCAGAATTCGAGCTTAGATGAATTGTTATATTTGGCTTTATCTATTATCTGATTTTATTACATGTTTTGGCCTAATGTGCTAAATGTTGCTTTTACCGCTTTGATATTATCTGAACTGTATATAAACTGCTCTGAAACCCTTCTCTTCTCATCTCTAGGGATATGCACGCTGGCCATGACTCCCTATTATGTTAGTGTCATACCTTGAAATAAGAAAGAGGCTCGGACAAGTTACTAAACCGGATGGCCTTTTGGTTCCCGGTACGTAGCCCCCTCCTCGGCTCGAGTTGTCCGCTCGGGTACACAAGTCTAAAACAAATACCCAGGTTTTGAACCTAGAAATAACTCAGCCTCATGTCGGATCCCTAGTAGGAGCATTTGTTTGCATCATGTGCATTTGACTTTGGAGACTCAACACAGGGGTTGGGTCTGTCTAGGGCAGGTGTACCCGAAATGAAAAGACTATCATGATGCATCTTACTTGCTACTTGTGCATTCATTTTCTTTGGATTTGCATGTTGACCGGCTTATAGGGGAAACGTTGAGAGAAGGAAAGTCAATGTGAGGGATGAGAGAGATAACTGGCTGTTTTTGAAAAACCAATGTCCGAAATATACTGAAACTCTACCGAAATTTCAAAAAAAAGTTTTTTGAAAATAGTTGGTTTTTGTTTCATCAAAATTGCCCGAACTATGCCAGTTTGATTCTCATCGGATGTGGGATACGTAGGCAACCCCCATCAGGTCCAACTTCCCTTTTGCAAAAATAGCCCAAAAAGAACAAAAATTTTATTTTTATTTACATTAAGCAGGGTGATGCCTCTAAAATAGCCGAATGTCCCCAAAAGGACGCCAGGAGACTGTTTTTGCAAGAACAGCCACCTTTGGTCCCTTTTTCGAATTTTTGGCCGATTAGCAAGCACAACCTTAAAATCTTCTCCCCGGAAGTGCTGAAATGCCGTATTTGCAAAGCCGGTTTTTATTTTTGAAATGATAATTTGAAAAAAAATATTAACTTTTCATGAGTCAAATGAGTCATGATTTTGCTTAATCACCCTAATAAATGTGCAGAATGAGCACAAGTCAAAATTTTGCCAATAACAGTCATAAACAAGATCCCTTTGGAGCTGTGAACGTGGTGGGAAGATCTGGGTAAATCAGGGCAAGATAAGGTCAATCTATACTTGGGAGGTCTCACCGGGCCGTTGAAGATCAGGCCTAGAGGAGACATCATAAAGGCGCTGGTTACATTCTGGGACCCGGCCCACAACGTGTTTCATTTCTCAGATTTTGAACTCACCCCAACTTTGGAAGAAATAGCTGAATATATTGGGAGCACTGAGGTTCTTATGAGACACAAATATCTGATTGCTCCAAGAGTCGTCGCTGTGCACAAGTTCCTAGATTCCTTAAAGATAAGCTGGGGGATCCACAACCCAAATTTGGCAGCTAGTTTTTCTACTCCGCAATTTATATACCAGTGATACAGACACATAGGAGGGTTTAATAATCCAGAAAACAAAATTTGTAGCAAAGGGAATCACCTCAAATGGGAAGAACACAGGTGCTTTGCTTTTATGGTGGTATTCTTGGGTCTTCTGGTGTTTCCTAGGAAAGATGAAAATATCGATATACGGATAGCTGGGGTCGTCAGCACTTTGCTTACTCAAGCCAAAAGCACCCTCACACCCATGATAGTGTCTGAAATATTTCGCGCTCTCACAACCTGCAAAGCCGGAGGAGACTTTTTTGAAGGGTGCTAATTTTTGCTATAGATGTGGATGATTGAACATCTATGTCATCGTCCTCAATACATGAGCTATGGGTCGACAGAGAAAAACTACCTAAAGGAATTTTATACAAGGGTCGACGGGTTTAGCCTGTTAGAAGGGGTCACATAATGGTTATCACATCTTCGTTCCATCACTGCAGACCAAATAGAATGGACGTTCGGGTGGCTTTCGATAGATGAAATCGTATACATGCCAGCTACCGGAATTCACTTCCTCCTGAAGGGTCTCAGAAGTATCCAGCCTTATGCCTCATACCGGGTTTTGAGACAGCTGGAGAGATGTCAAATAGTTCTAAAAGATGAAGACCTTAGTGCTCAGGTAGTCGATATTGGTCCTGATGGTCAGTTTCATGAAGCAGCAGTCCGCCAGATTTGGAGCGAGAGTCAGTACCTGACGGCAAATACCTGTGTGCATGATCTATCCAAAGGTGAAGTTTCACCAGGGTACCTTGCTTGGTATAAAAGGGAAATTGAGTTTGGAAGGCCGGCCAAAAGACCCCATCTTCAAGAATTTGTCGAGGCATCACAAGCGCAATGGGATTGGTTGGCCAAAGAAAATGAATATAAGGCTACCATAAGCAAGTTGGAAAAGCAAGTCAAGGACCTTCAATTCGAGAATGGTTTGCAAGCCGCCGCAGATGAGGTTGAGAAGAAAAAGCTAGCCAAGGAAAATAAAGCCCTTCGAACCCAGATTCGGGAAATGAAAATAGCATCTGAAAATCCCGCTAGAAGTGCAAAAGATGAAAAGCTTATAAAGAACCTTAGGCAGAAGGTGAGTGAGTATGGTTCTAAGGTTTTGATTTGAACAAGGCGGAGGGTGAATTAGCAAGGGCTCGAAAAAAATAGGCTAAGAATGCAGAAAAACGAGAGCGTTTGGTTAAACAGTTAAAAGGAAAATATGACAATGAGGTTGTGGGGTTGAAGAAAAGGGTCACCATCTTTAAGAACAAAATGATCAAGCAAGCAAAAGACTTTAAGGCAGAAAGAGAACACTGTTATGCAGCGATGACATAGTTAGAAAGAGATCTGCAACAACTTCAAGAACAGAATCATATAGCTGAACAAACTTTGGAAGCTAGGGCCCAACAAATTGGGCATTTGTTGCAAGAAAAGGGCGTCATAAGAGAAAGGGTCAGAAGGATCGCCGACTACATCACAATGAAATGCAGTAAGTGTGAGGACATGACTAGATCCATGTTCTTCGCCACTGTGATGACCTTTGTCCACCATATAATGGAAGATCTCTACCATCTCCAAGGGGATTTGGCGCGTAGGCCCGTGGCGAGACCGAATGATGTCCTGCGGGCCACAAGAGCAGTTGAGGCATTGATGTATTCATGATTTTCATTGGAGTCTGTTAGTCTGTATTTTCATCTTGGAGTCTGTTAGTTTGTTTTCGAGTCTGTATTTTCATCTTTCCATTGGAGTCTGTTAGTTTTTTTTCGAGTCTGTTAGTTTTTGGGTCGTTGTAATCAAAACGTGTATTTTGAAAATCCCAAAATATTTTTTTATTTATTTTTACACTTATCCCCCAGAACTACGCAAAGTCTGATTCATGCAGGGTCATGATACGTAGGCAATCTCCATAGGATTCGATCATAACCAAAAGAGAGAGAGGAAAAACAAGAGAGAAAAGAAAAAGAAAAAAAAAAGAGAAAATAAGAAACTATAAGAAGTAAACAATGGCAAAACAAGAAAGAGAAATGAGAGAATAAAGAACAACAAGAAATCAAGCAAAAAAAAGGGCAGGAGTGAAAAAGAGAAAAAGATTGAAAAAAAGGAAAAAAAAAGAAGAAGGAAAAAAGACAGAGAAAAAGAGAAGTTGAAAATAGAAATAAGAGAAAAACCGAGATGACGCAAGCAACCGATCAAATGCATGAAATGGTTAACTGCTTAGGTGCATTACATTCCCCTAAATGTGCGGTTGCCTATCTGTTAAGCTCTAAAGGTGGTTAGTTTGTTGGCATTCTGGCAACTCACTCATACAACACCCGGTCCAAAAACAAGTCGATCATGGCTAACCAGGAACTTGATGTGAGTGTTATCGATCCGTCGAGAGAGGGGAAAGAATCAGATGTTAATTTGAAAGAAGAGATGTATAAGCTGAAATAACAGATGACCGAGATGTACCAAGCATGGGTAAAAGGACACCCACCACCATTTTATCCTACCAACCCTGCCTTCGTCCCTCCATTGGCTCAGTCTCAGGAACCTCCTCCTACCGATTCATCCCCGAGACTTCCCATTTACCACCACTACCAGAGCACCATCCAAACACCATAAGCTCCACTACCCAAACCAGTTCCATACCCTCCTCCACCATCCACTCCTGTCTTCATGGCACCACCACCCGCTACACTCCATAGATCCTCCACCGAGCCCTTATTCCATGCCCACGATAACTAATGTTACCCCCCGGAGCCCACTTTCAAAGCTCCAGAACCCTATTCCCACACTCCTCGTTTTGATCTCCCTGTGGAAACTGAGAAACCATCTAAAAATCCGAACAGGAGGAGATGTTCAGGAAAGTTAAAAGTCTAGAACAGTCATTCAGAGACATGCGGGGGTTGGGAGGTCAAGTAAGTGTGGCTTACAAAGATCTATGTCTATTTCAAGATGTGCAATTGCCGGCAGGGATTAAGATACCCAAGTTTGATTTGTATAATGGGCACGGTGATCCAGTGGCGCACTTGAGAGGTTTCTGTAGCAAAATGAGGGGAGCTGGCGGGAAAGATGAGTTGCTAATGGCATACTTCAGTCAAAGTCCGAGTGGCTCGGCGCTAGAGTGGTACACTCAGCAGGATCACGAAAGATGGTATACATAGGATGATCTAGCCCAAGCATTCGCTTGTCACTTCCAGTACAATCTCGAGATTATCCCGAATCGTCTATCCTTGACAAAGATTGAGAAAAAGCACAATAAAAGCTTCAGGGAGTATGGTTTTCGGTGGAGAGAACAGGCAGCAAGGGTTGACCCTCCAATGAAAGAAAGGTAAATGGTGGATTATTTTCTGCAAGCCTTAGAACCTACTTATTACGGTAATCTGGTATTAGCTATAGGCAAGTCCTTCAATGAAGTGGTGAAGATGGGCGGTATGGTAGAAGAAGGGCTCAAGACAAACAAAATCATGAGCTATTCGGCTATTAAGGCAACCACCCAGGCCATTCAAAGTGGAACTGGGGGAGTAATTGGAAAGAAGAAGAAAGAGGATGTAGCAACGATTGATTATGGAGCTTGGTTCGGACCCAGGGGCTCACCTCACCACTATAATCAGCCTCGACACCACCACTAAACCTACCCTCACACCCCGTATAATCCACTCCAACACTACTACCCACCACCAGAACCCCATTTTTCTGTCCACCATGCCTAAGCATACAACCAACCCCTCGCCCATGCATAATGGCATGCGCTAGCCCCACAAAATACCTACCCAACTCCACAAAATGCCTACCCACCCCCACGAGCCTACCAAAACCCTCCTAGACCAGCTTTCCGATCCAATCAAGCATTTAAGAACGAGAGGTTACAGAAGAAGAAAACCTTCACTCAATTGGGAGACTCCTATACTAGTTTGTTCCATAGGCTGAGACAATTGGACATGCTAAGGCCGATCGAGTCAAAATTGCCAAATCCTCCCCCGAGAAATCTTGATTATTCTGTAAGTTGCGAATATTGTTCTGGTACTCCGGGGCATGACACGGAGAAATGCTGGCATTTGAAAAGTACTATCCAAGAGCTCATTGATATAAATCGGGTTGAAGTCCAAGCTTTGGAGGTGCCCAATATCAACAAGAACTTGCGGCCAACCCATCAAGAGACAAACATGATTGAGATAGTGCATAAAGAAGGGGATCCCAAAAAGCCTTCGCAGACCGTCATGATGATCCGATCCAGTGAGGTAAAGCCGGTTGAAAAATTAACAAGTGAGATGTCAGTGATCAAGTTGAGCGGGACAAACAGTGAACCATCTACGGTAATCAAGAAAGGGGCCTCAAGTGATGTTGCAGTGAAACAAGCAAAAGCAAAAGTGGTGGTGCTAGGGGTGGCGAACAAGCCTGTCATAATTGTGGAGGGTTCCCGCACAGATCCTGTCATTATCAAACCTGTAACCTAGCTACCAATAGTCAACAGCAAGGTTGTCTCGTGCAATTATGAAGGGTGACAGTGACTTACAAAGGAAAAGAAGTTAAAGAAGAAGTCTATGAGACCCATGGATTGACTCGCTCGGGGAGATGCTTTGCCCCCGAGGAGTTAAGAAAAGCCAAAACCTCCAAAGATAACCTAGTGCTAGTGAAGAAAGTTGTGACCGAAGAAGAGGCAGAAGAGTTTTTGAGAAAGATGAAGGTGCAAGACTATTCCATTGTGGAGCAGTTGAGGAAGACGCCTGCTCAGATTTCACTGTTCTCATTGTTAATTCACTCGGACGAGCACCGTCGGGCCTTGATGAAAATCCTGAATAAGGCCCACGTTCCTGACAAAATCTCAGTAAACCATTTGGAAAAGATAGCTAACAATATATTTGAGTTAAACAGAGTCACTTTTTCTGATGATGAGTTGCCCGTGAAGGGTACTGAGCACAATAGAGCCCTCTACCTTATGGTGAAATGCAAAGATTCTGTGGTTACTCGGGTATTGGTCAACAATGGTTCTAGTGCAAACATTTGCCCTGTCTCCACTTTGAACAAGTTGAAAGTGGATGATGAAAGAATTCATAAGAACAGTATTTGTGTTCGGGGGAGTTCGACGGTGGAGGAAAAGATTCAGTCGGTGATATAGTGTTGGAGCTGACGATAGGGCTAGTCGAATTAACCATGGAATTCCAAGTGCTAGATGTAGCTGTTTCCTACAATCTGCTATTAGGACGACCTTGGATTCATGCCGCCAAAGTAGTGTCGTCTACCCTGCACCAGATGGTCAAGTTTGAATAGGATAAACAGGAAATCGTTGTGCACGGCGAGGATAATTTGTGTGCTCCTAGTGATGACATTGTTCCGTTCATTAAGGTTGAAGACGATAAGGGGCCTTGGGTCTACCAGGTTTTTGACACAGTGTCAGTCGAGAAAATCTCAAGTAACCGCCGCATCAGTCATGGTAGCCTTTGAAATGTTGAAGAATAGTTTTGTGCCTGGCAAGGGTTTGGGTGCATTATTGCAAGGTATCATACAGTCAGTGTCTCTTCCCAAAAACTTGGATACATTTGGTTTGGATTCAAGCCCACAGCCGCAGACGTGAAAAGAGCTAGAAAGTTGAAACATCGGGCATGGGTCCTCCCAAAACCTGTCCCACGTCTCTCCAGATCATTTATCATGCCTGACACCAAGAAATGCCCAGTAACAATAGTTTCCAGTTCTATGGTTAGCCCTGATAAAGAGTTGATTGAAAGGTTCGAGAAGTTGTTTGACTATGTAAACATGGTTGAAGTTGGAGAAGGTTCGAGCAAGGCGGATGTGCAATTTGTTGGGCCCAGTGCAAAGATTAACAATTGGGAAGCTACTCCTCTCCCCACCAGGAAGGAGTTTTGGTAGTTTTCTTTGATTTTCTTTCAGTTTATTTGGATTATTCCAGGGTTGTAATTCAAATTCTATGTTTCGTTCGTTTGGATGTATAAACCTTGTTATCTTTTGATTTCAATGAAATGCAATTTCCCTTTTTTTCATCATTCCTGATAGTTTTATTTTTGTTTTTCTTTTCTTCCTTGTACAGTTCTTTTCATGTTGGTTTCAATGACATGACATGCATGAGCAATCTTCGTCCCAGTCTTAAAAGCCAATTTAATTCTGAAATAATAATTCAAGAAATAGAGTGTAATGATGAATCCGAATACGATGAGGATGAGGCCTTTGAAGAGATTAGTAAAGAATTAAGCCATTTTGAAGAAAAACCTAAGCCCAACCTGAGTGATACCGAAGCAATCAATTTAGGGGACCCAGATAATATCAGAGAAACTAAGATAAGTGTCCATCTTGAACCGCAACTCAGGGAAGAGATGATTAAAGCATTGTTTGAGTACAAAGATATTTTTGCATGGTCATATGACGACATGCTGGGTCTAAGCACTAACTTGGTGGTTCAAAAATTGCCCACTGACCCGGCATTTCCTCCCGTCAAACAGAAGTTGAGGAAGTTCAAAACCGATATGAGTGTGAAGATCAAAGAAGAGGTCACAAAGCAGTTCGATGCAAAAGTCATTTGAGTCACGCGGTATCCCACTTGGTTAGCCAATGTTGTGCCTATGCCAAAGAAGGACGGTAAGACCAGAGTGTGTGTTGATTACCGTGATCTCAACAAGGCAAGTCCAAAGGACAACTTCCCACTGCCAAACATCCACATTTTGATTGATAATTGTGCCAAACATGAGATTGGATCTTTTGTGGATTGTTATGCGGGATATCATCAGATCCTAATGGATGAGGAGGATGTAGAAAAAACGACATTCATTATGCCATAGGGAACATACTGCTACCGGGTCATGCCTTTCGGTTTGAAAAATGCTGGGGCAACTTACATGAGGGCAATGACGACCATATTCCACGACATGATACACAAGGAGATCGAGGTTTATGTGGATGATGTAATCATAAAGTCTAGAAAGCAGTCTGACCATGTCAGAGATTTGAGAAAGTTCTTCCAAAGGCTTTGGAGGTAGAATCTTAAGCTCAATCCTGCCAAGTGCGCATTTGGGGTGTCATATGGAAAACTGTTGGGATTCATAGTCAGTCGTAGAGGTATTGAATTGGACCTGTCAAAGATTAAAGCTATCCAAGAATTGCCACCCCAAGGAACAAGACTGAGGTGATGAGTTTATTAGGGAGGTTGAACTACATCAACAGGTTTATTGCTCAGCTTACGACAACTTGTGAACCTATCTTCAAACTGCTGAAGAAGGATGTTGCGGTCAAGTGGACATATGAGTGTCAAGAAGCATTTGATAAGATAAAGGGGTACTTGTCAAACCCACCTGTGTTGGTACCACCAGAACCGGGGAGACCTTTGATTCTGTATTTGACGGTCTTGGACAATTCATTTGGTTGTGTGTTGGGTCAGCATGACATCACCGACAAGAAGGAGTAAGCCATCCATTATCTCAGCAAGAATTTCACATCTTATGAAGTTAAGTACACTCACCTGAAAAGGACATGTTGCGCCCTAACTTGGGTAGCACAGAAGTTGAAGCATTATTTGTCATCTTACACTACTTACCTCATCTCTCATTTGGATCCGCTAAAGTATATCTTTCAGAAGCCTATGCCCACAGGGAGGCTCGCAAAGTGGCAGATCTTGCTAACAGAATTTGACATCGTCTATATGACTCGAACTGCGATAAAAGCCCAGGCATTGGCCGACATTTGGCCAAGAATCCAGTGGATGAAGAATATGAACCTTTGAAGACTTACTTCCCTGATGAAGAGGTAATGCACATTGATGAGGTGGAACAAGTTGAAGAGCTAGTTTGGAAATTTTTCTTTGATGGAGCTGCTAACATGAAAGGCGTTGGGATAGGAGCTGTACTTATTTATGAAATAGGGCATCACTACCCTGTTACGGCTCAACTTTGTTTCTATTGTACTAATAACATGGCTGAGTACGAGGCATGCATTTTGGGTTTGAGGTTAGTTGCCGACATGGGTGTCCAAGAAGTCTTGGTCTTCGGAGACTCAGACCTTCTGGTGCACCAAATTCAGGGAGAATGGGAAACACAGAATTTGAAACTCATACCATATCGACAATGTTTCATGATCTTTATCAGCGGTTTCGATCAGTAGAGTTCAGGCATATTCCAAGGATCCACAATGAGGTTGTCGATGCTTTGGCTACTCTGGCGTCAATGTTACATCACCCAGATAAGGCTTATGTTGACCCTTTGCATATTCAGGTCCATGATCAGCATGCTTACTGTAACATGGTGGAAGAAGAACTTAATGGTGAGTCGTGGTTCCATGACATCAGGGAATACATTAGAATGGGAGTATATCTGGTACAAGCCACAGGTGATCAAAAGAGAACAATTCATCATTTGGCAAGTGGATTTTTCTTCAGTGGAGGAGTTTTGTACAAAAGAACTCCAGATCTTGGATTGTTAAGATGCATAGATGCTAGACAGGCCACAACTATCATGACCGAAATACATTCTGGAGTCTGTGGACCGTACATGAGTGGGTATGTTCCGGCAAAGAAGATTCTCGGAGCGGGTTTTATTTGGCTCACCATGGAGCGAGATTGTATCAGTTTTATGCGTAAATGTCATCAATGCCAAGTACACAGAGATTTGATTCATTCTCCGCCATATGAATTGCACACAATGTCTGCACCATGGCCTTTTGTTGCTTGGGGCATGGATGTCATTGGACCGATTGAGCCAGCAGCATCCAATGGGTACAGGTTCATTCTAGTAGCCATTGATTATTTCACCAAGTGAGTTGAAGCTAAAACTTTCAAGTCTGTGACCAAGAAAGCGGTGGTCGATTTTGTGCACTTAAATATCATTTGTCGGTTCGGGATCCTGAAGGTAATCATCACAAATAATGGTACTAATCTCAACAGTCATTTGATGAAAGAGGTATGTCAACAGTTTAAGATTACGCATCGCAGTTCCACACCATATCGCCCCAAGGCGAATGGAGCAGTCGAGGCAGCCAACAAGAATATGAAGAAGATACTTCGGAAAATGGTGGAAGGTTCCAGGCAATGGCATGAAAAGTTGCCTTTTGCGTTGTTGGGTTATCACACTACTGTTCGCATTTCAGTAGGTGCGACTCCTTATTTGTTGGTATATGGCACTGAGGCAGTGATACCCACGAAAATTGAAATCCCTTCCCTTCGAATTGTCGTTGAGGCCGAAATTGATGATGTTGGGTGGGTCAAAACCCACTTAGAGCAATTGAGCTTGATCGATGAGAAAATATTGGCAGCAGTATGTCATGGCCAGTTGTATCAACAGAGAATGATAATAGCATATAACAAGAACGTGCGCCCACGGAAGTTTGAAGTAGGTCAGCAAGTATTGAAACGTATCCTTCCACATCAGGCTGAGGCCAAAGGCAAGTTCGCCCCAAATTGGCAGGGGCCATTCATCGTAACTAGAGTGTTGTCCAATGGTGCTTGGTATTTAACAGATATAGAAGGCAAGTGTGTAGAAATGGCTATCAATTCTGATGCGGTCAAGAGATATTATGTATGATTTCTTTGGTTAAATTGTGTTTGTTTGTAATTGGCATGTTTTAAAGATTGGAATGGCGAAGGCATTTTGTTCTGCTATCTAAACACTCTATCCTTTGTTACCCCCTTTGAGCCTTATTTATTTCCTTTCGTACCCCTCTTTTCGAATCAGTAGCAAAGAGCAGAAACGTAAGCGCGAAAGATAAGTAAAAGAAAGGAGAGAAAAGAGAAAGAATGAGAAAGAGAAAGAAGAAAAAAAGGAAAACGAGTAGAAAAGAAAAGAAAAAAAAAAGAAAGGAAAAACAACAAAACAACAAAAGAGAAAAGGAAGAAGAAAAGAAAAAAAAGAAAGAGAAAAAAAAGAAAATCACAACAACAAAGCAATTTCTATGTCATGAACTACGTTCGACCTGATTCCTTTTAAGGATACGTAGGCAGCCTCATGGTTTGGTCCCATCAAAATAAAAATTCAAAAGTCCCCAAGCAAAGAAACTGGGGCAGAAGTTGTAGTGGTTGTAAGAAATCTGATTCCGAAAGTTGTAATCTTGAACCCATTTGAATTATTTTGAGCCTTTTGATACCCTTCCTTTCTAACCCTATCCAAAAGCCCATATTACGGTTCAAATAAAGACCTTCCGATCAGTCTTCGAAAGATGCCAAGTCAAACAAGTAGGCGTGATTCATATCAGGGGCAACACTCCGGTCCAAACAAGGAAAATAAAAAATGAGAGAGTCTTATTGGTAAAAACCCTCACGGGCATCGTAAGGTGATGAAAGCTGAGAGAAATAAAAAATGAGAGAGTCTTATTGGTAAAAACCTTCATGGTCACCTTGAGGCGAAAGTGAGTTGAGAGATGAACAAATGAGAGAGGTTTGTTGGTGAAAACCCTTCAGGGCACCACAGGACAAACAAGGTCAAGGTTTTGGTGAAGGAATTGGGTTTTAAAGATCTCGGGGCATAAAGCACGACAACCAAAAGTTGATTGGTTGGACAGACTGGGCCGATTAATCTGAAATGCATGTCATGATCATGGGTTCCAGCTGCTCCACTCAGATAAGTCTCTTTTCTTTCAGACAGTCTTCCAGTTTTAGATTTTTCTTATCCCTAACTCTCAAAGTCATTGCATTTCATTTATTTTGGGTTTATTTATCTAAAATATTACCAATGTCAGTTTCGTTTAAGCAAATAAAAAAGGATTTCAAAGCTCACTACCAACTTCCAAAGTTCCACAAAGCACAGGGCGGTCAAGGCATTGCTAAAGATAGTATGATGTGAAATGGGATATAAAGGGTCAGCAAAAGTTCCATCGGTGAAATGGTTTAGTAATTTCGTGGGAGATGCAGAGGTTCAAATAAATGGGTCAGAGATGCAACACAACAGTTTGGGTATATAACACTCGGGTCATCCAAGATCACGTGGGTGAAAGTCAGTCAGAAAGTTAGGCGGTTCTTGGCAAGTTAGGGGAAGTTAGTCAAAACAAAACACGACAGCGGAGAGGCCACCTTCAACAAGAATGCCACAAACTAGCCACCACATTTTAAACTGACAAGATTTTTCTTTGATTGAAACAAGGGCAGAAAATTTCGTTTGTTTCGGAGAAATCCTCCGTAAGGAAAGGCAAGCACCAGATAGGTTTGACCGTAAATTCTCAGGGCCCGCTTGGATAATGGGATTTAATTAGAAGTTGTCAGGACCCTCCTGGAAAATGGGACCTAGTTTAAAATTCAAAACAATCATGAGTAGCAAGATCTAGCATAAATGTACCCCAAAGGAATATGAGTTGGCTTCAAAGTTTTCATGTTTAAGATAAGATTCAATTAGAAGTTTTCAGGACCCTCCTGAATAATGGGACTTAGCCTTAAGATTTCCATTAGATAACAAGATTTAGCGTAAATTCTGTTGTAGGGTAGTATAATCCAGCCGTAAAAGTTATCACTCTTAAGATAAGACTTGATTTTTGATTTTCAGGACCCTCCTGGATAATGGGACGTAGTTTTAAAAATTTTCTTGGATAACAAGACTTAGCATAAGGCATACCTTTAGAAGATATAATTTAGCTTTAAAATTGTCATCTAACTAGGAGTTTTCAGGACCCTCCTGGATAATGGGATCAAACTTTCAAATTCTTAGTGATATTTGGTAACATGATTCAATTAACACTCACAGATGAGCCCAGCTACCAAACTGGGGCAGAAAATTCTCTTTGTTTTTTTTTTTTTGAAATTATGCGCACATCTGGAGAACAAGGGAATAAAATTTAAGTTTTTGGCAATCAGGCGCCCACCTGGAGAACAAGGGAATAAAGTTCAAGTTTTTTGCAATCAGGCGCCCACCTGGAGAACAAGGGAATACAACTCAAGATTTTGACAATCAGGCGTCCACATGGAGAACAAGGGAATATAGTTCAAGTTTTTGGTAATCAGGCGCCCACTTGGAGAACAAGGGAATACAGCTCAAGTTTTTGGCAATCAGGCGCCCACCTGGAGAACAAGGGAATACAGTTCAAGTTTTTGGCAGTCAGGCGCCCACCTGGAGAACAAGGGAATACAGTTCAAGTTTTTGGCAGTCAGGCGCCCACCTGGAGAACAAGGGAATACAACTCAAGTTTTTGGCAATCAGGCTCCCACCTGAAGAAAAGGGAAAGCATCTCAAAATTACAATTCAAGTCGGCAACAAAGGAACTTCACCTGGAAAAGTACAAGTCAACAAGTCAACAGGAACTACAATATCAAGTTTGAAGATATAGATAGGATTCTTGTAATTCATAAATCATAGTTTAGTCTAGCTTCTTTTATTTTGTCATGGTGTAATAAGGGGGTCAGTAAGCAGTAGCAGCAGCAGCAACAGCAACAGTGAAATCACAGCTTCATGGTAGTCTCAGCTACCGAAACTTCCCGAACTACACTGACCTAATTCCTTTATAGCCAAGGATATGTAGGCAACCTCGGAAGCAGAGTGCGGTCAAATCTTTCAAAAATTCTTCCAACAGAGTACTCAAACGGGAAAAAATTGCTCGTATCTGCTCACTTTATCTTTGCACGAAAACTCTTCGTGTTTCCGAGCAAAGAGGGGCGGCTGTGAGCACGTGATTTTTTCCCTATATGAATCACTCCCACAAATTCAAAAAAAAATAATTTTTTCACTGCTTGTAATTTCGTGAATTTTTGTAGCATTTTGTTGTTGTTTGCATTTGTCTGTGCATGTTTATCTTATTTAATTAGTTAAAAATACAAAAATATGTTGCATTTAGGTTTTAATTTTACATTTGTTAGACTAATTAGCAAATTAGTTGTTTTATAAAAATGGAAAAATCACAAAAATAATTTATTTTCACTTTTAATTTTAGCTTCGAATTTTGGTAGTTTCCTTTAATTTGGTTTTTGATTAATTGTGGTAATTAATTAATTTAAGTTGTTAGGATTAATTTAATTTAGGAATTAGTATAGGTTTATTTTTTATTTCAAAAAAAAAGAAGAAAAAGAAGAAAAGGAAATTAAAAAGAGTTTGAAATTAAAAGGAACTAATGTGAAAAAGAAGAAGTGAAAAATAGAGGCTGTATTTGGGCCGAATATGTGTCAGCCCAAACGATTTCCACTAGAACCCGTTTAATTGAGGCCCAAACCTGTTTCCCACCCGGTCCGGTCTCCACTTAACCAAAACGATCCCGTTTTAACAGACCAAATCAGGACCATTGATCTTTGTTGATCTAACGATCCGGAAGTGGGGTTTGATAGGTATAATAATGTCCGAACCCCTTCAGCCCCCCCCCTCGTCATCTCTTTCATTTCACATCTTCAGAGACCACCCTTGAAACCCTAGTATCCACCCCCTTTTCCCACCACTTTAGGGTGGCGGCGCCAACTCCAAACTCCACCAAAATAACATCACGGAACCACCAAGACCCCCTCATACTGAATCCACAACTCATTTCCCTCAAATCCTCTTTAAACTTCTCGAATCTTAAATCCAAAATTCGAGTTTCTAAGAGCCAAATCCAAACCTGGGCATGCAGGATGATTGCTCCAACCCTCATGAGTTTTTAGAGCCGGTTTTGTCACAGAATAGTGTTGTTAACTTGTTCTTGACAAAGAACAAGCAACTAACATTATTTGGGGATGAAGTCGGAGTGTCAGGTCTTGAGTTCGAGTTTGGTGCGGTGAGTTCTATCTGTATTTCGATTCATTTTATTTTCTTTCCTCTTCTTTTTTTTTCTCTTTGGACAACTCAGTTAATTCGACTCAATTCTTAGCCGAAATTGATAAATGTTCGTTTGTTCTTTCTCAAGTCTGTTCTTCAATATTGTTTTGTTTGTTTAGTTCCTTTTTGTTAATAGCAGGATTACTGTTCTCATTTCATCGTCTGTTTAATCACATAGTTAATGTAATTAGACCCATAACCTAGCTAATTTCCTGTTATGTAGTTAGGTTAATTAGTTCGTTCACTTTTGTTTTGTTTTGGCTACATTTTTTAAAAAGGTTCCGAGTTTCTTCTTTTGGAAATTTTGGGTCAGTTCTAAAAATTGGGAGTCACTGATTGATTTTGATTGAATTCTGAAATTCAAAGAGCCCAAGTGGGGATTTAGTTTGGGTTTGCAGACCCATACCAAATTTGTTTGGGTCAATTTGACCCACATTTTGATTTCAAGGGTAATAACAAGGGCTCATGGGGGCAATTTGGAAAATCTAAGTAGGAAATATTTTAGGAACTGAATATGAAGCTTCTAGGAAGCTGGGGAAAGGGACTTATTTGAAGCTCTGAAATTTAAGCAAAGGACTCCTAAGCAAAAACAAAAATTTCAGAAGGTTTTAAGTGCAAAACTAGTGGCATTTCTGCAGCCCTAGTAGCTTGCCTCTAAAGGCATCATAGCTTGACACTCAAGTCAGATGAAAAGAGGCATAAGATTCAGAAAAATCAAAAACAGCTAAAAATTTCATAAAAATCATTGTTCCATTGAACTTCTTCTGTGATTTCTGAAGTTTTCAATTTCTGAAATAATTTCTAATTCATCTGGGGTAAAATGGACTAAATTTGGGTTTTAAAAGTTTGATTTGAAGTTTGTTGTGGTTATTGCTCGATTGAAACTAGTTTTTGGACTATTGCACACCATTTTTCTGTTTGAAATTAGTTCTGCTGGTGCTTACTTCTGCTATTGCTATTGCTGACCTTTCACTTCTTATTTCTGTTCATTTCCAGGTATTCCTTCAAACCATGAATGGAATTGAAGCTCGATTGAGCTGTATGTAAAGCCATGTAACTCAAGTTGATGAAATGACCATTGTTAATTCTCTGTTGATTCTTCATTTTTTACTAGTTTCTTGTATTTTGTTCTGGGTTTCTTTTAGCTCAGCCTTCTTATGAGTCATTCATGTCACCATGGCTACATGTTTTGTCCTAAGGGTTAGATATGAGTTTTCTGCTTGAATATAGTTGATTCATGAAAGTCTTCTAGATTTAGTGTAATATGTATGAACTGGAGGCTGCACTCCTTAGTTTGATTGTGAAGTTGGTTGGCTCTGAATGTGTTTCATAGCTACGGGTTGCATATTGATCATTTCAAATCATTCCTACCCTAGTTTAGTAAATTTGAGCTGAGTTTTGCCTTTCATTGATCGTGTATTTAGACTTGTTTATATGCAGCCTGAAGCGTAGTCTACTAAGTTCAGAAGTTTATAGTTTAGTTTTGCCTCTATTTGTATGTAAGCTGTGAATTTCAAAAGGACTTTCAAAAATGGAATTTGAATTTGAATTCAAATTTGATATTTTTTTAGACTTAGCTTGACTCTTTATAGATTGTTCATTCTCGAAAAGTTTGAGTCAAGGACGTTCGTTTGAACCAGGGCACGCATGAGTTGTAACTAATGAATTTGCAATGTTAAATGATGAAATAACTTGTGTAAGAGTTGCTATCACATTAGGAATTGAATCCTCATTTAAGAATCTATGTTGGCATTTAATACACCTTTGTATTTGTTTTAATTCAAGATTTTCATAGAAAGATTGTTTCCACACCAAGTGTTAGTGCAGAATCGGATCTGGGCTGCCATTGTTGGCCCATTTATGTTCATCAGCATTCAGCGTTTCTTGACCTGGGCTTCACGTTAAGCCCAGTTGTGTTGTTGTGCTCGTTAAGGAGTTATCGAATTGCAATTGGGTCCATTATCGGCCCAAGCCCTGAAAGTCGAATCTTTGTTTTAGTTTAATGCAGGCCTCTAATTACTAGGCCAAGCTCGAACATTAGCCTAGAATAATTAGAATCCTTTAAGTTTTTCCTTAATTAATTGGTGGAGGTGAACCATATTAAACAACATAAATAGCTTATGGCCCTCAAACATTTAGTTTGAACTCCTTTTAAAAATGGAATCGAGGTGCGCCATGCCGAATAAAATCTCAATTGCATGGTCCTCGTTTAATTAATCTTTTTATCCTTAGAAATCGAGGCATTCCATTTAGTGAATTTTCATGGCCCTCGCAAAGTTGCAAACGTGTAGTTGTTTTAGGCGCGTTATTTTAATAATTTACATTCCTAAACTCGGGTGCGCATTTATGTGACCCAAATCCAAATCTCAACAATGTTAGATAAAATATGTCAAGGACCGCGAGTGCATTTATGTGACATGGATCAAGACGTGTTTTTAATAACGTTGCAATCTTCCTAAAAAATAATTAAATGCGGTTTTAAAGTTAAAATGCACATAGGCTTAAAAGTGTATTAAAATCAGATAATAGGTCAAATATAACAGTTGAGCGACCGTGCTAGAACCACGGAATCTGGGAATGCCTAACACCTTCTCCTCGGTTAACAGAATTCCTTACCCAAATTTTTGGTTCGCAGAATGTAAAACAGAGTCAATCTTTTCCTCGATTCGGGATTTAAACCTGTGACTTGGGACACCCTAAATTATCCCAAGTGGAAACTCTAAATTTCTTAATATAAATAATCCCGTTTTGATTGTCACTTTAATTGGAAAAAAACTCCCTTATATATCCCTTTTCGGGGGTGTAGGAAAAAAGAGGTGTGACAAGGACGGACAGCCACCAGTTAGGGTGGCACCAACGGATCCACCAACTATCCCAGTTCAAGATCAGGTTCCAGTTGTAGATGCCCCAGCGGGACCATCTCAGGCACCAGTTATGCCTATGGTTATTCTAGGCCTTCAGGAGACCTTAGCCCAGATTCTGACCGTGTACACCAGTCTTGCTCAAGCGATCGTTGTTTCTACTACAGCAGCTACTTCCTAGGGCGGGGGAGGCACTTAGACTCCCGCCGCCCACATACCCAAGTAGGTTGTTCAGGGATTTCAGACATCGAGGCACCACCAGCCCAGCCGGTTGCACCTACTCAAGATTTTATGGTTCCAGTCATGCCTGATGATGAGCAGCGTAGATTGGAGAGATTTGGTAGACTTCAGCCTTCGACTTTCAGTGGTAGAGAGGTCGAGGATGCCCAAGGTTTCATGGATAAGTGTTAGAGGATTCTCCATACAGCGGGTATTCTGGAGACCAGTCACTACTTTCAGTTTTCGGGAGCTGCCTTTACTTGGTGGGAGGAGTATGAGAGGCGTAGGCCTGTTGGTGCAGCGCCCCTTACCTGGCAGCAGTTTTCCGTTCTCTTCCCAGAGAAGTATGTTCCGCAGTCCCATAGAGAGGAGTTGCGCAGACAGTTCAAGCAGTTGCATTAGGATGATATGACTGTGATGCAATATAAGATGAGGTTTTCAGAATTAGCCCGTCATGCTGTTTGGTTGGTTCCTACAAACAAGGAGAGGATTAAGAGGTTCGTGAATGGCCTCGTATATCAGCTACGGATTCTTTTGACTTGAGAGAGAGTGTTTGGTGCTTCTTTTGAAGAAGTGGTTGACATCGCTCGAGAGATAGAGTCGGTTCGCTGCCAGGAGCGAGTTAAGAGGGAGGCCAAGAGACCTCGGGGATCTGATAGTTTTAGTGGTGTTCCTTCTGGAGGTCAGTTCCATCCTAGTAGAGGCCATCTATTCAAACATGCTCAGTCAGCTCATCCGGGTCACTGTGGTGGGTCATCTGGCCATGGTTCTCATAGTTCACATCAGGGCCACTCATCTCTTAATGCCCTTCCAGCTCAGAGCTCGACTCAGGCACCATCAGTTCAGGGCTCATCTATGCCTGGTTCTTCTAGTGGATATCCCGGTGCCCGGGGCTGCATTCAGTCCCCACCGCTATTTGTCGGGAGAGGTTGCTTTAAGTGTGGAGATTTTGGTCATATCAAGATATTTTATCCCTGCCTTACAGGAGGTTCATCCCCGCAAAGGAGTCAACCTTCACCTTTAGCACCAGTTACTTCCCCACTCGCCCAACCAGCTCGGAGTGGAGGTCAGTTAGCTAGCGGTCGCCCTAGAGGAGGAGGCCGATCAGGTGGCGGTCAGTCCGGTTTCTATGCACTCCCTGCCAGACTGGATGTTATTGCTTCAGATGCTGTGGTCACTGGTATTATCTTAGTTTGCCACAGGAATGCCTCTGTATTATTTGATCGT
The DNA here is from genome assembly GCF_000393655.2 of Nicotiana sylvestris. NCBI lineage: Eukaryota > Viridiplantae > Streptophyta > Magnoliopsida > Solanales > Solanaceae > Nicotiana > Nicotiana sylvestris. The sequence goes on along the minus strand of NC_091060.1, from coordinate 108,336,713 downwards.
GGTTCCACTTTTTCATATGTGTCATCATATTTTGCTTACTATCTAAATACGCCCCGCGAGTCTCTTATTTTATTTGTTTGTGTATCTACTCCGGTGGGCGATACTATTATTATAGACCGTGTATATAGGTCCTGTGTGGTGATTATTGGGGGTTTGGAGACCCAAGTAGACCTTTTGCTTCTTAGTATGGTTGATTTTGGTGTGATATTGTGCATGGATTGGTTGTCTCCGTGCCATGCTATTATGGACTATCATGCTAAGATGGTGACGTTGGCTATGCAGGGGGTTCCACGGATTGAGTGGCGGGGTTCGTCGGATTATGTTCCCAGTAGAGTGATTTCATACTTGAAGGCCCAACGGATGGTTAAGAAGGGTTGTCTTTCTTATTTGGCCTTTGTGAGGGATGTCAGTGTAGAGACTCCTAGTGTTGAATCGGTTCCGGTGGTGAGAGAATTTCCGGATGTATTTCCTGTAGACTTGTCGGGCATGCAGCTGGACAGGAATATTGACTTCGGTATTGATTTGGTGCCAGGCACTCAGCCCATTTCTATTTCACCGTATTGTATGGCACCGGCGAAGTTAAAGGAATTGAAGGAGCAGCTTTAGGAACTCCTTGATAAAGGGTTTATTCGGCCAAGTGTGTCGCCTTGGGGTGCGCCTGTCCTATTTGTGAAGAAGAAGGATGGCACTATGAGGATGTGCATTGATTATAGGTAGTTGAACTAAGTCACCATCAAGAACATGTACCCTTTGCCTCGTATTGATGATTTATTTGACCAGCTTCAGGGAGTGAGGGTGTTCTCCAAGATTGATCTCAGGTCAAGGTATCACCAGTTGAAGATCAGGGACGGTCATTATGAGTTCCTTGTTATGTCTTTTGGGCTGACCAATGCCCCAGCAACGTTCGTGCATTTAATGAACGGCGTGTGTTGGCCTTATCTCGACTTGTTTGTTATTGTATTCATTGATGACATTCTAGTATACTTGCGTAGCTAGGAGGAGCACGCTAAGCATTTGAGAGTGGTATTGTAGCGGTTGAGAGAGGAGAAGCTTTACGCAAAGTTCTCCAAGTGTGAGTTTTGGCTCAGTTCAGTGCTGTTCTTGGGGCACATGGTGTCCAGTGAGGGTATTTAGGTTGATCCAAAGAAGATATAGGCGGTCCAGAGTTGGCCCAGACCGTCCTCAGCCACAGAGATTCGTAGTTTTCTTGGTTTGGTAGGTTATTACCATTGGTTCATTCAGGGATGTTCATCTATTGCATCACCCTTGACCAAATTGACCCAAAAGGTTGCCCCTTTCAGGTGGTCAGATGAGTGTGAGGCGAGCTTTCATAAGGTCAAGACCGCCTTGACCACAACTCTAGTGTTAGTTTTGCTATTAGCTTCAGGCTCTTATACGGTATATTGTGATGTTTCTTGGGTCGGTATTGGATGTTTGTTGATGTAGGAGGGTAGAGTGATTGCTTATGCTTATCGTCAGTTGAAGCCCCATGAGATGAACTATCTTGTTCATGATCTGGAGTTGGCTGCTACTGTTCAAGCATTGAAGATTTGGAGGCATTACCTCTATGGTATGTTTTGTGAGGTGTTTACTGATCATCGTAGCCTCCAGCACTTGTTCAAGCAAAAGGATCTCAATTTGAGGCAGCGGAGATGGTTGGAGATTCTAAAGGACTATGATATTACTATTTTGTACCATCTGGGGAAGGCCAATATAGTGGCCGATGCCTTGAATAGGAAGGTGGTGAGTATGGGCAGTCTTGCATTTATTCATGTTGGGGAGAGACCTCTGGTGGTTGATGTTCAGGCCTTGGCCAATCGGTTTGTGAGGTTGGATATTTCGGAGCCCAATCGGATCCTAGCTTGTGTGGTTTCTCGGTCTTCCTTGTTTGATCGTATCAGAGAGCGCCAGTATGATGACCCATATTTACTTGTCCTCAAGACAAGGTTCTGCATGATAATGCCAGAGATGTGATTATTGGTGATGATGGGGTATTGAGGATGCAGGGCCGGATATGTGTGCCCAATGTAGAGGGACTTCGGGATTTGATTCTAGAAGGGGCCAACAACTTGCGGTATTCCATCCATCCAGGTGCCGCGAAAATGTATTAGGATTTGAGATAACATTACTGGTGGAGGAGAATGAAGAAAGATATAGTGGGATTTGTGGCTCGGTGTCTCAATTATCAGTAGGTGAAATATGAGCATCAGAGATCGGGCGGTTTGCTTCAGTAGATAAAGATTCCAGAGTGGAAGTGGGAACGGATCACCATGAATTTCCTAGTTAGGCTTCCACGGGCTTTGAGGAAGTTTGATGTCATTTGAGTGATTGTGGATCGGCTGACCAAGTTTGTGCACTGCATTCCTGTATGTACTACCTATTTTTCAAAGCGGTTGGCTGAGATTTATATCCGAGAGATTGTTCGCCTGCATGGTGTCCCAATTTCCATCATTTTAGATAGAGGTACTCAATTTACATTACCATTTTAGAGGGCTGTGCAGCGAGAGTTGGGCACTCAGGTGGAGCTAAGCATAGCATTTCATCCTCAGACGGACCAGCAGTCCGTGCGCACTATTCAGACTTTGGAGGACATGTTACGTGCGTGTGTTATTGACTTTGGTGGTTCATGGTACTAGTTTTTACCGCTCACCGAGTTTGCTTACAACTAAAGTTATCAGTTGAGTATTTAGATGGCTCCATATGAGGCTTTATATGAGAGATGGTGAAGATCTCTAGTAGGTTGGTTTGAGCCGGGCGAGGCTAGGCTTTTGGGTACAGACTTGGTTCAGGATGCATTGGAGAAGGTGAAAGTGATTCAGGAGTGGCTTCGTACAACGCAGTCAAGGCAAAAGAGTTATGCGGACAGAAAGGTTCGTGATGTATCTTATGGTTAGGGAGAAGGTTCTATTGAAGGTCTCACCCATGAAGGGTGTTATGAGATTCGGGAAGAAGGGCAAGTTGAGCCCTCGGTTCATTGGGCCTTTGAGGTGCTTCGGAGGATTCGGGAGGTGGTTTATGAGCTTGATTTGCCACCTAGCTTGTCGGGCGTGCATCCGGTATTTCATGTTTCTATGCTCCGAAAGTATATCGGCAATCCGTCTCATGTTTTGGATTTCAGCACAGTTAAGTTAGATGGAGATTTGGCTTTTGATGTGGAGCTAGTGGCTATTTTGGAGTGGCAGGTACGAAAGTTGAGATCAAAGGATATAGCTTCAGTAAAAGTGCAGTAGAGAGGTTGACCCATGGAGGAGGCTACTTGGGAGATCGAGCGGGAGATGCCGAGCAAATATCCACACTATTTGAGGTTTCAGGTATGTTTCTAGACTCATTCGAGGACGAACGTTTGTTTAAAAATGGGAGGATGTAACCACCTAATCGGTCGTTTCAAGAGTTATAGCCATATTCCTCCATTTTCTGCTTCATTTGTGTTATTCAACTGTATTTGATTGTATCACATTAGTTGGTTCGGGTTCGGAGTGCTTTTGGAGGGAATTGAGACAATTAGTCTCTTTTGGGAAGGCTTAAGTTGGGAAAGTTGACCGAATATTGACTTATGATCAAACAACCTTGGATTTAAATTTTGATGGTTCTATTAGCTCTCTTAGGTAATTTTGGACTTATGAGTGCGTTCGGAATATAATTTGGAGGTCCATAGTAGAATTAGGCATGAATTGGCGAAAGTTAAAAATTTGACGATTTTTGGTTAGCAGCAGAAAATTAGATAGCGGGGTCGAAATGGAAATTCCATAAGTTGGAGTAGGTTCGTAGTGTCATTTGTGACGTGTGTGCAAAATTTGGGGTCATTCGGACGTGATTTGATAGGTTTCGGCGTCGTTTGTGAAATTTGGAAATTTAGATGTTCTTAGGCTTGAATCCGAGGGAAATTTGGTGTTTTGATGTTGTTTTGAGTGATTCGAAGTTTCAACTAAGTTTGAATGAGGTTATGGGATGTGTTGGTATGTTTGATTGAGGTCCCGAGGGCCTCGGGTGAGTTACAGGGGGTTATCGGATCACTATTTGGCTTTGAAGTTGGAAATATCTGATATCTAGTATTGGAAAGTTGCAGGTCTCGGATCTTGGAAGTGCGGCCGCGGAGGAAAATTCGCGGACTGCGATGGTATTATACGGTCGCGTCAAGAATGTGCGGACCGCGGCGAGGATTGTGCGGACCGCGGTAGTTGATGTCTCAAGACTCGCAGCCGTGATGGAATTATACGGACCGCGGTGGGGAGTGTGCGGGTGCGATGAAAAATACGTGGACCGCGGAATGGAAGTTCAGAGAGCACTATATAAGCAAGGTTTAGGGTTTTATTTCACATCTTGGACTTTGGGAGCTCGTTTTAAGGCGAATTTTCGAGAGTTATTCAATGAAATCATTGGGATAAGTAATTCTAACTCGGTTTTGGCTAATAATCATGAATCTATCATTGATTTCATCATTTAATTTGTAAATTGGGATGGAATTTGGGGGAAAATTTGTGGAATTTCATAAAATGAACTTTTGGGATTTGGAAGCTGATTCAAAGTTGGAATTGAGTGAAACTAGTATGGTTAGTCTCGTAATCGAATGGGTTGTCGAATTTTGTGACTTTGGTCGGATTTCGAGACATGGGCCCGGGGCCCGACTTTTGAGTTGAACTTTTGATTTTTGGCCTAAAGCTTAGTATTTTCTTATGGGATTGATTCCTTTTTGCTCGTGTTGATTATATCAAATTGTTTATGGCTAGATTCGGAGCATCCGGATGTCGATTTAAGGGGCAGAGGCATTGCGGAGTAGGATTTTGGCTTGGTTGAGGTAAGTAACGCTTTCAAACTTGGTGCTGAGGGTTCGAAACCCTGAACTACGTGATATGTGATTAGTATTGAGGTCACGCACATGCCAAGTGACGGGCGTGCTGGCGTGCACCGTGAGAATTGTGACCTGGTTCATCCCATTGCACCGAATAGTGATTTTATCTTGTTGATATATGTGTTTCTTCATGTGATGAAGTAAATGGACTGGAAATCATGCTAGTTATAATGCTAGGGATTTACGCCAATACTGTTGAGAGCCCTAGTGGTCGTTTCTTGCTGTCATCTCGCTGATTTCATTGATATTCCGTAATCAGTCATGTCCATGCATTTCATAACACATCTCAGTCTCAGCTGTTATTTATTTGCACATCATATCATTGTTCCGGCTAGTTTTCATGGCATTGTGAGCTCGTAGGTGAGACTAGAGAGTGATGACTGAGTGAGGTCAAGAGCATGATGATGATTGACAGTTATTGGGTCGGGTTGCACGCCGCAACAATTATGTTGATGATTATGATAGCGCTTGGGATGAAGGAGCCCCTCCGGAGTCTATAACACACCCCTAGTGAGTGCGGTTGATTATATTCAGGGATGGATCTTCCCTTGGTATGGAGATGGATCTTCTCCATGAGGCTGGACTAGCTCTGTTACTATTGAATATAACTCAAAAAGCTTATATTGCTCTGATACCACTTTTGTCTCGACCCAAACCGATGGGCCGTGACGGGCACCCGGTACCTTACTCAACCGAGTACAAACATAATGTATCTTTTCATGTCATACTATCATAAATAACTAAGCCAGAGAGGCTGCCGTGAAACAGGTAGAATACAACAGGTAATGCCAACTTATACATAAGATATATAAGCCTCTAAGACCAAAATAACCACTTGAACACTGAACATAGGCCGATAAGGCCACATGATATTTTACGTACATGACATCTGTCTACAAGCCTCTAAGAATACATAATTTTCATAAAGTTTGGGATAGATTCCCGCCACACCAAACAATACACATCTAACTCATACTAAACAAACAAGCAACTCCGAAGCAAATGGAGCGCACCAACATCTTCCGCAGAGATGATAGCCTACTTGGAGGGCTCTCGACCTGTCTATCGGGACCTGAGGGCATGAAACATAGCGTCCCCAAGCAAAAAGGGACGTTAGTACGAATAATGTACTGAGTATATAAGGCAGATAAATAAGTACATAACAGACATGGAGGAAATATAGAGTAAATGACTCCACCTGTAAGTCTGGATAACTTTGTAAATCATGAAATAATTATAGTGTCATGCATATGCGTATGAATGTCATGTCATGCATAGGTACATATTTCATAACATCATCAGCCTCTAAGGGTGTCCCATCATATCATCTCGGCCACTGTGGGCAAAATCATCAACGTATACTAGTTGATCAGGTGGTAGTGCGTATATAACGCCATAACCTTTCCCATATCCCATATACATATATATACATACATACATACGCGTATATAACGCCATCTGGTCATGGGTCAATGTACATGAATGCAATGCATTAAAAGTACGTTAATAAAATCTCTTGGAGTGTCATAAGACCATTATGCCTTTGAATAATTCATGAAGTAAACTTTTTCAACTTACCTATTTTTCTAAGACCCATGAGCAGATGATAGAATAATATGACACATGGAGAATCAAGAACATAAGCATCTCTAGCATTTCTATGAATATAGTCATCTATGGAAGTTGTACATTTGCACATTTCATTTGCGTCGTATGGATCATGCCAAAAGAAAGAAGGGATAGCCTTAACATACCTGGAGTAGGAAAAAATCAATATGATATTCCTGGAAAAGGTTGCACCGTACTCCTTTATAATCGTAAAATTTTTACGTTGCTGAGATTCTAATAATTCTCGATGGATTTTTGTAGGAAATGGTTGCAAGAAGTCATGTTGAAAACTCATGAAAATTGCTAACATTCTCACTTCTGTTTGTAGTGTGTGCGCGAAATTGTAGGAATATTTGGTTGTAGTGCCTTGTATTCAAGACATTAACAATGAAGTGTTATGATAAGCAATGAGGTTATGGAGTATAGCCGCATTATTTTTAAGGCCAAAATGAAGCCTAAAGTGCCAAACTTCTAATACCTTTTTGTATGTGTCATGTGTATGACCCTTTTAAATAGCCACCTTTAATTCTAAGTTATGAGTCCCACTCTTGGAATGGAAGGGCTGCCACGTAATCTCCTTGTTGGGGGATTTAAACTTTATCCAATCATCAATTAATTAATTAGGTAATATCTTGCTACCCGGTAATTAACCAATTACCCGTATAATTAAAAACTATTTCTATTTACTTAAAATATTACTCACTTTTCACATACCTTATACACCTTACGATCATGTCCATGTGGTACCTTGTATGGTACTAGTCCACAAATACCAGGTATTTTAGCTCAGGGCCATATTTTATCCCAAAATGTCAAACTTCGACGAAATTTATTTTCTTTGATTTGCCTACCCTTTCACTTTCACGAATTTACTTATCACTTATGAAATAGCATAATCCTTATAATCTTTTACTTGGACTAGTGTCAATTACCTTACGAAAATTCAACGTACAATACTACAGGGTGCTACATCGTCGTAACTTAATACTGCGAAGCGTAACATCAGCATAATGTAATACTGCAGTGTGCAACATTGTTGTAACTTAATACTGCAAAGCGTAACATCACTGTAATGTAATACTGCAGGGTGCAACATTGTCGTAACTTAATACTGCAAAGCGTAACATCATCGTAATGTAATACTGCATGGCGAAACATCATCGTAATATAATACTGCAGGATGTAACATCATCATAATATTGCAGGGTGTAATAGAACTTTCGAGAGTTTTTCAAGAAAATCATTAGGGTAAGTAATTCTAACTCGGTTTTGGCTAATAATCATGAATCTATCATTGATTTCATGATTTAATTTATAAATTGGGATGGAATTTGGGGGAAAATTTGTGGAATTTCATAAAATGAACTTTTGGGATTTGGAAGTTGATTCGAAGTCGGAATTGAGTGAAACTAGTATGGTTAGTCTCGTAATCGAATGGGTTATCGGATTTTGTGACTTTGGTCAAATTTTGAGACATGGGCCCGGGGCTCGACTTTTGAGTTGACCTTTTGACTTTTGGCCTAAAGCTTAGTATTTTCTTATGGGATTGATTCCTTTAGCTCATGTTGATTATATCGAATTATCTATGGCTAGATTCGAAGCATCCGAAGATCGATTTGAGGGGAAAAGGCATCGCGGAGTAGGATATTGGCTTGGTTGAGGTAAGTAACGCTTTCAAACTTGGTGCTGAGGTTCGAAACCCCAAACTACATGATATGTGATTAGTATTGAGTTGACGCACATGCCAAGTGACGGACGTGCGGGCGTGCACCGTGAGAATTATGACCCGGTTCATCCTATGGCACCGAATAGTGATTTTATCTTGTTGATATATGTGTTTCTTAATATGATGAAGTAAATGGACTGAAAATTATGCTAGTTATTATGCTAGGGCTTTACGCCAATACTGTTGAGACCCCTAGTGGTCGTTTCTTGCTGTCATCCCACTGATTTCATTGATATTCCGTACTCAGTCATGTCCATGCATTTCATATCACATCTCAGTCTCAATTGTTATTTATTTTCGCATCATATAATTGTTCTGGGCTTGTTTTCATGGCATTGTGAGCCCGTGGGTGAGATTGGAGAGTGATGACTAAGTGAGGCCGAGAGACTGATTATGAGTGACAGTTTTTGGGTTGGGCTGCATGCCACAACGGTTATGTTGATGATTATGATAGCGCTTGCACTGAAGGAGCCCCTTCAAAGTCTGTAACATACCCCCAGTGAGCGCGGTTGATTATATTCAGGGATGGATCTTCCCTTGGTATGTAGATGGATATTCTCCATGAGGCTGGACTAGCCTGTTGTAGACATGTGATTTTTGACCCTCCACAAAATCTTTTATATATTAGCGTAAAATATTTAATTTAGGCATAGTATAGATATTTTAAGTAATTTTGACTCTTTACTTTATTTTAGTACAAGAAAACAAAAATTACAAAAAATAAGTTTATTAATATTTTGTAGTCATTTTTAATCTAAAAAAATATAAAAATAGTATCGTATTTTTATTTTTATATAATGTTTGAAAATACAAAAAAAAATTAGATTTGTTTAATGGTTAGTATTGTTCTAATAATTATTTTAATAGTAGGACTAATTAATAAATGGGCGCGTATTTTTAATCTCATTCGCGGCAAAAGAATAGAGCTTGGGCTCGAGCAACCCATCTTTAGGCCTAATTTTGGACCTAGCCCACAATTGCCAAGCCCATAATTCCTAGGCCCATACCCCTTAACCTAAAACCCTACCACTAACCTAGACCTATATATATTAAACAAAGCCTAAAAATTAAAAGGGGGAAGAAGCTGGAGAAAGCAGCAAAGCTGCGCAACAAAAACGACCCCACCCCCACCCGGATCATCTTCTTCGCACCCCACCACCTCCCTGAACCCAAACGACCCTACCTCTAAGAACAACCCCCCTTGATCATCGTCTTCCCCGACTCACCCCACTGTGGTACTCCTCTTCTTCAGTAACAGCCAGCGTTCAGCAGCGCTGTAGCAGTGCAAAACAAAACCCTACCCTCTCGTTCATCATTTGCTTGAAGCAGCCATCCATGGCTCTTTGTCGAACGAAATAACAGACCCCCCCCCTTCCCCACGAGTTTATCTTCTCCATTAGAGCTAACAGACGAAGGAAGGAGCTGGGAAAAGGGCAGCAAAGCTGCGCATGAAGAAGCGAAGCTTCTTCGTTTGAAAACTTGGAGGAAAAGCAGCAAAGCTGCGTATGGATATCTAGCACAAAAACGACCCCCCCCCCCCGTTATTCATCTCCTCCAGACAATCCCTAGCAGTCGATGAGTAGCTGCTGCCTCGTCTTTCACTGAACACCCAAAGTCCAAACGCCGCTGTTTTCGTCTTCAACCCATCGTCCAGCTTCACGTCGCCCAGCCTCCATTAAACCAACCAAAAGTTCAGCCTCCTCGTCTCAGTTTCTTCTTCTTCATTTCACAACCAAAAGTTCCTCCAATACATCGAACCAACCAAACTTCAACTCCAAATCATTACTCCCTGTCATGGAGTTTATCGATGTTGTTTTCCGAGTTTAGCTCAAGTTCTCCGGTGAGTTCCGAGGTCGCCGAGGTTCTGGTATCGGTTAAAGGATCAGGTCGTCAGCTCGGTTTGGTCCGCTGCGTCGGAAGCTTTCTTCGTTGTATACGTTGAAAATATGCAGAAATAAAGGTCAGTTTTCTATTATTAAATTTAGATCTTCATTTCCAGTTCAAATCCCACAATGAGATTCTCGTTAGATGTATTAGATATAAAATCGCATGCTAGTTCTTATACCAACTGAAGCAAATTATAGTTAGCTCCATTTTTGCTTTGGTTATTAATGCAAATTGTACATATATGATCGTGTATTGGAGAAATCGCATCTCTAAAATTGTTTGGATTCGACATAGCCTTAGAATGCCTTCAAAATTAGTAAGAGTTAGACGTGTAAACTGTTGTATGATATAGTTAATGCTAAATTGATTCCTGTCATATAACAATGGTTCATTTTATTTTGTGACTTTAGCTAACCATAATTCTTTCCTTCTTTGGGTGAACTCGACACTTATTTGTTTGAATGCTCCAGTCAACAGGTTGTTGTGGTTGCTAGGAGTCGGTCGTGGGGTAATGGTGGAAAAACGATTTGCAAGCTTAATCTGATTTCCTTGTCTGAAGCACTAAGGATTCTATTGTTACTTATTTAATTAGGACATGGGGTTTCCATTTAATTTGCACTACTTTATGGATTTAATTAGTGGGATATGTTAGATTGGTTATGTTTGATTGCTGTTGAACAACAAGTTGGTTTCCTTGAGAATTGATGAAGTTGGTGTCCCATCTTAAACGTAGATGAATAATTTTAAACGCGTAGTTGCTTTAAACGCGCTCTTAATAGAATTACTTTCCTAAACTCGGGTGCGCATTGATGTGACCCAAATCTAAATCTCGATGAAGTCGAAATGTGTTGACAATCACGGGCGCGTTGAATGCAACGGGGTTCGAAATGCATTTTCATGACATCGTAATCCTTAAAAATAAATAATGATAGAAAAGAGGTTCACAAATTAATACGAGCCTCACCGCACAAAAAATAAATAAATGAGGGGCCCTCAATAAATGGTTATTAAAAATGATTAGAATTTGGGATGGCCATTTAGCGAACTCCACGGTCTTTCCCAGAATAATATTACATGAGAACCTTTAGGCGCGATATTATTAAATTACTTCCTTAAACTCGGGTGCGCATTGATGCGACCCAAATCCAAATCTCAACGAAGTCAAAATATGTTGACGACCATGGGAGCATTGATTGTGACGTGGTTTGAAACGTGTTTTCACGATGTCCCAATTCTTTTAAAATAAATAATAATAAAAAGTGGTTTACGAATAAGAAGCACATAAGTTAGCATGTATTAAAATCAAATAAAATCAAATACAACAGTTAAGCGACCGTGCTCAAACCACGGAACCCGAGAATGCCTAACACCTTCTCCCGGGTTAACAGAATTCCTTACTCGGATTTCTGGTTCGCGGACTGTTAACAGAGTCATAAATTTCCTCGGTTCGGGATTCAACCGGTGACTTGGGACACCATTAATATCCCAAGTGGCGACTCTGAATAATTAATAATTAAATCCCGTTCCGATTGTCCTTTAAATGGAAAAACTCCTTTACGCCCTTACCGGTGTAGGTGGTGTAAAAAGGAGGTGTGACAGCTCTGGCGACTCTGCTGGGGACGAGAACCTAGAACCACTGGTTCAGGGTTAAGAATTCGAGCTTAGAATAATTGTTATTATTTGGCTTTATTTATTATCTGATTATTACATGTTTTGAGCCTAATGTGCTAAATGCTGCTTTTACCGCTTTGATATTATTTGAACTGTATATAAACTGTGCCGAAACCTTTCTCTTCTTACCTCCGGGGATGTGCTTACTGGTTGAGACTCCCTATTCTGTTAGTGTCATACCCCAAATAAAAGAGGTTCGGAAAGTTTCTAAGCCGGCTGGCCTTTTGGTTCCCGGAAAGGAGCTCCTTCCTCAACTCGAGTTGTCCGCTCGGGTACACTGTCTAGAACACCGACCCAGGTTTTGAACATAGAATAACGTGACTTCATGCCGGATCCCTAGTAGGAACGCTTATTTGCATCACGTTGCATTTGACTTAGGGGACTCAACACAGGGGTTGGGTCCGTCTAGGACTAGCAACCTGAAATGAAAAGACCATCCTGATGCATCCTACTTGCTCTGTACATATATTTGTTTCGAACCTGCATGTCGACCGGTTTCTGAATCTCGGAAATGTTGGAAAATTGAAAAAAAAAGAGTGAAAAAAAAAAAAGAAATATCAGTTAGGGAGTTAATTGATTATTTTAGAAATAAAAAATCAATGACCAATTGCTGGCGAAACTCTGCCGAAATTTTGAAAAAAAGGGGGAAAATGTTTTATTTTGTTTTACTAAAAAAAGAAGCAAAGAAAAAATAGAAAAAAGAGTCTTTTATTTTTGGAAAGTTGTTTGTTGATAAAGAAAAGGATAAGAAAAGTTGTTGTTTTAGTTTGAAATTTATAAGTTGTTTCATTATTTGTTGAAAAAGAAGAAAAAAAAAGTCTTTTATTTTTAGTTTGGAAAATAGGTTGTTTTATTATTTGTTGAAAAAAAGAGAGAGAGTCTTGCTTCCAAAAATAGTTTTATTCGCTTATGAAATGCCAAAAATAAAAATGAAAAAAAGAGTCATGTTTTAAAATAGTTCGGTTAATTTGCCCGAACTACGCATGGTTTGATTCTCATAGGGCGTGAGATACGTAGGCAACCCTCATCGGGTCCAACCTCCCCTTTGCAAAAATAACCAAAAAAATATATCAAAATTTTAATTTTTGTCATAAATAAACCAGGTGATGCCGTTTTCGTCAAAAATAGCCAAATGTTCCCAAACGGGGCACCGAAAGGTAGACTTCGCATAAACAGCCATTTTTGGTCGTATTTTGATTTTTGACCCTCACAGCCTTAAAATCTTCGCCCTTGAGGCGCAGGAAGGCCGTGGTTGCAATACTGGGTCATTTATTTTAATTTTGAAAAAAAAAAGAGTCAGTGGTCAAGTGAATACCGTTCGGATTTTTGGGTCAAAGTTGGCATATAGGGGAAGGAATCTGTCATTTTGGTTTTGGTTTTGTATTTCTTTTGATTAGAGTAAATGGGTCATTTGATTTTCGAGTCTGTATTGCATCGTTAAGTTGGTCAGTTTTGTTGTTATTATGAAAATGGAAAATTCCAAAAAATGTTTTATTGTCGTTTACCTTTTATTTGCAAGAACTACGCACGGTCTGATTCATGCGGGGTCATGATACGTAGGCAATCTCCATAAGATTCGACCGCAAAAAAAATGAAAAGTGAAAAATAGAAAAGAAGAAAAAAAATGGAAAAAAAATGTTGTGAATAATGAGGACCGACCCAATCCATTCTAACATGTTTTGTTTTGAATTGTGAAGAAAGTTGAGGTGGTCGGTTGTGGTAAGCTGGAAACACAAGATCCAAGGAAAATGATAACTGACATCGAAGCTGTTACGAGTGCTCAAGAGACTCAGGGTCAGAGGGTTCAACAAGGGTCTACTGTGGTTGAGGAAAATAGAACACTGAAACAACAAATGACCAAAATGCGTCAAGCCTGGGCCAATGGCCAAGGACAGCCTTGTCACGAGTCACAATTTGCTACACAACAAGAACAGTACCACTATCCCAAGTACCACTCGTACTCGTTTGATCTTCCTGCAAACATCGAGAAGCCTTCCCGAAAGAGGGTACAGGAAGAAATAACCCAAAGAGTGAAAAGATTAGAACAACGGTTGAAAAACATGCAAGCAATGGTAGAACAAAAGAGTGTTGCCTTCAGAGATCTATGCATGTTCCCCGATGTCCGCTTGCCGCCTGGCTTCAAGATCCCCAAATTTGAAAAGTACAATGGACATGGAGACCCCATAGACCACCTGAAAAGGTATTGCAACCAATTGAGAGATGTGGGAAGAAATGAAGAATTGCTTATAGCTTATTTTGGGGAAAGCCTCACGGGTGTAGCATCTGAATGGTTTTTGGATCAAGACACATCTTGCTGGTACGTCTGGGATGACATGGCACGGGCCTTTGTCAAACAATTTCAATACAACATCGACATCGCCCCAGACCGCATTTCCCTTTCTAACCTAAAAAAGAAACCAACTGAAAGTTTCAGGGAATATGCCATCAAATGGAGAGAGCAGGCAGCTAGAGCTAAGCCACCCATGGATGACCACGAGTTAATCACTGTCTTTCTACAGGCTCAAGAGCCAGATTATTTTCAATACATGACATCCGCAGTGGGTAAATCCTTCCCGGAAGCAATCAAAATGGGAGAAATGGTGGAGAACGGTCTTAAGACAGGCAGAATTATAAGTCAAACAACTCTCAAAGCTACAGCTCAAGCTATCCAAACTGAGTCTGGTAACACGAATGATAGGGATGAAGAAATCATGGTGATATCAGGGTCGAGAAGAGGTCCTAGGAGAACATCTCGAAGGTATGTGCAGCCTCATCAGGTTTTCCATGACCCCCCTAAGCATTACTATCCACCTCCGAACCCCCCATACTCGCCACCAAATCACCCAAGAAAGCGAGCACGAGTATCACAAAATCTCCACCAGCCTCCGCAAAATTTTCAATTACCTTGTAACCCACATCCAAGCCAGGGGTATAGAAGGGAACAAAAGTTGAAAGATAGTTTTACACCAATAGGAGAGTCATATACAAGCTTATTTGAGAAGTTAAAACAACATGACATGATTGCACTCATTCCTCCAAATCAGGTGGACCGACGTGCGAGAAGCTTTGACTCATCTAAAAGGTGTAAATACCACTCCAATGCTCTGGGGCACAATGTGAAAAATTGTCGGGATTTGAAAAGAGAAATAGAAAGGATGATCCAGGAAAATTTGCTTCAAGACAGTGGCACCCAGAATATCACGCTGCATCCCTTACATGAGGAGGCACACTTGGCGGGGATGATGCCCGGTGACATGGGGTATGAGAATGCTCTTGGGAACTTGTTGACTGAAGTTGAAGATACTGAGGTAGATAGTGGTCATGGCAATATGGATGCAAAGCTTAGTGGCTAAGATGTCGTGCTTGTAATTGGAAAGACGCTCCAATCCCGAGTCAGCTAGGGAGGAGCTTTGGTGGTCCATTTGGCTGTCATTTCTGTTGTCCGGATTATTTGAAGGGTTGTAATCCGGATATTGTCTTGTGTTCAAACCCTCTTATCCTTTCATTTTTGTCTAGCTTATTTAGTCGTAGTGGTTTGTCTAGGGTTGTCTAGGTTTGTTTCAGTTCATTCTAGGGTTGCAATCCAGTTTGTTTTGTTTTTGTTTTGTTATTCGAACTGTTTCATCGTTTGTCTAATGCAAATTCCGATCTGTTGTTACTCCCAATCATTTTCTTTGTTTAGTTTTTTTCTAACTTTTTGTTTTGCATTTTGCCGGTTCTAATGACATGACATGCACGCATAATTCTCAATCTGATCTTCAAAAGTTGCGAAGCAATGAGACCATTTTGAAAACGATAAGGACACTTGAGGAAATGAGAACAAATTGGGACATTTTGAGATTGTTTGCCCGAACCATGTGAAACTGGGGCAAGTAAAACATAAAAATCCCCGTAAAAGAAAGGTGGCCAAATTGACAGGGGGCCGGTCGTGGTAATATGAGTAAAAGTGTTGTCGAATGGCACATTATATCTGATAGATGTAGAAGGAAAATGTGTGGAAATGGCCGTCAATTCCGATGCGGTCAAGAGATGATGTGTATGGTTTCTTTATTCTAATTGTACTTGTTTGTATTTGGCATATTTTGAAGTTTGAAATGATGAAGGCGTTTTGTTCTGCTATCCAAACACTTTTTTCCATTGTCACCCCTTTTGAGCCATGTTTATTTTCTTTCGTACCCCTCTTTCGGAATCAGTGACATAATTAAGAAACGCAAGTGCCGCAAATAAGCAAATGAAAAAAAGGAAAGGAAGGAAAGAGAAAAAGAAAAGAAAATAAAGAAAATAAAGAAAATAAAGAAAAGAAAAGAAAGAAAAGAAGAACAAAAAAGAAAAGAAGACAAAGAAAAATCACAAAAAAAAAGTAATTTCTATGTCGTGAACTACGTTTGACTTGATCCCGAAAGGGTACGTAGGCAGCCTCTCTGAGGTTCAATCATACCAAAACAAAAATCCAAAAGTCCCCAAGTAAGAAACTGGGGCAGAAATTGTGGTTGTTGTGAGAAGTTGGATTCCGAAAGTTGTAATTTTAACCCATTTTGAAATTGTTTTGAGCCTTTTATACCATTTCTTTCTAACCCATCCAAAAGCCTATATTACGGTCCAAAGAAAGACCTTCTGATCAGTCTTTGAGAAATGCTAAGTCAAGCAGGTAAGGTGATTCCTGTCAGGGGCAACGCCCCGGTCCAAACAAGGAAAATGAAGACGAGAGAATCTTATTGATGAAAATCCTCATGGGTAGCGCAAGGTGATGGAAGCTGAGAGAAATAAAAAAAATGGGAGAGTCTTATTAGTGAAAACCTTCACGGGCATCTTGAGGCGACAGTAAGTTGAGAAAAAGAACGAAATGAGAGAGGTTTGATGGTGAAAACCCTTTGGGGCACTACAAGCCGATTAAGGAATGCGAATCAAATTGGATAAGCGGAGTGATGAAGCCCAGTTTCACGGAAAAAACGAACAACAAGAGCTGAACATCAGGTTTACTTAACAAAATAGGTAGCAGGTGCATGTCAAGGTCATTAGAGCCGGTATCCACATCCGATAGGTTTCTACTGTGTAATTTTCTTGTTAGGAATCATTTCTTTCTATTGTCCTTTACTCTGTTCCTTTTGTTTTGTTTATTTCCCCTTTCTGAGTCTCTTGGTCGTAACAAGTGAGGAACGACTTCAAAATTGGCCACCAGCTTTCCAATTGCACAAAATGGGGTCACAAGTCAGGAAAAATAACAAGAGCACTGAGCTGGTAATAATCAACATACTTTGGAATCCTTATGAAACACAAAGTTTGGTAGATGTCGGTTTAGGAATAATGCAACAGATAGAGGGTATTGGGATTGAACGGGGAAAAAGGGTATTTCAGTGACATAGATGACGGGGAAAGTGGTTAATCAGTAAATATGCAAGACCTTCAAGAAGAATCAGTTGTCACAGAAAACATATGAGGTTAGATAAGAAGACTAGAAGTAATAATTGAGAGATAGTCGTCAAGAAGGGCGCAAGTTATCAGCCAAGTTTCAAAGATGGTCGAACAACGCAAAGCATGGAAAGGAGAAAAGGAAAGTCATCCCAGCGGGAGTACCACAACCAACCACCGCACTTTTAAACTGACAAAATTTTCTTTGATTTGAAACAGGGGCATGGAAATGATATTGATGGCAGAAAGATATGCTACAGGAGGATTATCAAACTGGGGCAGAAAATTTTCTGTCATGTTGAAATTTTTTTCGGGTACCCATCTGAAGAGCATGAAGGTCAATACAAGTGTTTTTTTAAAAAAAAAGAGAAAAAGAGAGGGGAGTAGTTTTTAGGAAAGAAACACCAGTTCTAAGAAAAGTAATTTTTGGAGGAATGAAACACTAGTTTTTAGGGAAGTGGTTTTTTTGAAGGAGGACAACACCAGTTTTTAGGGAAGCAGTTCTGAAAGAAGACAATTTAAGTTAGTGGGTAGATAAAATAAATTTTGAAGGAAAATGGTTAAAAGAAATCTTAGTCTGATGAATTTTTCACCTAAGATAAAGAAATCTTAGTCTGTTGAATCTTTCACCTAAGATAAAGAAATCTTAGTCTGTTGAATTTTTCACCTAAGATAAAAATCTTAGTCCGATGAATCTTTCACCTAAGATAAAGGCAGAAGTTGGAAAAACGAAAGGAAGGCATAATTTGGGAACAGATGAAGGCAGAATTTGAGGAGAAAGAAAAAAAGGCATAATTTAAAGAGGGGAAGGCAGAAGTCGGAAAAAAAAAGGAAGGCATAATTTGGGAACAAGAAAGGAAGGCATAATTTGAAAAGAAAGGAAGTTGGAATTTGGGAAATTAAGAAAGTCGGGATCACTCAAAAATGGACCTAGTCTGATGAATTATCTCCTAGAGTCAAAATCTTAGTCTGATGAATCTTCCTCCTGAGATCACACAAAAATGGACTTAGTCTGATGAATTATCTCCTAGAGTCACAATCTTAGTCTGTTGAATCTTTCTCCTAAGATGAAAATCTTAGTCTGATGAATTTTTCACCTAAGATAAAGATAAAAATCTTAGTCTGTTGAATCTTTCTCCTAAGATGAAAATCTTAGTCTGATGAATTTTTCACCTAAGATAAAGATAAAAATCTTAGTCTGTTGAATCTTTCTCCTAAGATGAAAATCTTAGTCTGATGAATTTTTCACCTAAGATAAAGATAAAAATCTTAGTCTGTTGAATCTTTCTCCTAAGATGAAAATCTTAGTCTGATGAATTTTTCACCTAAGATAAAGATAAAAATCTTAGTCTGTTGAATCTTTCTCCTAAGATGAAAATCTTAGTCTGATGAATTTTTCACCTAAGATAAAGTAACAAACAACCAATTTTCCAAACTGGGGCAGAAAGTTTTCTTTGTTTTGTCTATTTTTGTGAAGTCAGGAGCCCGCCTGGATAACAGAGGAATACATTCAGTTCAAGTTCAGTAGTCAGGAGCCCGCCTGAATAACAGAGGGATACATTCAATTTCAAGTTTCGAAAGTCAGGAGTCCGCCTGGAGAATAGAGACATACAATTCAAGTTTCAGCAATCAGGAGCCCGCCTGAAGAACAGAGGTGATACAATTCAAATTTTTAGTTCTCAATTGATTTCTTTGTCTTTTTGAAGTCAGGAACCCGCCTGAAGAACAGAGGCATACAATTCAAGTTTCGGAAGTCAGGAGCCTGCCTGTATAACAGAGGTATTTCAAGTCAAGTTTTAATCAAATTCTTATTAATATCAAGTAACATGTACCCAGTTTCCAAACTGGGGCAGAAAGTTTTCTTGGTTCGTTTATTTTTATGAAGTCAGGAGCCCGCCTGGATAACAGATGAATACATTCAGTTCAAGTTCAGCAGTCAGGAGCCCGCCTGAATAACAGAGGGATACATTCAATTTCAAGTTTCAGAAGTCAGGAGTCCGCCTGGAGAATAGAGACATACAATTCAAGTTTCAGCAATCAGGAGCCCGCCTGAAGAACAGAGGTGATACAATTCAAATTTTTAGTTCTCAATTGATTTCTTTGTCTTTTTGAAGTCAGGAACCCGCCTGAAGAACAGAGGTATACAATTCAAGTTTTGGAAATCAGGAGCCCGCCTGGATAATAGATGAATACATTTCAAATTTCAGAAGTCAGGAGTCCGCCTGGAGAATAGAGACATACAATTCAAGTTTCGGAAATCAGGAGCCCGCCTGTATAATAGAGTCATGAGCCCACCTGAATAACAGAGGAATACATTCAATTTCAAGTTCAGCAGTCAGGCGCCCACCTGGAGAACAAGGGAAAACAACTCAAGTTTCTAGGGAAAACAGTTTCGAAGGAAGACAGTTCGAGTTTCAGGGAAAATGGTTCAAAGTGTAAGGGAAAATGGTGTCAAGTAACAAGGGAGGACAGTTCAGGTTCATCAATCAGGCGCCCACCTGGAAAAAAGGGAATTCAATTCAGAATGCAATTCAGAAGTTGATGAAGGATGTGAGCTGCTCAAGACATGGCCAAGGTCACAAGCACTACATGTCCGGTCTTGATCTAAAATCTGAAGAAGAACGAGCTAGCACTTGCAACTAGCAAGCGTCAAGGTTCCAATCCAAAGTCTGCATGAAGAACCATTCAAGACTCAAGATCAAGCTTCAGAAGACTTATAAATAGGAATCTTGTAACTCGTAGTTGACAGGTTAATTAGTCTTTTTCATTTGATTTTGATGTAATAACAGGAACCGCGTACCGGAACCTCGACGGAACAGCACCTCGACCGGCTCTCCACCTCGGTATACTTCATCACCTCACTCATCTCTGAACTACACGTGGCCTGATTCCTTTATAGCCAAGGATATGTAGGCAGCCCAGATACCAGGGCTCGGTCACACTCCCTTTTCTCTTAGTCTTAGTCTCTCCAAATAAGGGTCGGGTCAAAAACCTGTCTAGTCAATCTTTGTCTGAAAACTCTGTACGTTTCCAGTCAAAGAGGGGCAGCTGTAGACATGTGATTTTTGACTCTCCCTAAGATCTTTTATATATTAGCGTAAAATATTTAATTTAGGCATAATATAGATATTTTAAGTAATTTTGACTCTTTTACTTTATTTTAGTACAAGAAAACAAAAATTACAAAAAATAAGTTCATTAATATTTTGTAGTCATTTTTAATCTAAAAAATATAAAAATAGTATCGTATTTTTATTTTTATATAATGTTTGAAAATACAAAAAAAATAGATTTGTTTAATGGTTAGTTTTGTTCTAATAATTATTTTAATAGTAGGACTAATTAATAAATGGGCGCGTATTTTTAATCTCATTCGCGGCAAAAGAATAGAGCTTGGGCTCGAGCAACCCATCTTTAGGCCTAATTTTAGACCTAGCCCACAATTGTCAAGCCCATAATTCCTAGGCCCATACCCCTTAACCTAAAACCCTACCACTAACCTAGACCTATATATATTAAACAAAGCCTAAAAATTAAAAGGGGGAAGAAGCTGGAGAAAGCAGCAAAGTTGCGCAACAAAAACGACCCCACCCCCACCCGGATCATCTTTTTCGCACCCCACCACCTCCCTGAACCCAAACGACCCTACCTCTAAGAACAACCCCCCTTGATCATCGTCTTCCCCGACTCACCCCACTGTGGTACTCCTCTTCTTCAGTAACAGCCAGCGTTCAGCAGCGCTGTAGCAGTGCAAAACAAAACCCTACCCTCTCGTTCATCATTTGCTTGAAGCAGCCATCCATGGCTCTTTGTCGAACGAAATAACAGACCCTCCCCCTTCCCCACGAGTTTATCTTCTCCATTAGAGCTAACAGACGAAGGAAGGAGCTGGGAAAAGGGCAGCAAAGCTGCGCATGAAGAAGCGAAGCTTCTTCGTTTAAAAACTTGGAGGAAAAGCAGCAAAGCTGCGCATGGATCTCTAGCACAAAAACGACCCCCCCCCCCCCGTTATTCATCTCCTCCAGACAATCCCTAGCAGTCGACGAGTAACTGCTACCTCGTCTTTCACTGAACACCCAAAGTCCAAACGCCGCTGTTTTTGTCTTCAACCCATCGTCCAGTTTCATGTCGCCCAGCCTCCATTAAACCAACCAAAAGTTCAGCCTCCTCGTCTCAGTTTCTTCTTCTTCATTTTACAACCAAAAATTCCTCCAATACATCGAACCAACCAAACTTCAACTCTAAATCGTTACTCCCTGTCATGGAGTTTATCGATGTTGTTTTTCGAGTTTAGCTCAAGTTCTCCGGTGAGTTCCGAGGTCGCCGAGGTTCTGGTATCGGTTCAAGGATCAGGTCGTCAGCTCGGTTTGGTCCGCTGCGTCGGAAGCTTTCTTCGTTGTATACGTTGAAAATATGCAGAAATAAAGGTCAGTTTTCTATTATTAAATTTAGATCTTCATTTCCAGTTCAAATCCCACAATGAGATTCTCGTTAGATGTATTAGATATAAAATCGCATGCTAGTTCTTATACCAACTGAAGCAAATTATAGTTAGCTCCATTTTTGCTTTGGTTATTAATGCAAATTGTACATATATGATCGTGTATTGGAGAAATCGCATCTCTAAAATTGTTTGGATTCGACATAGCCTTAGAATGCCTTCAAAATTAGTAAGAGTCAGACGTGTAAACTGTTGTATGATATAGTTAATGCTAAATTGATTCCTGTCATATAACAATGGTTCATTTTATTTTGTGACTTTAGCTACCCATAATTATTTCCTTCTTTGGGTGAATTCGACACTTATTTGTTTGAATGCTCCAGTCAACAGGTTGTTGTGGTTGCTAGGAGTCAATCGTGGGGTAATGGTGGAAAAACAATTTGCAAGCTTAATCTGATTTCCTTGTCTGAAGCACTAAGGATTCTGTTGTTACTTATTTAATTAGGAC
This sequence comes from Nicotiana sylvestris, assembly GCF_000393655.2. Taxonomy (NCBI): domain Eukaryota; kingdom Viridiplantae; phylum Streptophyta; class Magnoliopsida; order Solanales; family Solanaceae; genus Nicotiana; species Nicotiana sylvestris. The sequence continues at coordinate 108,314,614 of NC_091060.1, read as the reverse complement.
ATGAGGTTTCCATTTAATTGCACTACTTTATGGATTTAATTAGTGGGATATGTTAGATTGGTTATGTTTGATTGTTGTTGAACAACAAGTTGGTTTCCTTGAGAATTGACGAAGTTGGTGTCCCATCTTAAACGTAGATGAATAATTTTAAACGCATAGTTGCTTTAAACGCGCTCTTAATAGAATTACCTTCCTAAACTCGGGTGCGCATTGATGCGACCCAAATCTAAATCTCGATGAAGTCGAAATGTGCTGACAATCACGGGCGCATTGAATGCGACGGGGTTCGAAATGCGTTTTCACGACATCGTAATCCTTAAAAATAAATAATGATAGAAAAGAGGTTCACAAATTAAGACGAGCCTCACCGCACAAAAAATAAATAAATGAGGGGCCCTCAATAAATGGTTATTAAAAATGATTAGAATTTGGGATGGCCATTTAGCGAACTCCACGGTCTTTCCCAGAATAATATTACGTGAGAACCTTTAGGCGCGATTTAATTAAATTACTTCCTTAAACTCAGGTGCGCATTGATGCGACCCAAATCCAAATCTCAACGAAGTCAAAATATGTTGACGACTATGGGAGCATTGATTGTGACGTGGTTTGAAACGTGTTTTCACGATGTCCCAATTCTTTTAAAATAAATAATAATAAAAAGTGGTTTACGAATAAGAAGCACATAAGTTAGCATGTATTAAAATCAAATAAAATCAAATACAACAGTTAAGCGACCGTGCTCAAACCACGGAACCCGGGAATGCCTAACACCTTCTCCCGGGTTAACAGAATTCCTTACTCGGATTTCTGGTTCGCGGACTGTTAACAGAGTCATAAATTTCCTCGGTTCGGGATTCAACCGGTGACTTGGGACACCATTAATATCCCAAGTGGCGACTCTGAATAATTAATAATTAAATCCCGTTCCGATTGTCCTTTAAATGGAAAAACTCCTTTACGCCCTTACCAGTGTAGGTGGTGTAAAAAGGAGGTGTGACACCTGTTATCCTCGATACTGGAGATTGATAGTCTATGATGTATATATTCCGGGATGGATATTCCTTGGGTCGTGTGAGCCATATACAGTACCGAGTGGTTGTGAGGTTATTATCTTCATCTGGAGATGGACCTTATCCATAGGGCTGGATTGCCCCTTCCTCAGTATTGAGTGACTGTTGTCAGAGGTGTATATATTCCGGGATATATCTTTCCTGGGCCGTATGGGCCATATAAAGTACTGAGTGGATGAGCATATGATATCGTGGGCACATGAGGCACTCAGCACGGTGCATTACGTACAGCATGTGCATTGGTATGTAGATGTAGCAGAGTTATATTTCTTTACCATATTCTCACCTGCTCTATTTTACTATTTCGAGACTTAGTTAACTGAAAGCATGCCTACATTTTTGTACATTATTTCTGTTATCTCTGATGAGGTTGAGTTCGTCACTGCCCTTCAGTCCATACTTTGGACTTGTTACTTATTGTGTTGGTGTACTAAGCATTACCCCCTGCACCTTGTGTGCAGAACCAGACATTTTCGGTCCCAGTGGAAGTCATTGATCGAGGTTGAAGGCTTTGGAGAATGTTGAGGTATCTGCATGGCGTGCGCATGCCTTGACCCTTCTTCTCTATTCTAGTTGTGTTTTAGTTGTATTCAGTAAACATTGTCGTAGACTATGCTATTTCTCTACACGCTCATGTAGTCTGTGGCACGCTGGTTTTGGGTTGGTTGTATTGTATTATGAATTTTGCCTTATGTTCTAAACAGTTTATTTAGACGATAAAAGTTTTTCCGCAAATGTTTTAAATTTTAGTATCGTGGTTTTGGATTACGTTGAGTTGAGTCTGGCCTAATTCCACGATAGGCGCCATCACGACGGGTTGAGTTTTTTGGGTCATGACAAAAAATGTTTTAAAAGACCACGTCTTTCATATGCACATGTTTTCTATAAAAGAGGGTCATTTTATATTAATAACACTAATGAAGATGACGTCTCATCTTTATATTGGTACAAAGATGTGAAATATGAAGAAATTTTCATTTTTGAACTTTCAAATAAATATTCATGTACAACATTTTCATAATTGCTTTATTTATAGCAGGTTTACAAGTACGGGTAAAATTTTTCGTGATTAAATCTATGGCATTAACCTCAAAGCTCGTGGGAGTTTTCTGTAGGTTATTCAACTCTTTACTGCCCATTCTTTCCCCGAACTTTGAACACTTTGAACATTTGACATTTTCTTCAAGGTTTCTTCGAGGTTTTTCCTTTGGCTAAGTTATGCTTTTGTGGTGTACATCTTATTTCCTTGCGTACTTCTCCATATGCATAGTCCCCCAGTCTTTGAGCACTGAAGCATGAGGTCTTGGAAACTAGATCAACTCCTTACTTTGGTCCTTTCTGAAAAAGGAAATACACACTAGACTCGGAGGTAACTTTTTAGATGATGACTGCTTAATCTTTGCCATCAGAATTATTGTAACCTTGCTCGGGAATAATTAAGTATTCTGTGTGTCTTTCGGGGTCTAATGTCATCATCTGGTATGGGCTAGCTTTTTGCCTATAGTCTAAAATGGTTAGTACAACTTAAATGAACTTCTATGATACCTGGCAGTGGGTATTAACTTCTTCGGAAGTAATACTTTTTCAAATGAACTACATTCAATGGGATGGTAACACCTTTCCGTCCATAGTTTTTAACTCGTACGCTCCTTTTTCAGCAGTGCCTTTAACTTTATATGGGCCTTCCCAAGGTGGACCCAGCTTTCCTGCATTTGCCGCTTGTGTTGATCGAAACACTTTTTTGAGGACAAAGTTCCCAATTTTGAAATATCTCAGGTTTGCCTTTCTGTTGTAGTACCGTTCGATCATCTGCTTTTGTGTCGCCATTTGAATCAATGATGCCTCTCTTCTTTCTTCTGTCAAATCTAAGTTAATACAAAACTCTTTTTCGTTTGACGCTTCATTTATATGCGTGTACCTTGTGCTAAGTTCCTTTATCTCTACTGGAATTAAAGCTTTAGTCCCATATATGAGCTAGAATGGGGCTTCTCCTGTGCTTATCTTTGTAGTCGTTCAGTAAGCCCATAATACTCCTGATAGTACTTCTGGCTACTTGCCTTTTAATTCTTCCAATTGCTTCTTTAGGTTGTTGATGATGACCTTATTTGTCGACTCAGCTTTTCCGTTAGCCACGGGATGATAAGATGCCGAAGTTATTCGTTTAATCTTCTAACTTTTGAAAAAATTAGTACCTTTCGCACCTACGAATTGCGGCCCATTATCGCAAACGAATTCCTTTGGGACTCCAAATCGACATATTATATTTCTCCATATGAAGTCCATAATTTCTTTTTCTCGTACTTGTTTAAAGGCATTTGTTTCCACCCATTTTGAGAAATAATCTGTTAGAATTAACAAAAATTGTACATTTCCATTAGCTTGAGGCAATAGACCTATGATATCCATCCCCCATTTCATAAATGGACACGGTGATATGATTGAATGCAATAATTTTTACCAATGATCTTCCCCCGACATGATTACCACAGTGCCCCTCGTGTACTTCTCTAATTACATATTCTGTTTGTGAATGTCCAAGGCACCGTGCTAAGGATCCTCCAAACATTTTGCGATATAAATTCCCCCTTATTAGGCAATATTGAGAAGCTTTCAATTGTAGAAACCAGGATTTCTTCTTATCCATGGGCAGAATTCCATGCTGTAAAACATTTACAAACTTATTTCTCCATTCCCAAGTTAAATTATTGAAATTTACCTCATTCTTTATTTGATCAAGGGCTGAATGAAACAAGTGTACCACAACATCATTTTTTGCATTTGACGCATCAGCCACGGATGGCATATTTGCAAATGCATCTGCTTCTGCATTTTCCTCCCTGGGTATTTGAACAGCTTTCCAAGTCTAGAACTACCTTAGTAATTGATCGAGGCCTACTTTGCACTACTATTAAGCAGTGAGAGAGGGTCGAAGAGCTTTTACCCGATTTAGGGTCGGGATCGATTTCCATAGAGAGCTAGAATTTGGAGTCGGGTATCTATCTAGTTTAGAGTTGCGTATGTGTTCCAAATTACACTTCTATACATTTTTGGGGGTTTTGTTTTACTTCTACTTTTATCAAACTACAATGGTAAATGAAACTAGATTAAACTAAGAGTTAAACTAAAACGGGTTGTTCAAATGGTATACAAGGCACTGGGGTAGTGATTTTTGCCTAGGTGGTCAATTGACGGATACTTGAGTCTAAGGCATGATAAACATATTTGGGGAGTATGATATAACCGTTGCACGATTTTACCCACTCTACACCTCTCGGTGTTTCGAGTGATTTTACCTGAATTGACTTTCTCAAGACCAATTGGGTATGTAAATTTGCACAAGCAATCAAAGTTCAAGTTAGGTATTACTCTGTCGAGGTTTAACCCTTTAATTGGGGCTGTCAATCTCTTGAGTACGCCCCAATTCCTTGTTGGACCTATTTCGGAGACTTAGGCTCTCTTTCTCAAGAAGAGCTCAAATCAACTAAACACAAACTAGTATTTGCAACCACTAATTCAGCCATAAAACATGAAATTGGCCCAAATATCAAACATCCATAGTCAATCTAACCCTAAAATACAAGACCTATCAATTACCCACACTGGGGTTGAGCCACAACCCTAGCTTATGGGTCTAGCTACTCATAATTAAAGAAGAAAAACAAGAAACAGATGAAGAACAACTCATATTAACTAATTACTAAGATAAACAATAATATTCAATGTGAAATGTAGATAAAATTGCCCAAAACAGCTAAAAGTATCGAACCCACGAGCGCAGCTCTTTTCTAAAACTATTTGATGACCTAAAAATGGGAAAAAAAGCTATTTACACTAAGCTGAAAAATCTGGACAAAAATACCCTTGTGGGGCTAGTACGGACCGCACAAAATGGTGTGCGGCCGCACTAAGGCTCTGAACTTGAAAATTCATGTCTCTGAACTCTGCCAATGCGGACTGCACATAATGGAATGCAGCCACATAGGCTTCTGGTGCGGTCCGTATGAAATGGAGCGCGGACCGCATTAGCTTGAAACTTGGAATTGGCAGCTCTCTGATCTTTCTCACTGCGGATCGCACTAAATCGAGTACGGCCGCGTTGATCCCAGTGTGGACCGCACAAAACCTAGTATGGTCGCAATGCCTGTTGTCCTGAATGTCATGCTTTCTGAACCTCACTCATGCAGACTGCACAGAACCTAGTGCGGCCGCATTGCCTGTTTGCCTGAATGTCATGCTCTCTGAACCTCACTCATGCGGACTGCAATGAATGGTGTGCGGCCGCATTGAGCCTGTTTTGCCTGATCTTTGTCTTGTCTTGGTACTTGTGCAAGTTTCACTCATTTTTGAGTTGATCTTTGACACCTTGTCACTTTGTTGATCAAACCTGCAATCAAGCATAACTTGTGAGCCCTTTGGGACTATTTTGTATAAATTCCTAATCAAAACATAAGCAAGAAGGAGTATAAAATGCATCAAAAAACCCTAGTTATCAACTCCCCCAAACTTAAGCTTTTGCTTGTCCTCAAGCAAACAAAATAAGACCCACCCCTTAAGGGAAAATCCGAGAAAACTCAGTTGTCCTAAAGTAACCTCATCTAGCATCAATTTGGGACTAATAATTGCCCTCAATACAAATGAATCATTAACAACATTTACTCTTTGAAACACCATGGATTAAGTGCGACACAAGAGCATCAAGAGTTGACTCAACACATCAAAGAACTCTTTCTATTACTTTGGTCATTGTGGAACCCAAACTCACACATTCTCAACTCTCCCTAAGCAACCCTCACCTTTAGAATAGTGGCACTCAAAACGAGGTCAATGGAAGTTTGCTCATCTTTCTCAAGAAAAAGCCACAAGTCCGGCTATAAGTACCATATACTTGCCCCTAATGTAAGCTACATTCAACTTAAGATCATATAGGGCTTTTGTGGAGACACGGTGAAGGCTTTTGGTTCAGGGTAGGAAATGTTTGGTCTAAGTAGGTTTCATCTTCCCTTAAACACTTCTTTTGTTTCATTTGGCACATATTATGTTGACTCTTGGAGTCATTTCACTTCTTTCTAAGGGGTTAGAGAGACACATTGTCACTCTTTCGTATACATTTCAAATATTTTCTACTTTTTCAACTTTCCACACCTTTCATTCTTTGCTTTTTTTGAATCCCCTTTTTATTTTTTTTCACATTGAACATTCTTTTTGTCTTTTTTTTTGCTTTTATTTCTTTTTTCATTGCCTTTCCTTTTCTTCATTTTTGTGCTTTTTTACCACTTTGTTGCAATCCTCGCCTCTCCCCCCAAACTTATACTTTTGCCAGGTGCTAAAGGAAAGATCGGGTGTCAAGAGAGGGTCTATTTTAGAACGGGTATAGGCTTGTATCATGGTTATTGAAGGAAAAAGGTCTAAGGCTTAAAAGGGTTGACTAGGGATCTTCTCATTGGTAGGTTATAGAAGTGTTCAAGCTATCATTTGGAACAAGGAGAGCCTATAATCATGTCTCAAGTCAAAATTCACTTAGGATTTCGCCTCAACAAACATTCAGGGCAAGTTCTAGACCAATGGCTCGGGACTTAGACTTGCTATGCAATTTCTCACCACACAAGCTATGGGATCGCTAAAGACACATAGTCGGGGCCCACAACGACCTTAGATATGATTTGAGCACACAATGGTCTCGAAAAACCACTTGATGATTATCGTTCAACACAAGAGTCTCCAAGTCATGACTTTCACCATCCTAAACACAACAATTTATTTTTGACCATAAGATCAAAGGCAAATGTGTTAGGCCCAAGTTAAGCTTTGCTTGAGGCACCCTTAACCACTAACTACTAAAAACAAAAAGAAAAACGGACTCAAATCCTTAAGAAGGTTGTCACGCCATCCATCATTGGGAAGAGCCACCCGGTACACACAGACTCCACCTTTGGAAAGAATCGTGGCATTAAGAAAACCAAAGGCTTATTGCAAACTTTCAAAACAAGAAGCTACGGACATAAATAAGAAGCTAAGAACGAAAAATTGCGGAAAGTAAAATGAATATATACAAGAGGGAATTTGTCGAATATACAATAGATGGGATGAAAATATACAATGTAACATAACTTTATATACAGACCCAAAGTAAAATAAAAGTACGCAAAATGTAACGAAATGTTAAAATTATATACAAACCAAAGATAAAAAATAAAGAAAGCCTAAAAACTGTCAAATATATAAAATAATCCAAATCCATAAAAGTAGGGTCTACCCCCTCAAATGAAAGCTGGTATTGTCTCCAATGCCAACTAAACTAAATAAGCACCAAAAAGAAAAGGGAAAAGGATATAGAGACTCCCTATGGACCGTCTGCCTACATGGGCTCTTGAGTGGTCCCTGGGTCCTCACTGTGCTCGGGAACCTCAGAATGGTTCCCTATGACCTGCTTCTCTGCTGCTGGGACCTGGGCCTGGACCTGGACAGGCTCCTGAGGTGCATCATGTGGCTGACTGGAGGAGGCCTCCGGTGGGTCTGCCAACTAAATGACTACATCGTCCGCTCTGGGAATCATCATCTTCCTCTTTGGAGGCCTCTGGGACTGCTCGGGCTAGGGATGAGCTGATGGTACTGGGTCCTATAGCAATAAGTCCAAATGCAGATGATTTGCCTTCATCCTATCAACATCAACCCTCAGCGCCTTTACGGACTCCTTGGAAGCCCGCGTTTTCCTCAACTTCTTGTGATCCTTAGCAAGCTCCTTGAGAGCCTTGTTGTGTGAATCAACTGCATTTGTGAGCACCTTTTGAGTGTCAAGGATTTTCTTTTGGTTGGCCAGAATCTCCTTGAGGGCATACTCTATGGACTGTGGGACTTGGGTAGTATAGCGGTAAGTATTCCAGCCTGTCACGTGGGTGACCCAGGTTTGATCCCCGGCAACGGCGCCAAAAAGTGATCGAGACCTACTTTGCATTACTATTAAGCAGCGAGAGAGGGTCGAAGAGCTTTTACCCGATTTAGGGTCGGGATCGATTTCCACAGAGAGCTAGAATTTGGAGTCGGGTATCTATCTAGTTTAGAGTTGTGTATGTGTTCCAAATTACACTTTTATACATTTTTGGGGTTTTTGTTTTACTTCTACTTTTATCAAACTACAATGGTAAATGAAACTAGATGAAACTAAGAGTTAAACTAAAACGGGTTGTTCAAATGGTTTACAAGGCACTAGGGTAGTGACTTTCGCCTAGGTGGTCAATTGACGGATGATTGACATATTTGGAGAGTATGATATAACCGTTGTACGATTTTACCCACTCTACACCTCTCGGTGGTTCGAGTGATTTTGCCTGAATTGACTTTCTCAAGACCAATTGGGTATGCAAATTTGCACAAGCAATCAAGGTTCAAGTCATGTATTACTCACTCGAGGTTTAACCCTTTAATTGGGGCTGTCAATCTCTTGAGTACACCCCAATTCCTTGTTGAACCTATTTCGGAGACTTAAGCTCTCTTTCTCAAGAAGAGCTCAAGTCAACTAAACACAAACTAGTGTTTGCAACCACTAATTAAGCCATAAACATGAAATTGACCCAAATATCAAACACCCATAGTCAATCTAACCCTAAAATACAAGACCCATTAATACCCACACTAGGGTTGAGCCACAACCCTAGCTTATGGGTCTAGCTACTCATAATTAAAGAAGAAAAGCAAGAAATAGATAAAGAACAACTCATATTAACTAATTACTAAGATAAACAATAAGATTCAATGTTGAAATATAGATAAAATTGCCCAAAATAGCTAAAAGTATCGAACCCACGAGCGCAGCTCTTTTTTTAAACTATTTGATGACCTAAAAATGGGAAAAGAATCTATTTATACTAGGCTAAAAAAATCTGGACAAAAATACCTCTGCGGGCTAGTGCGGACCACACAAAATGGTGTGCGGAACTTGAAAATTCATGTCTCTAAACTCTGGCAATGCGGACCGCACATAATGGAGTGCGTCCGCAGAGGCTTATGGTGCGGTCCGCATAAAATGGAGCGCGGACCTCATTAGCTTGAAACTTGGAATTGGCAGCTCTTTGATTTTTCTCACTGCGGGCCGCACTAAATCGAGTGCGGCCGCGTTGATCCCAGTGTGGACCGCACAAAACCTAGTGCGGTCGCATTGCCTGTTTGCCTGAATGTCATGCTCTCTGAACCTCACTCATGCAGATCGCACAGAACCTAGTGCGGCCGCATTGCCTGTTTGCCTGAATGTCATGCTCTTTGAACCTCACTCATGTGGACCGCACAGAATGGTGTGCGGCCGCATTGAGCCTGTTTTGCCTGATCTTTGTCTTGTCTTGGTACTTGTGCAAGTTTCACTCCTTTTTGAGCTGATCTTTGACATCTTTTCACTTTGTTGATCAAACCTGCAATCAAGAACAACTTGTGAGCCTTTTGGGACTATTTTGTATAAATTCCTAATCAAAACATAAGCAAGAAGGAGTATAAAATGCATCAAAACCTCTAGTTATCAGTAATTCTTGTACCTTTTTTAGGTATTGTTGCATTCATGTTTCTCTTTCCACGTAAGTTCCTTGTATTTGGTTTACTACTAGCTGTGAGTCACTTTTGATTATGATTTGTTCAATACCAAGCTCTCTCGTGAGCTCCAAACCTGCAATCACGGCTTCATACTCTACCTCATTGTCAGTAATTAGATAACACTTTATTGCATGCCTTATGACTTCTCCTGAAGGTGGAATAAAAACAATTCCTAAACGTGCTCCTTTCATATTTGAAGAACCATTAGTAAACAAGGTCCAAGTCCCTAGATTAGCTCAGGTGAACACTCGCAGCTCTTTTTCTTTTCAGGAATCATGTTCGAGCTAAAATATGCTACGAAATCCGCTAGTACCTAAGACTTTATGGCAGTTCTAGGTTGATATATAATATTATATTCACTAAGCTATATAGTCCATTAACCAATCTACCTGACAATTCTTGCTTGTGTAATATATTTTTTTTAGTGGAAAAACAGTTATAACAGAAATGGGATGACATTGAAAATAAGGTCGTAACTTCCTTGCCGCCATAATTAAAGCTAATGCAAGTTTCTCTAAATGTGGACACCGTGTAAGGATTAACTAACATAATAAATTGGAGACTTCCTACCTTTGTATTCACGTACCAGTACCGCGCTTACTATCACTTCTGACACAGCAAGGTAAATGAGCAACCTTTCCCCGTCTCTTGGCTTTGTTAACATGAGCGGTTTTGATAAGTATGACTTTAAATACTTTAGAGTTTTTTGACATTCGCGAGTCCATTCAAATTGATTTTGCATTTTTCAATATTGAAAATAATTTAAAATATTTTTCTGAAGATTTGGATCAACCTTTACACATCTTTCTTGCTCGTGAGCACATCAGGTTTTTCCTCAATTTCTTTGATCTACGTGGGATTTACTTCAATACCCCTATTAGAAATAAGAAAACCCAAGAATTTACCAGAAGTAATGCCAAAGGCGAATTTTTTCGGGTTTAACATCATGTTATACTTGCGGAGAATTTTGAAGGTTTCAGTCAAGTGCTGGAAATAATCCCCTGCCTCTGTTGACTTGACCAACATATCGTCTATGTAGACCTCCATGGTTTTTCCCAAGTGTTATTGAAATATTTTGGTCACCAATCTTTGTTACATTGCTCCAGCATTTTTCAAACCAAATGACATGACTTTGTAGCAATAAATCCCCCTATCTGTAATAAACGAGGTTTTTTTCCTCATCTAGAGGATCCAACTTTATCTTATTATAACCAGAATAAGCATCTAAAAACCTTAAAAGTTCATGACCTACGGTGGAATCAATTAACTGATCTATATGCGGTAAAGGAAATGAATCTTTAGGGCAAGCTTTATTTAAATCGGTATAATCTACACAAACTCGTCACTTTCCATTTTTCTTTGGAACCACGATAGTATTAGCTAACCAGTCAGGGTACTTTACCTCTCATATTGAACCAACTTTCAAAAGTTTTTGTACCTCATCCTGGATTATTGATTTTTAAATACTCATTCCTTTCTTTTCTTGTTTTTGACAGGTGGGTGCAATAGGTCCTCATTCAGTTTGTGAATCATTACCTCCGGTGGTATAACTGTCATGTCTGAATATGACAAGCAAAGCAATCTGCATTAACACGTAAAAATTTAATTAACTTACTTTTCATTTCCGCACTCAAGTTTGCTCCAAGGACAAATAATATAACATCTTCGAGCTTCTCCGTGGTTGTTTTGATATTCTCGTTTTCTTTTGGTTCTTGAATCATATCAAGTCTTGAATATATATCAGCTTGACCTCGGATTTACAATTAAGGTGTGCGTCAAATTATCCTCAACTGAGTTCTTTAATTACTATTTCACACTTCCGTTGTTGGATTTTTTATTTGTGATTACCATTGAATTGACATTTTGCGATGCTTGTTGATCTCCCCATATTTGTCGTATTCCCTACTATGACGGGAACTTGATGACTTGATGCAACGTTGACAGGATCGCATCCATATCATGAATCCATGGCCTCCCCAAGATTATATTATAGGCCATGTCTACATCTATTACCTGAAACTTAGTGTATTTGATGACACCCTCTGCAAATGTAGATAATACGACTTCTCCTTTCGTAAAAACACTTGAATTATCGAACCCAGATAATGACTGTGCTTTTGTTATGATTTGATCATTAGCTTGCATCTCATTTACCACTCTTAGTAGAATGATATTTGTTGAGCTACATAGGTCAATCAAAATTCGTTTAACGTTAGTATCATGTACAAGTAAAGATATTACCAGCGCATCATTGTGAAGAATTATCAAGTCGTCCGCGTCTTCATCATTGAACACGAACTGTCTCCTTCCAAAACTTGCCGAACTCGTTTCCCATAAGTAACGATAGCCTTTGATGACTTTTTTGCAGACATATAGGTTACCCCATTAGCTTCTTCTAGCCTTTGATGACTTTTTCGCAGACGTATAGGTTACCCCATTAGCTTCTTCTCCCTTTATGACATTTACCGTTCTTTTTATAGACGGGGACTTTGGTGGTTCTTGCATGTTTTTCACGTAAGATTGTTTTCCTTTCTCACTAAACAGATCAGTGAGATAGCCTTGCTTCAGTAGATATTCAACTTCTCCCTGAAAGAGCCTGCAATATGTCATTCTATGACCGTGATCGTGCACCAAAATTCCTTATTCCTTTTGATAGGATCTGACCTCATTTATTTCAGCCATCATACCTTATCTCCCATTCCTCTCAGAAAAAACACCAATTCGGATATACTAACGTTGAAGTTGTAATATCCTATTTTTGTATGAGAGCTTGAATCATCGCTTCTTGTGTCTCGTTTCCTTTTGAATCGAGAAGAGGAACTCATCTCCTTTTGTCTTGATGTTGAATCAAACCGTGCATTTTCTTATTTAGATTGGGAATCTCGTCCCGCGAGTCCCATGTAGTGCTTGTACCTGTTGTTCCTAGACATTTTTTTCCATTTCTGAACGTTTAGATCCTGACCTTTCTTCTACCTTGGTTGAGTAACCATGTCTTCTTTTATTCGCAGCTTTGTGTTGTATCGATTGTATACATCATTTCAAGTAGTTGCAGGAAACTCCCGCAAACTCTCTTTCAACCTCTTCGTGGCTTCTAAACTTTTCTCGTTCCAATTACTTGCGAACACCATAGCCGCCCAGTTATCAGGTACCCGTGGAAGCATCATTTTCTTACATTGGAATCTATCTACGAATTCCCTGATCAACTTTGTACTTCCCTGTTTAACTTTAAAGATATCTTCCATCCTTTTTTTCTACTTTTTGGGCCCCTAAATGTGACTTTATAAGTGAATCTGCAAGCTTAGCAAAAGAGTCAATAGAGTTTTCAGGTAAGAGTGAGTACCATGTTAACGCCCGTTTCGTGAGAGTTTCGCCAAACTTTTTGACCAAGACTGATTCAATTTCCTGCTTGGTTAAATCATTGCCTTTGATCCCTGTGGTGAATGCAGTAACGTGATCTCGTGGGTTGGATGTCCCATCATATTTAGGGATATCAGACATTTTAAACTTTTTTGGAATTGGTAAAGGTATTGCACTTGGCTTCTAGGGTTATTGCCAATATTTGTCAATATCCACACCCTTGATTATTAGAGGTACGTCAGGTATTTGTTCTATACGCTCGTTTTGCTCCTTGGGTTGTTTCTGCAAAGTTAGTACTAAACTTTATAAATTAGAATTATTTGGTGTACCCGATCCTCCATCTCTGGATATTTTTGGCATTTCTCCACTTCTAGAATTGCCAAGCCTTGACCATGGATTTTCCAAGGTGGTATTCACCGATGGAGGAGTTTGTACAATGTTGTGCAACCCACTCATAAAAGCCCGTAGTGCTTCATTCACGTGTTGTGTAATCAACTGCTTCAAAGTATCTTGCTCGTTAGTTTGTTCACCTGCATGTTGCCCATCAGTGCGAGTAGCAGACCTTTCAGGTAAACTTTCTTGTGAATATTGTGGAGTAGCTGTGGGTGTGTGATGTGGTAGAGATCCACATTGTTGATTCACCTGATCAATTTCATTAGCAGTAGACATGTTTTGTTGCTAAAACATGAAATTTGAAAAGTGAATAAATTATCAAATTCCCGGTAACGAAACCAATTTGCTTAATCCAAAAATAGTTTTTATGGTTAAAGCTAATATTAAGGAAAATCGTGTCACTGATAACCAAATTACTTCACTTTCTTAGTAATATAAAAATAAAGTAAATAATTAAAATAATAGGAAAAGGAAAGAAAACTTATTGTTGATTGCTAATATTCCCCAGAATTATGGATTGAAATCTGGAATAAAATAAAATAAAAAACTGATTGTATATCTATACTATATTAAAAGCACGAAGGCCTTTAGCAAAATGTCGTTCGCCTTTTTTACCATTTTAAAATAGAGTTCACACTGGACAAAATAGTCTTTTAATATATAACCTAATATTTAGGAATATTAATTAAATTATTTCTCTAATATTTAGGAATAGTCATAATTATTTTCCTAATATTTAGAATTACAAAATCAATTAAAGTTTATTGATTAAAATTTTCCATATTCGAACTATGTACAAACTTATATAATTAAAATTTTGAAATCGAGTAAGAGTTTAGTTATATAATTTATTTCCTTCTAGAATTTATTACTTCAACATCAAATATTTAACCAATAATTGTAATTCAATAGTAAAGCACGCTTTTGACTTAGATGTTTTCTTACCAAATAGTAGAACTTTTCACTCTTATTCGCAAGTGTCATATCAATTTGAAATTTAAAGACTAAAACAAATTTAAAATAAATTTCATTTAAAGAGTTTATTTGATGACACGTAAAAGAAAGAAGGACATTACTTTGAAACGGGAGGGAACACATTTTTGTCCAAAATAGCATGAAGATTCATGTTTCTTTTTCTTAACATAATATTTTCTCTCTTATATTTTGATTAAATTAAGTAACATCATATCTTATTTACTATGGAAGATGTGTTATTTTCAATTTCTTAATAGCTATACAAAGTTAAATCAGGATATTATCAGTTGGAAAGCATTTATAGTGAAATTTAGTTTATTTTAAACTATTTTGTTATTTACATATCTATCTATATCTATACCTATAATTATATCTATACTTATATCTACCTATACTATATTAAAAACACAAAGCCCTTTAGTGAAATATCGTTTCCCTTTTTTATTCTTTGTAAGTGCATTTTAAGTTGGACAAAATTGTAAATACAAATAAAATTTATTTTTACACAATTCAAAATTGCGTATGGCAAAAAAGGAGAGAACAAGTGAGAAACTCATTTTTCAATTAATATATCCCAAACAAACATGATTGTCATTGGTTTAAAAGGGAAAAAAGAACCGAAAATTTAATATTTAATTTTCCTATTAAAGCCAAGTCAAATTATCATAGGTTCAAACAGAAAAAGAAGAAGAGATAATAAGCAGGAAACTATTATTTAATATCATTCATCAACCGAATTCGTTTTTGGGTGAAATTCTTAAATTAGAATTTTAAAACTAAAATTATCAATCTCTTAAATTGTATGTTTGAATATTGAAACCGGGAAGGAAGAATGATAATTTTTGAATTTGGAGTGATGAAATTATAAAACTAAAATATGTTTATAATTGAATATATTAACATAATCAACATTTATCATTTTTAGAAGCATATACTTTTATTTTATAAATTAAATATAATATTTTAATATTTTTTTTTATTGAGATAGTGTACACGCGCAACGCGCGTATCATAAGACTAGTATTTAGAAATATTCAGATGATCCTACAAAATGAGGTATGAGTCCTTATATAAGGATACACAATTGTAACGGTTTTCTTACTTAATTCTGGCTCGTTAATGGCATTAATTGCCTTGATTATCTGTTACCGTATTTACTTGTAACGGATATGGCAATAATAAAGGATCGCACGTAATCAAAGCTAATGTTGATTTCCCTTCCATATTTACAACTGATTCGTGAATTTTTCCCGTTTATGGTTTGCATACATCTAGTGCCTATTTTCTCTTTTCTAGTTGTTAGATCCGGTACCTTCTATGATAAATACCGTGGGTATTTTATCCGCGTCTTTCTTTATTGAGCCAATTATAAATGTCACCTGTCACCTCGTTGCTGGCTCACATGCGTGCCTTTTTTCCACCAATACATGGATATAGCTTATTGCTCCCTCTTACCCATGGCACCATTTCCCCAACTTCAAATGCCAAGCGCCAATAGACAATTTCGTCTTGAATAGACCCATTGAGTGTCATAGGTATAACTGCAAGCAAAACCATTGTCAGCTATTGAAAATGGTTGCTCTAATCAAGTAGTTCCATGCTTAAAAAGCACCGGGGAGTCGTTGGAAGATGCAAGAAAACTGTTTGATGAAATGCCTGAGAGAACTTTACCTTTGTACACTGCTTTAATAGGTTCTTGCTCTAAGTCTGACCAGTGGATAGACAAGGGCTTAATGCCAGATAATTATGTGGTCCCTATATTACTCAAGGCTTGCGCGGGGATGATATTATTAAAATCCGGGCAAATGGTTCATGCATTTGTAGTGAGAAAGGGTATAATTAAAGATGCTTTTGTCAGCGCTTATTCATATGTATGCAAATTGTGGAGAATTGGAGTCATCGGAGGGTTTATTTAACTCAATGGAAGAAAAAGATGTGGTTTCTTGGACTGCTTTATCATCTGCTTATATGAATGCAGGGCTCGTGGAGGAAGCAGAACGTCGATGGAGGATAATAGGGTAAAGCCCGATTTGATATGTTGGAATGCACTTGTGTCTGGGATATGCTAAGAATGGAAAGGTTGATCTAACTATAAGGTGCTTAAATGAGATGCAAAAGAATGGAATGAAACCTAAAGTTACTTCTTGGAATGGTGTAATTTCGGGATGTGTGCAGAATGGTTATTTTGAAAATGGCCTGAATGTGTTTAATGAGATGTTGCGGTCTTATGACCAACCTAATGTTGTGACAATTGTTAGTATTTTACCAGCATGTGTAGACTTGGGTGATCTGAAGATTGGGCAAGCAATTCATGCTTATGCGATTAAAAATGAATTTTGTGGTAATATTCACTTATTAATATGTATTCAAAATGTGGAAGAATTGATCTTGCAGAGTGTGTGTTTGTGAAGATAAAGGAGAAAACCACTGCTGTGTTGAACGAGGTGTTCGCTGCTTATGTTGATGAACATAAAATGGATGCTGCACATAGTACTCTTAAGTCAATGCAAGATTATGGCTTAAAACCTGATGAAGTTTTATTGAATACTCTTCTAGCCGGACACGCGAAATGGGGAAAAGAAAGAGGCTTATGAGTTACTATATATCTGAAATGGTCATTTGGGGTCTAAAGCCGAATCTTGCGTCTTTTAATGTACTCTGTATCTGGTTTCCAACAATCTGGGCTTAGTTATGAAGCTTTAAAAATATTCCAAATCATTCAATCATCTTCCAGCAAATATATAGCTGAGAAAGTGCCAGTTCCTTCAGTAAAGCCAAATCCTGTTAACATGCAGCTGGTGCTGATCTTACCTTACTGACGCAAGGAAAAGAAATCCATGGTATTGAGGACAATATCTTTATATCTAGTGCTTTAATTGACATGTATGCAAAATGCCATGATATAGCTTCTGCAATATGGAGGATAGAAACACAGTTATATGGATTTCTTTGATAGATGGCTTCACTAAAAATGGGCAGCCAAAAGAGGCCCTCATCCAAACTCAATGACATATCTCATACTTCTACCAGCATGTGGTGATAGGGGGGCTCTACATTGGTGAGAGGAGTATGTATAATATATATATATATATATATTATCAATTACTTCTCAATCCAAACTAGTTAAAGTCCACTATATGTATCCTCTATATCTATTCCAATCTATTCAGGCACATGTCCAAACATGAATTATTGATTATGCCTAACTACGAGTTCTCTAAAACAACAAGCTCTTTAATCTTTATGCCTATACAGAAATATCTTCAAACCGATATCTTTCTGTGCAATCTCTGAAAACATGATTCGCTTAGCCAAATGGTTTTTTCATATTAATACAAAAGAGAGTTCACAAGCCTTTTGACCAACAGCAAACAAGCACATTTTCTGTCAACAACCGGATTGAATTTCTTAAGATTAAAAGGAAGTATTCCCCTCTTTCTCAATTGTGTGATAGAAACAAAAAAGAAAAAGAATTAGGCGTAAATGATCGTATACTACCACTGAGGATAGCCTAGACTGAAGAGGATTCAAATCCTCTATATGAATGGAGGTGGTCTTCGCTCTTTAAAAGAATTGAATGTATCCCTGTGAAATTGAACTTAGTTATCATCAACTCCGGTAGTTGCTGCTGCGGATTTCTGTGCGACTGAAGAGGGTATCCTTTTGCCCGGTCCTGCTGAAACCTTAACCATTGCAGGCCTTAGCAGGCGGTCTCCAAGTAAAAACCCACGGCGGAATTCTTCTATTATTATTCCATCAGTAAACTCTTGAGATTCCTCACGAGCAACAGCCTCATGTAGCTGTATCAAGAAAAGAAACCCATACTCCAAAGATTAGTAATAACCAAGACATGTAAGACTTGCATGTATATAACAACCCCCCCCCCCAAAAAAAAAAAAAGCCCCCCCGAAAATAATATAAAACTAAATAAACAATGTCAAGTCAAATGAATGTGCCAAAAGAAATGGAGTATAAGGGAGAGGAGGCATTGCATGAGGTAGATGTCACAGTCAAGGTTATTCTCAGAACAGAAGACACAGTCGACTTTGCAGCCAAATCTGCAGTTGAACATATTGTATGTATACATTGCTTTCGGTATCATCATCAAGCCATGTTGAATTAGCTCTTCATTGACCACTAGGCGTCTAGGCCACACCCTTAGGTGAAAGGATACTCTATTAAATTCATAAGTTGTAGCTTCAAAACTATATCAATCAATACATTTCAATTCCAAATTAGTGAGGTAGCCTACATAAATCTTCTACATCCATTACTCTAAACATGCACATTTCATTCCAATACTAAATCATTTGCTTTTTAAAGCATATTAGGGGTAAATCTCACCTTCATCTTACATGGTTAACTAGTTTAGTCCCAATTAGTGGTACCACTTTTTTTTAGAATGAAATTAGTTGGTACCACTTATATGGATTCTTTGTTTCTGTAGTGTTTTGATTTTTAGTTAAAAAACATTAACACAACTTCATAATATGATTTTACCATGTACTCTTTAGGTATCTTTAATCATCATATTGTCACACCTATGGCCTAGTACATCCGGAGGTCTACGTAAGGATTGGTGCATCTGGAGATGTACATACAACATGGCAATCTTCATAAACTATGATTCAATTAGTTCAGCGTCTCAATAAAAATTAGAACAGCTACAACTACCCCTAAATCCAGACAAGTTATGGTCCGCTATATGAATCCTTACTAACCATGTTTCACAATAAAAATTAGAAAAAGTATCTAAATAGTTCAAGTTTCTTAAGCAAATGTAAAACATGTACTAACATTTTAAATTAGTAGAGAAATCTTAATGTTGCCTTTTGAATTGAAACTTAGTTTATTGATTAGGTCGAAACGGAATAAGATATAGAAAGAGTGCCACTATAAGGACTTATGGATTTTAATTTCAAGGATGTAAGGGCAGCCATAAATTATACATCCATTTTCCAATTAATATTTATTTAGTCAATGCTTTAAAAGATTCTTTCATAGTTCTGATGGAGCCAGTTATTCTAGCAAGACTGAGTTTTGAACAATTGAATCCCGGAGGAAAGAAGAAATATAGGTAGTAATGACTCATAGGTGTCAATAGGGTGACACATTTTGCCCACATGAGTGACATAGGTTTCCAAATTTAGGACATTTAAAGAAACTGGGCAGTGTATTTGACATGTGGTGATGGGCATGTCATACTAGAGTACCATGGATCCACAGCCATATTTTTGTTGGTATGCCTCCCTAGAATGTAATGTTAGCAGAAGTAAAGAGACTGGCTGCTCCCCCATAAAAGGGGAGAAATAATGACTTCATAGAGAGGGAGAGAAGGGATAACAGAGAGTCAGTAATTTCTTACCGCAGGATCAAATGGTTTGCCAACAGTTGGAACAACAGCGACACGCAAGCTCTTCATTATCTCCACGAATTGTTTGTATATTCCCTGGTAACTTGCATCAATTTTCTTTTCCATCTCAGTTTCTAGTTTGATCTGTCGCTTAGCTCTCTCAAAGTTATCAACCATGGGCAAGAGGCTCTCAATTATTTCCCCTTGAGCATTTGTCCTGATTGTTAGTCTCTCTTTCTCAGATCTTTTCCTAAAATTATCAAAATCTGCTTGCAAGCGGATATATTTTTCCTTCCCAGAATTGATCTCTGCTGATAGAGCTGAGACTTTTTGGGCCAAGTCATCTCTCTCCTTTTCCACCGAGGATATGGCTGCCTCAATTTCATATATAGCCTTTACATCTCCTACTAGGATGGCCTCCTTGTAAACTTGCATGAGGGACTTCAATCTAAATGAATATTCCTCATCTACTTCATCTTTTGACACTTCCAATTCACTGAGGCTATCCTCGTCATCACTCGTCTACAACAAAATTATTTTGTGTCATCATCAGTTTCACAATATTCTGAAAAGTAAAATCCTTTGATGAAGGAATATTAGAATTGTTGAGTTAGATTAGGTAACCAAGCGGATATCAACCATATAAAAGAACATAATCAACAAACATGAATATAGCTGTAATGAATGCAGCTCTTCAAAAAGATATCTAGGTAATCAATTTAAAACTCTAAATTTCAAAGTATAGTTTGTGAAAGTGAGAGTCGAAATTTTTTCAAATATTCTTTTATACAAACACTTCAAAAGTGACAGGAAGTGCTCCTCTGTATGTCGTTGGTTATATGAACATACGAAAAATGAAAGGAATTAAACTATAACCCACAGTTATCCACCAATAACACAGTTAAATCCACAAGCAACAAATCTGAGGGTCAGCTAGTTGTTCACGGGAGACAAGTAAAACCCTGCTCATGAAGTGAACAGCTACAAAGGAGCTACTTGCGTACCACTTTTTCTGTCAAAGTAGCATTAGTCCTCCTACAATATTCATCCCCTACTCAATAACCAGGCCAACATCAACAACAACAGCATACCCAATGTATTCCCACAAGTGGGGTCTGGGGAGGGTATTATGTACGCAAGCCTTACCCTTACCTTGTAAAGGTAGAGAGGTTACTTCCGGTATACCCTCGGCCCAAGGAAAGCATTAAAAAAGAACCAATGTATATCAATAACCGATCATTACAGATGTAGTTCGCTCAGTAATGCCGTCAACTGAAACCCTCACCCTTTATATAACTGCCAATTGTCATCAGTATTTATCTCACAAAGCAACCAACATAAAACAATTAGGCACAATTTTTAGGTCATGTGATAGGAATATTTACATTATTTGCACCCCATAGTTAAGGAAATCAGCACCGTCTAGCATACACTGGAAGGAAAACACCAACCAACATTTAAATCAACAGAAACCAACACTTCAAATAAATTGGAACCGAAGACTAGGTCAAGTCATCAATTGCCACTTGTGCTTACTACTGAAGACAGATAACTTGGCTCTAGGACTAATTATCCTATTATCAAAAGCATTTAAGGGATAACAGTAAGTATGTTTTTATCAACAAAAAAAGAAGAAGAAAGTCTTAATCTTTCCCAGCGAATGCAACTATGCACAAAAGGGAGGTGAGGAAAAGTTGCTAATTTCCTATACTTGACAAATTGATTCTCATTAAGACTACAAGCAGTTAATAAAAGATGAGATAAATTTTCTATAGCAACCCAATTATTAAACAACAAAAGCAAAGATAACTAAGAGGAAGTGAGTACTTGAGGAGCAGAGTCTTGGAACGAGAGAGAGGTTTTGAACAAGGAACGTCTGCTACGGTTGATAATTACAGAGTCCCATTTAGAGAGAGCAAATTTAGTGCTTTCAGAATGTTTGTTGAGGGGAAATTGGTGATGAGCGCATTGAAAACATTGAGCAAAAGGCTGAATTAAGGTTGTTGGGGCTTTAGAAACCGTAGAAGATGAAAAGCCAAGTGTGTAGAAAGTGTGAGAAAGAGGAGCCGAAGCTGCCATTTCAAACAGATAGAGATTCAGGTTTCTTTCGTTATAAAAAATACTTGGCTAAAACCCAAAGGGATTGGATCTTCTCCTCACACTGTGTTTGCTGTTTGGAAATTAGGGAAAATAGAGCAATTATTTGAATTGAAGTTGGAGTTGGAAAGTAACTTTTTTAAGGTGTGGTTAAAAATAAAAAGGATTGTACTCCCTCCGTCCACTTTTGACTTTTTACGCCCCTTAAAAAATAATAAATAAAGTACATAATTTATCATGACACTCATATTAATTGATGCATATTTTATTGGATTTGAGAAAATGATTTGAAATGGGTAATAAATACTATGGGTATAACAGGAATTTTTTTTTGTCTTCTCTTGGTATGCGTAAAGTGACAAGTAAAAATAAAAATCTATTTTAGTATACATGCTAAGTAAAAGTGAACGGAGAGAGTAAAAGTTTAATACTCCATCCCGAACATAATAAGTAACTTTTTGATCTTTGGCACACCCTTAATAAAATACTAAATCCTAAAAAATAAATAAGTATTTTGACTAAGTTGCCCTTAATCAAAATTTGTATATTGTTAACTTAACAATAAGGGTGTTCGTAAAAATCCAAAAAAAAAAATCGAACCAAACCGATCAAAAAAACAGATACTTTTTAGGTTTGGGTTGGTTTTGGTTTTGTGTTTTAAAGACTTATCAAATATTATTTGGTTTTGGTTTTAATCAAAGAATAACAAAAAAACTGAACCAAACTGACTATAGAAGTAGATATTTAAATTTATTATTACATCTATGTATTTTTATATAAAGTTTTTAAAATTTTATGATACATATTAGTTGTTTGTATTTTTAGTCTAGTTCTTTGCTATTATAATAATCTAATTTTTTGCTTTTACATCTAGTTTGATTGGTAGTTTTCTTTCGCTAAGTACAAAAATTTATTTCATGTTAAAAATAATCGATTTTTAATTGATACTTAAATTAATCATTACTATTTAATTCAATTATCATCAATATATCTTGGTAAATGATAGATTTCTCAAAGAGCAATCGATTTGATAGTGTTACGTTGAAAATGTAGTCGCCGGAATATGTGTTTGATAATGTATGTCTCATATTTAAGAAAAAACTTGATAAATAACCAAAAAACCGACAAAAATCGAATCGATAAAAAATCAACTTAATATTGGAAGAACCGACTTATTTCGCTTGGTTTTCTTATAAGGAAAAGCCAAACCATGAACACCCCTACTTAACACATTGAGATATGTAAATAAGGTCAAATTTAAAAAATTAAAGTTAATTCTTTTTTGATTATGTGAAAAAGACACTTATTTTGAACTAAAATAAAATAGCCAACAGGTTAGTTATTATGGATAGGAGGGAGTACTAGGAGTAGTATATTTATCACATTAATTTCACTTGCAAAAAATATATAGTTACAAAAACTGAATAGTTCACTGAAAGTTAAAATGCACTTTCAAACACTCTTTCAGTATTTTGCTTGAAATTTTAATATACGAAGTTCATTATTTGCTAATATACATGACTAAACTAATATTCTTTGCAAATGCACATAGATGGCTTTTAAAATTTGTGGCAAAAATATATTATTGTACTTTTGTGGATATAAATTATCTCATTAAAAATAAAATGAGTCATTCAAACTTAAGTTATTTTTAAATATAAAACATGTCATTTATTTTGAATACGATTTTTAAATAATTTGTGACAGATGCCTCCAATATTTGATATATATTGAAATAATATTTCACAGACATCGGGTGTGTCTGGTATGAACGAAAAAAAAAAAATTCATAAAAAATATTTTCCTGAAAAATGAGTAATTTTATCACTTATTTTTCCTTGTTTGGCCGGTTAAGTGAAAAACTTTTTGCGAAAAATATTTTATAGTGTTTGGTTAGAGTATAAAATAATTTTAGAAAAATATTTTTTTATGCTATTCTACTCAACCACCTTACCCAAAATCCCATGTTTTTTGTACTCCCCCTCCCCCCAAAACCCCCAACCCTCCGGACTCTATTTTCTTTAAGAATTTAATTATTCTTTTCAAAATTCACACAAACCCAAAGGAACTAATGTGATACTTTACTTTTTCACACAAAAATAACATTGAAATTTAGCTCTTTAACTAATAAAATACTTTATTTTGTTGAAAAGAAAAGTATCCTTTCTACACATAAAAAGAAATTACTCATTTTGTTGAATAAAAGAAAATACTTTTTCTCCATCATGGAAAGAATATAGTCGTTCTATTAAAATGAAAGAAAATATTTTTTTTGCATCAAGAAAAGAATATACTTAGTTTTGAAATGAAAGAAAATACTCTTTCTACGTCATGAAAAAAATACTTTTTTTGTTGAAATGAAAGAAAATATTTTTTTCTACATCATGAAAAGAAAATGTTTATTTTGTTGGAAAAAAAATACTTTTTCTATTTCAGGAAAAGAAAATGCTTAGTTTATTGAAATGAAAGGAAATAATTTTTCTACATCATAAAAAGAAAGTACCCATTTTATTGAATTAAACTTTTTCTACATCATGAAAAGAAAGTACTCATTTTGTTAATTTATTTTTCTATTTCAGGAAAAGAAAATACTTAGTTTGTTGAAATGAAAAAAATACATTTTTATATCATGAAAAGAAAGTATTTGTTTTGTTGAAATGAAAGAAAACACATTTTTTATATCATGAAAAAAATATCCATTTTGTTGAAATGAAAAAAATACTTTTGCATTTTTGCTTCATCAGGTCCCACCCTCTTTTACAAAACTAATTATGTCATGTATTACAACTAGTACTACTTCAATTTTGATTAATAGTAATCCTACAGACTACTTTACACCCACCCGAGGTATTAGACAGGGAGACTCATTATCACCTTATTTATTTATCCTATGCTTAGAAATGCTCTCAAGAAAAATTAATACATTAGTTGACTATCATGCTTGGATACCAGTCTCAATAGGTAGTCAAGGACCTTAGTTATCTCACTTATTTTTTGCTGATGATATTTGTCACACCTCCTTTTTACGCGCCCGGGGGGCAAGGGAGTTTTTTCCAATTAAAGGACAATCGAAACGGGATTTGTTTCTTTATTTCAGAGTCGCCACTTGGGAGATTTAGGGTGTCCCAAGTCACCAATTTTAATCCCGAATCGAGGAAAATAATGACTCTATATTATAGTCTGCGTACCAGAAATCCGGATAAGGAATTCTGTTAACCCGGGAGAAGGTGTTAGGCATTCCCGAGTTCCGTGGTTCTAGCACGGTCGCTCAATTGTTATATTCGGCTTGATTATCTGATTTTATACAAGTATGAACTTATGTGCAAATTTTAACTTTTAACCGCTTTATTATTATTGTTTTTACAAGAATGTGAACATCGCTTAAAACACGTCTTTGGACTGCGTCACATGAAATGCACCCACAATCCGGAACGCATTTTATTTGATGTTTTGAGATTTGGATTTGGGTCGCATGAAATGCACACCCGAGCTTAAGAAAGTAAATTATTAAACACGCGCCTAAAGAGACTATCGCGTTATTATTTTGCGGAGGCCGTGAAATTCACTAAGCGGCCCTCCCGTAGTCTAAGTAAATTTAAAACAAGTATTTACTGAGGGCCCCGCAATTTGCATTTTTGTTTGGCGAGGCTCATCTCATTCTTATTTTTTAAAGGAATTTGCAACGTCATGGAAATGCATCTCGGGCCACGCCACAATCAATGCGCCCGTGACTAGAGACACATTTCGACTCCGTTGAGATTTGGATTTGGGTCACATAAATGTGCACCCGAGTTTAGGGAGATAACATTATTAAAGGCGCGCCTAAAGCAACTAGCGCATTATTATTTTTGGGGAGGGCCGTGAAATTTGTTAAACGACCCATCCCGGAATCTAAGTATTTAATACATATATTTTGTGAGGGCCCCGCAATTTGTCCCTTTTATTCGGCGAGGCTCGTCTCATTTTATTCTTTATTACTACTATTATATTTTTTATTTTTTTATTTTTTAAAAGGATGCCATTTTTTATGTCTTTAACAATACTAAAACTTCCGGCCTCTTTACAACTAAAATCCCATGACTTGTTAGAAGTTTAATAAAAGGAGTTTAGTGAATGAGTGTTTCGGTAGTAGTAACAGCATGCACTAATACTATTTTTTCGAATGACCTAACCAAAGGAAAGGACGAACAGATTAACGTCAAACTTGTGTCATAGAACGACTAGTCCAGCTTAATTAAACGACATCAAATAAACAAGAATAACATAACATGAAAATGAACCAAAATGCAGACAGCGAAACATAGGCAGAAAACTTCCATACCAATTTTTTATATTGCATCTCAAACATTCAACGTAAGTTTATTTATCTAATACATCGAGGTTTACTAACCTTTGCACCTCGACAAACTCAGAGTGACAAACACGATTCCGACGGAACTTAGGCCGGACCTTTCTGAACGAAGAACAACGACGGAACCTCGGACAGCGCCTCGACGTACCAGACCTCGACGAACAAAACAAACTCACCGGACTGAAGCAACGGCTGAGCTACTCAGCAACGCAGCGACGCAGCAACAGCTGCTGTATTTTTCGACGCAGCAACTGTTGCGAGAAGCTGCAAAAAAGGGGTCGTTGGAGGTGATGAAAGGAGCAGCTATGGAGGTCTGTTTGGTTGACGAGGAGGGTGAGGTTGGTTATGGCGATGCAGCAACACGTCGGCTTGGGTGGAGCTGGAGCTTGCAGCGGGCGGCAATGGAGGTTGACGACGGGCCTGTTTGGTGGTCCGTTTGGCGCTGGTGCTGGGTCGTGGATGCGGGTGGTTTTAGGCGATGGAGGAGGCTGGTAGGAGGAGGGTATGCTTGGTAATGGAGGAGTTGGTCCTCGCTGCGACAGTAGGGGTCGTTAATGGTGGTTTACCGACGGGGGGTGGTTGGACGACGGTGGGGCTGGTTTCGTTTGGATGGTGGTTATGGTGTTTGATGGTGAGGCTGGTAGCCGGAGGTGGAAGGTCGTGGGGGTGTCGGGTGACGACGGAGGTCGTCGTGTATAGTGGTCGACGATGGTTTTAGGTTTTCTGCTTCTTCTTCTTTAGGAAGAAGAAGCTCGAACAGTGGAATGGTCGAGCACGGGGGAAGTGACGAACCTGAGGAGGAGGGTGGTCGTGAGGCAGTTTGGGAATGGGATTCAGCTAGGGTTTTTGCTTCTTCTTCTTGAGGAAGAAGAAGCGTGAACAGTGCCTGCTTTTCAAAAAATTCCCCAGTCCCCTTTCCTTTGTGTTTCCTCCGTGTATTTAGCATGGGTTTTGCCCAGAAAAATGAGCCCACGCGTGGTGGGGTTCGAGGCATATGTCCCCCACGCGTGGTGGGGTTCCCCACGTGTCCTGGACACGGTTTATTGTGGGCTAGGTTCGAAAATTAGGCCTAAAACCGGGTAGTTTAAACCCGAATATTATTCTTTTGCCCGGACCCGAGAAAATAGGAGCATGTTGCTTAACTAGTCCTATGTAAGCAAAATAACTACCAAAAATAAGACTAGTATTTAAACAAAACTATATCTTTTTAAATATTTTTCAAGGTCTAAAATAGTTACAAAAATATTAATAAAACTATATTTTTTTTTTGTAATTTTCGTTTTAAATATTAAGATAAAATATGAGGTAATATTTTTTGTATTTTCAAAGTTAAAATGACTATAGGATATTAATAAAACTACTTTTTTGTAATTTTCGTTCTTTAATAAAGGTAAAAATATGAAGTAATATTTTTGTATTTTTTCAAAATTATAATGACTGCAAACATTAATAGAACTATATTTTTTTTTGTAATTTTCGAATTTATATAAAGTACCAAAATAAAGTACAATTTTTTTTGTATTTTTCAAGTTTATGAGAGATACATATAGTAAAATTTATATATATATTTTTGAAATTTTCTTTTGCAACGAAATAAAGTAAAAATAGTTAAAATAGCTATTCTAGACCCAATTTCACATATTCACGCTAAAAATGTGAAAATTCTCGGGGAGGGTCAAAAATCACGTGCTTACAGCTGCCCCTCTTTGACTGGAAACACGAAGAGTTTTCCGACAAAGAATGACTAGACGTGTTTTTGACCCGACCATTACTTGGACGGACTACACTTAAGGAAAGGGAGGGAATGTGACCGAGCCCTGGTATCTGAGCTGCCTACATATCCTTGGTTATACAGGAATCAGGCCACGTGTAGTTCGGGATGAGAGAGATAGTGAAGTGTACCGAGGTGAAGAGCCGATCGAGGTGCCGTTCCGTCGAGGTTCCGGTCCGCGGTCCTGTCATTACAACAAAAATGAAAACTGAAAAAGACTAACTAAGCCTATCAGCTACTAGTTACAAGGATTCCTATCTCTCAAGTCTTCTGAAACTTGGTCTTGAGTCTTGAATGGTGCTTCATACAGACTTTGGATTTGAACCTTGATACTTGCTAGTTGTAGGTGTTATTTCTTGAGCAGACCACATCTGTTCTCCACTTCCACATCTGGGGATTCCTGTTGTATTCCTCTGATTATTGATTCTGAGTGTGCTCCTTTCTCATATGAGCGGGCTTTTGACTTAAATACTTCAATTGTATTCCCTTATTCTCCAGGTGGGTGCCTGATTTCTATTTCTTTTATCCTTGTTCTCCAGGTGGACGCCTGACTTCTACTTTTCTTTGTATGTCCTTGTTCTCCAGGTGGACGCCTGATTTCTTCTTTTCTTTGTCCTTGTTCTCCGGGTGGACGCCTGACTTCTATTTTTTCTTTGTATGTCCTTGTTCTCCAGGTGGACGCCTGATTTCTTCTTTTCTTTGTCCTTGTTCTCCAGGTGGACGCCTAATTTCTTCTTTTCTTTGTCCTTGTTCTCCAGGTGGACGCCTGACTTCTATTTTTCTTTGTATGTCCTTGTTCTCTAGGTGGACGCCTGATTTCTTCTTTTCTTTGTCCTTGTTCTCCAGGTGGACGCCTGATTTCTTCTTTTCTTTGTCCTTGTTCTACAGGTGGACGCCTGATTTCTTCTTTTCTTTGGCATACCACAACCTCCGTTCTACAGGCGGATCCCTGACAACCAAAACAAACAAAACCAACAAAATTTCCTAACCCAGTTTGTACTGGGAAGATTCGTGAGTCGTTAGCAAAATTGTAACTCATTTATACTACTGATGCATTGATGAGTAAACCAAAGACTAGGCTAGGATGTGCGTCTCCTACGGGTAAAACAAAACTTTTGTTAGCAAATGCGTCTGCTAAAATAAAACATCCATGACTCAAACAAAAGTATTCCCGCATTATACTGGTGGGCGACCTAGAACTTAAATGTATTCCCGCATTATACTGGTGGGCGACCTAGAGCTTAAATGTATTCCTGCATTATACTGGTGGGCGACCTAGAACTTAAATGTATTCCCGCATTATACTGGTGGGCGACCTAGAGTTTAAATGTATTCCCGCATTATACTGGTGGGCGACCTAGAACTTGAATGTATTCCCGCATTATACTGGTGGGCGACCTAGAACTTAAAATGTATTCCCGCATTATACTGGTGGGCGACCTAGAACTTAAAATGTATTCCCGCATTATACTGGTGGGCGACCTAGAACTTAAATGCATTCCCGCATTATACTGGTGGGCGACCTAGAACTTAAAATGTATTCCCGCATTATACTGGTGGGCGACCTAGAACTTGAATGTATTCCCGCATTATACTGGTGGGCGACCTAGAACTTAAAATGTATTCCCGCATTATACTGGTGGGCGACCTAGAACTTAAAATGTATTCCCGCATTATACTGGTGGGCGACCTAGAACTTAAATGTATTCCCGCATTATACTGGTGGGCGACCTAGAACTTAAAATGTATTCCCGCATTATACTGGTGGGCGACCTAGAACTTAAATGTATTCCCGCATTATACTGGTGGGCGACCTAGAACTTAAAAGTATTCCCGCATTATACTGGTGGGCGACCTAGAACTTAAAAGTATTCTCGCATTATACTGGTGGGCGACCTAGAACTTAAATGTATTCCCGCATTATACTGGTGGGTGACCTAGAACTTAAAAGTATTCCCGCATTATACTGGTGGGCGACCTAGAACTTAAAAGTATTCCCGCATTATACTGGTGGGCGACCTAGAACTTAAAATGTATTCCCGCATTATACTGGTGGGCGACCTAGAACTTAAAATGTATTCCCGCATTATACTGGTGGGCGACCTAGAACTTAAATGTATTCCCGCATTATACTGGTGGGCGACCTAGAACTTAAAATGTATTCCCGCATTATACTGGTGGGTGACCTAGAACTTAAATGTATTCCCGCATTATACTGGTGGGCGACCTAGAACTTAAAGGTATTCCCGCATTATACTGGTGGGCGACCTAGAACTTAAATGTATTCCCGCATTATACTGGTGGGCGACCTAGAACTTAAATGTATTCCCGCATTATACTGGTGGGCGACCTAGAACTTAAATGTATTCCCGCATTATACTGGTGGGCGACCTAGAACTTAAATGTATTCCCGCATTATACTGGTGGGCGACCTAGAACTTAAATGTATTCCCGCATTATACTGGTGGGCGACCTAGAACTTAAATGTATTCCCGCATTATACTGGTGGGCGACCTAGAACTCAAATGTATTCCCGCATTATACTGGTGGGCGACCTAGAACTTAAATGTATTCCCGCATTATACTGGTGGGCGACCTAGAACTTAAATGTATTCCCGCATTATACTGGTGGGCGACCTAGAACTTAAAAGTATTCCCGCATTATACTGGTGGGCGACCTAGAACTTAAATGTATTCCCGCATTATACTGGTGGGCGACCTAGAACTTAAATGTATTCCCGCATTATACTGGTGGGCGACCTAGAACTTAAAAGTATTCCCGCATTATACTGGTGGGCGACCTAGAACTTAAATGTATTCCCGCATTATACTAGTGGGCGACCTAGAACTTAAAAGTATTCCCGCATTATACTGGTGGGCGACCTAGAACTTAAAAGTATTCCCGCATTATACTGGTGGGCGACCTAGAACTTAAAAGTATTCCCGCATTATACTGGTGGGCGACCTAGAACTTAAATGTATTCCCGCATTATACTGGTGGGCGACCTAGAACTTAAAAGTATTGAAATTGCTTCCCCGTTCTTCCGAGAAAATTTTCGACAATTGGCAGAAAATTTTCTGCCCGGTTTTTGGTGACTTCCATGGCATTGCATCTTGCTGCCCTCATCAATCCTCTGTTCCCCTGCAACAGACAAAAGGATTTAATTAGTTTTTATCGTGGTGGTAGAGGGTGCCTTTCTGGCGAGCAATTTTTCTCTCTTCCTCTTTTCTTGCTCTTTGTCCCCATAATTGGTTGGCGGGCAAAGTTGCCTGTTGGGGGTCTCTAGCCTGCTGGGGATTGGTTTTCAGTTTATCCCCTACTCTGCTTTCTCTTTAAACACATGATGTGGGAGTCTGCTTCTAACTCCTGAAACCACTCCCTTTTGGAGCATACTTCTTCCAACATTTCCGAGCACAATCCCTGCATTGCCTGGGGCCGGCCTTTAAGACTGTTTGTATTATCCTGCATTGGATGAATTCCCCTTCGGTTTCTGGTAGTAAGCTTTGAAAAATCCTTTAAAGACACATTTTAGGAAAAGAAATAAAGATATGGAAAGGAGAAAATCTTTCTGAACCAATATTTTGTGGGAGGAGACAATCAAAAGAACTTATCTGGAGGACACAACTGGTCCCCGTGATCATGGCGTGCACCATAGATTCCGACCCAGTCTATTTGTATCAATTGATTTGCCCGATGGTTTGACTTGCTGGGGATGATAAAGGAGTGTTCACTTCGTTTCTAATGTGGTAGCTTCGCTGATCTGTCTCGTCGCCTCATAGTGCCCTTCGAGGGGTTTTCACTAATGAGACTCTCTCTTTTCTCTCATCTCCCGGCGCCTTATGGTGCCTGTGAAGGTTTTCACCAATAAGACTCTCTCATTTTATATCCCTCATCTTACATCGCCTCTCGGTGCCTGCGAAGGTTTTCACCGATGAGACTCTCTCATTTTATTTCTTTCGAGGAATCGGGGTGTTGTAGATACGACCCTCTTTTCTGGAGATTCCTTTGACTATCAATTCGTTCCCAATCTTACGATCCTCTTCTTTGCTGGGGCTTGGTGTATTATTCTCGGTCTTATTCGCCTGACTCGACATCTCTTGAACATTGATCGGGAGGTCTTTTGGACGTTGATGTTGGTTTTGGTGTGGGGTTAAAGAAAGGCTATAAAATTGAAGATAATTTGATGGGTGATGTGCTACAACTTTTGGAATCAAACCTTTGTTGGAACTTAAAAACATAACCTCTGCCCCAGTTTTCTTGCTTGGGGAATTTATTATTTATACTTATGTTGCGCTATGTGCGTTACGCACGCTGTGCCTATTACGCACACTATGTACATTATGCATCGTATATCCACTATGATGCATACTATGACCGAGCCGTGAGGCGCCTACGTATCCTCTTTGAGGAATCAGGTCAAACGTAGTTCCCACCGAGGGCGGATGAACCCAAAATATCCTATTCGAGGGCGGATAAACCCAACAGATCCTATTCGAGGGCGGATGAACCCAAAATATCCTATTCGAGGGCGGATGAACCCAAAATATCCTATTCGAGGGCGGATGAACCCAAAATATCCTATTCGAGGGCGGATGAACCCAAAAATATCCTATTCGAGGGCGGATGAACCCAAAATATCCTATTCGAGGGCGGATGAACCCAAAATATCCTATTCGAGGGCGGATGAACCCAAAAATATCCTATTCGAGGGCGGATGAACCCAAAATATCCTATTCGAGGGCGGATGAACCCAAAATATCCTATTCGAGGGCGGATGAACCCAAAAATATCCTATTCGAGGGCGGATGAACCCAAAATATCCTATTCGAGGGCGGATGAACCCAAAATATCCTATTCGAGGGCGGATGAACCCAAAAATATCCTATTCGAGGGCGGATGAACCCAAAATATCCTATTCGAGGGCGGATGAACCCAAAAATATCCTATTCGAGGGCGGATGAACCCAAAATATCCTATTCGAGGGCGGATGAACCCAAAAATATCCTATTCGAGGGCGGATGAACCCAAAATATCCTATTCGAGGGCGGATGAACCCAAAATATCCTATTCGAGGGCGGATGAACCCAAAAATATCCTATTCGAGGGCGGATGAACCCAAAATATCCTATTCGAGGGCGGATGAACCCAAAATATCCTATTCGAGGGCGGATGAACCCAAAAATATCCTATTCGAGGGCGGATGAACCCAAAATATCCTATTCGAGGGCGGATGAACCCAAAATATCCTATTCGAGGGCGGATGAACCCAAAAATATCCTATTCGAGGGCGGATGAACCCAAAATATCCTATTCGAGGGCGGATGAACCCAAAATATCCTATTCGAGGGCGGATGAACCCAAAATATCCTATTCGAGGGCGGATGAACCCGACATATCCTTCAGATTTGAAAATGTCTCACCTTGAATACTTGCTGGGGATTGGGATGAATTTTCCTTTTCTACCTTCCCCATTTTTATTATTATTCTTTTTTTTTCTTTTTTTTTATTCCTTTTTTCTTTTTGTTTTGTTTTTGCATAGCTTCTTCCTTCAAAGACTACCTCCCTTGATTTACTTACCTGTTGGGGGGTAAAATGTTATCAGCTAGGGGTACCCGACTTCCAGAAAATTTTCTAAATGGAAGGAAAATTTTCTGCCCCAGTTTGATAATATCCCTTGTGGCACGCAGTTCTGGCATCAATGTCATTTCCTTTACCTGTTTCAAATCAAACAAAATCGTTAGTTTAAAACATGGTGGTTGGTTGTGATACTCCTGCTGGGATGGTTTTCCCTTTCTCCCTCCTTGCTTTGTGTTCCACAACTTGTTGGGGATGATATTATGTGCTGGGGATAATCCCTTCCTGCTGGGGGATATCCCTCTTCTTTTGTGGCATAGCTTGGAAACTGGCATTTCCCCGACCTTTTAGTCTAGCATTGATTTCGCCAAATCATGCTCACTGCTCTCCTTGCTTTGAGGTTTATAACCTTGGTTTTGGCAAGGATATCCCTCTTGACGCTTGTCAATCCTTTTGTCAATTCCCTTTGCTGGGGATATGTTTTTTGACACTGGCCTCGCGTTTGCTCCCTGCTGACTATACCACTTGGATGTACTAGTCAGATCTCATTTTGGAATGCTGATGGCCTATTTGAAGTCATTTCATACTTGTTCTGACCAGATAGACTCTATTGGGGATTTTTCTATGAAAGGAAAAAGATGAAAGGGAACAGGATAAAAAGACAAAGGAAAAAACATGACTCTTTAACAAAAGAAACTATAAATAAAAACCCTATCAAATGCAGATACCGACTCTAATGGCCATGACATGCGTATGTGGCCTATCCTTTACCGCCAATCATCTTTCAAGATCCTCAATTGGCGATTCCCCATCTGATTCCCAATCTTATTCGACTTGCAGTGCCCGAAGGGTTTTCACTATCAAGCCTCTCTCATTTTGGTTTTCTCTCAGCTTTCATCGCCTTATGGTGCCTGTGAAGGTTTTCACCGATAAGACTCTCTCATTTGTATCATTTTCCAGCTGGGGATTTGGAGTGTCGTCGGCATGACTCTTTCTGCTGGAGATTAGAGTCCCTTATGCTGTGGAACAGAATGTTATGTTCGCCGGTAAGACTCTTCATTTGTCTGACTTGGCATCTTTTGAAGGCTGGTCAGAAGGTCTTTCTTTGGACCGTAATGTGGGTTTTGGATAGGGCTAGAAAGAAAGGGTATAAAAGGCTCAAAAAATGCATTAATTTTGGGTTATTAATTACAACCTTCGGAATTAGATTTATTTACAACAAACGCAACTTTTGCCCCAGTTTCTTGCTTGGGGATATTTTAATTGATTTTTTTTCATTTTTCAAAACTATGACCGAGCCGTGAAGCGCCTACGTATCCTCTTTGAGGAATCAGGTCAAACGTAATTCCCAATTCCTCTTCTCCATTTGACTTTCTTTTCCTTTTTTCTTTTTCGTTATCACTTTTCTTTTCTTTTCTCTTTTCATTTCTCCTTTCTTTTTGTCGTTTTTCTTTCTCTCTTTTTCTTTTATTCTTCTTTTTCCATTTTGTTGTTTTCTTTTCTTTCATTTCTCCTACCGGCCATGCTTGCGTATTTTATTCGTTGCTACTAATTCCGAACGAGGGGTATGAAAGAAAATAAATAAGGCTCAAAGGGCTAACGAAGGATAAAGTGTTTGGGTAGCAGAACAAAATGCCTTCGTCATTCCAGTCTTCAACACATGCCAAGTGCAAACAACACAATTAAACCATAGATTTATAGCTCTTCCGATGGTGCCGGACTTGACAATTATATTCAACATCTGTTTGTTCATTTGTCACTTCTAAAGCACCGTTGGGCGACACTCTCATTCTCATTATTATGAATGACCCTCATGCCAATTTAGGCGAATCTTTCTTTAACGGTTTTCTTTGTGTTTAACTTGCCCCAGTTCCATATGACTCGGGCTTTGAATAATCTCAAACCGTCTTTATTTCCTTTAAATGGTCTGATCGCCTTTCCAGAGTTTTATGATTAACTTTAAAGACTAGGCCCAAAGTGTGTGTGCACGTCATGTCCCTAGAATCGGCATTGAACGAAATGATAAAAGGACTAAACAAAAAGACGACTGGAAATAATAAAAGACCGGTTTTGTATTAGACTACCGGTGAAATGGTTTGAATAATAAAACAAACAAAACAACCAGAATAAAATCCTAACAAAATTTAAACAAACTGCTATGACAAAATGGAAAGATAAGAAGGTTTGACACATGACAAAATCCAAATTACAACCTTAATAATCCGGACAACAGAAATGACAACAAAATAAGCCACCACAAGCTTCTCTCTTGCTAACCAAGGAACGGAGCGTCCTCCCCTTTATCAAAACTGGCCTCTTAGTCACTGAACTTCGCATCAATACTGCCAAGACCATTACCAGCTTCAATATCATCAACCTCCGTCAGCAAGTCCCCAATAGGATTCGAGTGCTTCTGTTATCAGGACTGATCCCAGCAGAGTGTGCATCATGAGGTGCAAGTAAAGGATTCCGGGTGTCATTGTCCGGCTTACCACAAACCAACCACCTTAACTTTATTTGCGAAACAAACAGGTTAGAATGGACTCAGTCGGTCCTCATTATTAACAACATCCTTTTTTCTTTTTCTTTTTCGATGTTTTTCTTTTTCTTTTTCTCTTTTTTTCCGCTTTTTCTTTTTCATTCTTTTTTTTTCATTCTCTTTTTTTCATTTTTTTTTCATTTCTTTTTCGTTTTTTTTTCATTTCTTTTTTCATTTATTTTTTCCTTGTGGTCGAATCTTATGGAGATTGCCTACGTATCATGACCCCGCATGAATCAGACCTTGCGTAGTTCGGACCAATAAGATAAACAACAGTAAACATTTTTCAATTTTCATATTAAAACAAACTGGGTTTCAAAGGTTTGAAGATGACCTACAAACTTGAAAATCAAACAACCCACATATTCTAATCAAAAGATTTACAAACGGCCAGTTTCTTTTCCCGTTTGACAAATGCAACCGAACGGCTGTTTTTGCAAATGTGGCCCCTTCCGAATCTCACATGAATTTTGAGGCCGGGGAGGATTATTTTATGACACTTTTACAAACTTGTCCGTTCTTTTACGAAAATAACCTTTCGACAACTGAAAGATACTCTAAGGCTATTTCGGCAAGAACGGTTTAAGACGCGGCCGAAACTGGCTCGGCTTATTATGACAAAATTTGAACGGTATTCACCTGACCGTCGACTCTTTTTTTTCAAATTATAACAAAACCTTGGTATTGCAAACACGGCCCTTCAGCGCCTCGGGGACGAAGATTTATAAGGCTGTGTGGGTCAACTAGACCAAAAATCCTAAACATGACCCAAAGGTGGCTATTTATGCAAAGTCAGCCTTCCGGCGTTCCTTTCGGGAGCATTCGGCTATTTATGAAAAAACAGCATCACCTGACTTATTTATGACTCTTTTTATCATTTTTTTAAATTAGAAAACTCAATATTGCAAGCATGGCCTCTCAACGTCTCGGGGACGAAAATTTTTAAGGCTGTGTGGGCCAATTGGACCAAATCCAAAACATGACCCAAAAGGTGGCTGTTTATGCAAAGTCAGCCTTCCGGCGTCCCTTTCGGGAACATTCGGCTATGTCTTGATAAAACAGCGTCACCCGACTTCTTTATGATAAAATTAAAATTTGAAATGTATATATTTTTTTTTATTATTATTATTA
Source organism: Nicotiana sylvestris (assembly GCF_000393655.2). Classification (NCBI taxonomy): domain Eukaryota; kingdom Viridiplantae; phylum Streptophyta; class Magnoliopsida; order Solanales; family Solanaceae; genus Nicotiana; species Nicotiana sylvestris. The sequence goes on along the minus strand of NC_091060.1, from coordinate 108,277,425 downwards.
TTTGTTTTTTGGCTTTTTTAGCAAAAGGTGGGGTTGGACCCGATGAGGGTTGCCTACGTATCTCACATCCGGTGAGAATCAAACCCGCGTAGTTCGGGCAAATTAACTATTATTGAGAAGACCCTTTTCCATTTCTATATAATTATTATTCTTTTTTTTTCACAACAATCAAATAGACTATTATTTTTCACTCATAACAAACAAACAAATTAACGAAAAACATAAAACATCCCTTCTTTTTTGAGAAGGTGGGGTTAGACCCGATGAGGGTTGCCTACGTATCTCACATCCGGTGAGAATCAAACCCGCGTAGTTCGGGCAAATAAGAATAAGTAGGCAAATAATAATAAGCATATGAACTAACTTGTTTTTTTGAATTTTCGTTTAAAAGAACTACTTTAAAAGAAACAAGGAAATATTATTTTTTGATTGATTTTCTTTTTAAAAGAAAGACTAATATTTTTTTTGAATTTTCGTTTTTTTTTTCTAAAGAAAAGAAGAAAATATTTTTCGGAATTTTACCTTTAATATAAGAAATGCTCCTAAAATGTTTTTTTTTTGAATTTTGAATTTTTTTTTGAATTTTCTAAAGAAGAATCAAAATATTTTCGGATTTTTATTTATCTATTTTATCTTTTTGAATTTTGAACTTTCTTTTGAATTTTTTTTTGGATTATATATATACTTATTTTTGGAACAAATAATAAAATCACATTCAACGCCGGACTCTTTTTATTTTTATTTCTGGCATTTTCATAGACAAACAAAATAAAATAAAATAAAACATTTTTTTTAAAAAAAAAACAAACTCTTTTCATTTTCATTTAATGGCAAAACAAACTATTTTCTTTAATATTTTTTTAAAAAAAACAGACAGAACAATGATGATTTTTATTTTTCCTTTGCTTTTAATATAACAAACTAACAAGACATTTTTCATTTTCTCAAAATTTCAGCAGAGTTTCGATACTACTCGGACATTGATTTTTCTCTAAAAATAAGTAGTTATATCTCTACACTGTCATTTTTCTCCTCTTTTTCACAATTTTTTTTTTAATCTGTGGAAAATAACGAAGACATACAAAATCTTTTTGAATTTTCATGCTTTGTTTTATTTGTAATTTTATTTTTTATATTTATTATTTCTTTCAAAAATGTGGCATGGGAGACATAGTGATTTCCAAGACTTCTTAGGTTCCGTAAATGCTCCCCATTTGCTCTTCCCAAAATATGAAGCGTGGGGGACATAGGGAATTCCAAGACTTCTTGGATTCCACAAATGTTCCCCATGTGCTTTTCCCCGTAATGAAGCATGGGGGACATGTGGAGTACCAAGACTTCTTGAATTCCACAATGTTCCCATGTGCTTATTTAACATAATAGCATGCTTATCAAAAATAGTGCAACTTTCTTATTTAACGCGATCAGCATGATAAGGAGTGTCATTTGTCCGCAAATATCATTGGTCTGCCAAATGACCCATTCACCCTTGAATAAATACAACATGTAGCACATAGGATGCCAAAGATGGTCTATTATTTTCAGGTTGCTTGTCCTAGACGGACCCAACCCCTGTGTTGAGTCCCCTAAGTCAAATGCACATGATGCAAATAAACGTTCCTACTAGGGATCCGGCATGTGGCTTTGTTATACTAAGTTCATAACCTGGGTATTTGTTCTAGACCTGGCTTACCCGAGCGGACAACTCGAGCCAAGGATGGGAGCTGTGTACCGGTAACCAAAAGGCCATCCGATTTTGCAACTCCTCCGAATCCTCGTTCTATTTTGGCATATGACACTAACAGAAAGAAGCCACGACCAGCGTGCGCTCCTCAAGAGAGAAAAGAAGGGTTTCGGCACAGTTTATATGTACAGTTCAAACAATATCAAAGCAGTAAAAGCAGCATTTAGCACATTAGGCTCAAATCATGTAATAAAATCAGATAATAAATAAAGCCAAATAATAACAATTACACTAAGCTCGAATTCTTAACCCTGAACCAGTGGTTCTGGGTTTATAATCCCCAGCAGAGTCGTCAGAGCTGTCACACCTCCTTTTTACGCGCCCGGGGGGCAAGGGAGTTTTTTCCAATTAAAGGACAATCGAAACGGGATTTGTTTCTTTATTTCAGAGTCGCCACTTGGGAGATTTAGGGTGTCCCAAGTCACCAATTTTAATCCCGAATCGAGGAAAATAATGACTCTATATTATAGTCTGCGTACCAGAAATCCGGATAAGGAATTCTGTTAACCCGGGAGAAGGTGTTAGGCATTCCCGAGTTCCGTGGTTCTAGCACGGTCGCTCAATTGTTATATTCGGCTTGATTATCTGATTTTATACAAGTATGAACTTATGTGCAAATTTTAACTTTTAACCGCTTTATTATTATTGTTTTTACAAGAATGTGAACATCGCTTAAAACACGTCTTTGGACTGCGTCACATGAAATGCACCCACAATCCGGAACGCATTTTATTTGATGTTTTGAGATTTGGATTTGGGTCGCATGAAATGCACACCCGAGCTTAAGAAAGTAAATTATTAAACACGCGCCTAAAGAGACTATCGCGTTATTATTTTGCGGAGGCCGTGAAATTCACTAAGCGGCCCTCCCGTAGTCTAAGTAAATTTAAAACAAGTATTTACTGAGGGCCCCGCAATTTGCATTTTTGTTTGGCGAGGCTCATCTCATTCTTATTTTTTAAAGGAATTTGCAACGTCATGGAAATGCATCTCGGGCCACGCCACAATCAATGCGCCCGTGACTAGAGACACATTTCGACTCCGTTGAGATTTGGATTTGGGTCACATAAATGTGCACCCGAGTTTAGGGAGATAACATTATTAAAGGCGCGCCTAAAGCAACTAGCGCATTATTATTTTTGGGGAGGGCCGTGAAATTTGTTAAACGACCCATCCCGGAATCTAAGTATTTAATACATATATTTTGTGAGGGCCCCGCAATTTGTCCCTTTTATTCGGCGAGGCTCGTCTCATTTTATTCTTTATTACTACTATTATATTTTTTATTTTTTTATTTTTTAAAAGGATGCCATTTTTTATGTCTTTAACAATACTAAAACTTTCGGCCTCTTTACAACTAAAATCCCATGACTTGTTAGAAGTTTAATAAAAGGAGTTTAGTGAATGAGTGTTTCGGTAGTAGTAACAGCATGCACTAATACTATTTTTTCGAATGACCTAACCAAAGGAAAGGACGAACAGATTAACATCAAACTTGTGTCATAGAACGACTAGTCCAGCTTAATTAAACGACATCAAATAAACAAGAATAACATAACATGAAAATGAACCAAAATGCAGACAGCGAAACATAGGCAGAAAACTTCCATACCAATTTTTTATATTGCATCTCAAACATTCAACGTAAGTTTATTTATCTAATACATCGAGGTTTACTAACCTTTGCACCTCGACAAACTCAGAGCGACAAACACGATTCCAACGGAACTTAGGCCGGACCTTTCTGAACGAAGAACAACGATGGAACCTCGGACAGCGCCTCGACATACCAGACCTCGACGAACAAAACAAACTCACCGGACTGAAGCAACGGCTGAGCTACTCAGCAACGCAGCGACGCAGCAACAGCTGCTGTATTTTTCGACGCAGCAACTGTTGCGAGAAGCTGCAAAAAAGGGTCGTTGGAGGTGATGAAAGGAGCAGCTATGGAGGTCTGTTTGGTTGACGAGGAGGGTGAGGTTGGTTATGGCGATGCAGCAACACGTCGGCTTGGGTGGAGCTGGAGCTTGCAGCGGGCGGCAATGGAGGTTGACGACGGGCCTGTTTGGTGGTCCGTTTGGCGCTGGTGCTGGGTCGTGGATGCGGGTGGTTTTAGGCGATGGAGGAGGCTGGTAGGAGGAGGGTATGCTTGGTAATGGAGGAGTTGGTCCTCGCTGCGACAGTAGGGGTCGTTAATGGTGGTTTACCGACGGGGGGTTGTTGGACGACGGTGGGGCTGGTTTCATTTGGATGGTGGTTATGGTGTTTGATGGTGAGGCTGGTAGCCGGAGGTGGAAGGTCGTGGGGGTGTCGGGTGACGACGGAGGTCGTCGTGTATAGTGGTCGACGATGGTTTTAGGTTTTCTGCTTCTTCTTCTTTAGGAAGAAGAAGCTCGAACAGTGGAATGGTCGAGCGCGGGGGAAGTGACGAACCTGAGGAGGAGGGTGGTCGTGAGGCAGTTTGGGAATGGGATTCAGCTAGGGTTTTTGCTTCTTCTTCTTGAGGAAGAAGAAGCGTGAACAGTGCCTGCTTTTCAAAAAATTCCCCAGTCCCCTTTCCTTTGTGTTTCCTCCGTGTATTTAGCATGGGTTTTGCCCAGAAAAATGAGCCCACGCGTGGTGGGGTTCGAGGCATATGTCCCCCACGCGTGGTGGGGTTCCCCACGTGTCCTGGACACGGTTTATTGTGGGCTAGGTTCGAAAATTAGGCCTAAATTCGGGTAGTTTAAACCCGAATATTATTCTTTTGCCCGGACCCAAGAAAATAGGAGCATGTTGCTTAACTAGTCCTATGTAAGCAAAATAACTACCAAAAATAAGACTAGTATTTAAACAAAACTATATCTTTTTAAATATTTTTCAAGGTTTAAAATAGTTACAAAAATATTAATAAAACTATATTTTTTTTTGTAATTTTCGTTTTAAATATTAAGATAAAATATGAGGTAATAGTTTTTGTATTTTCAAAGTTAAAATGACTATAGGATATTAATAAAACTACTTTTTTGTAATTTTCGTTCTTTAATAAAGGTAAAAATATGAAGTAATATTTTTGTATTTTTTCAAAATTATAATGACTGCAAACATTAATAGAACTATATTTTTTTTTGTAATTTTCGAATTTATATAAAGTACCAAAATAAAGTACAATTTTTTTTGTATTTTTCAAGTTTATGAGAGATACATATAGTAAAATTTATATATATATTTTTGAAATTTTCTTTTGCAACGAAATAAAGTAAAAATAGTTAAAATAGCTATTCTAGACCCAATTTCATATATTCACGCTAAAAATGTGAAAATTCTCGGGGAGGGTCAAAAATCACGTGCTTACAATATTATTCTTACATCAAAAATTACAGATAAATCTTGTCAAGCTATTGTCAGTGTTGTTACTCATTTTACTTATCATTCAGGCCAAACTATTAATTTTGATAAATCAAAAATATTTTCCTCCAAAAATTGCTCACCTAATATAAGAACTACTATACTACAAATCTTCCACATGAATGAGGGAAAAAGCTTTGGGAAATACTTAGAATTCCCAATTTTTATTGATAAGCCTTCTAAAAGGGATTACCAATTCCTAATAGAAAATTTTAAAAATAAATTAGCAGAATGGAAAATAATTTTTTTAACAAAAGCAGGAAAGACTACTCTAATTCGTTCAACTTTAAATACTCTTCCTAACCATATTATGCAGTATATTAAAATACCTTCTTATATACTTACTTATCTCAATCGTTATCAACGTATTTTTCTATGGGGCACAACTCCTACTAAGAAAAGATTACATTTAATCAAATGGACTACCATCACACAGCCACTTGATAAAGGAGGGTTAGGAATATCTTGCTTTAAAAAATCAAGCCTTGCATGCAAGTCTTGCATGGAGACTATTTCAAAATCCTAATTAACTATGGGCACAAGTTTTATTATATGCTTACTTACGATTATCTCGACTGATCAAAAAACAAGTCTCAACAACTTGGCGTAATATTATGTTAGGATGATCCGACTACAAATTAGGGATTAAATGAAATATAACAACAGAAAAACATGTAAAATTCTGGACGGATCCTTGGATTAGTCACAATTATCTATTACGTAATTGCATATATGGACCACTTCCAAACCATGGGAAAAATAAAACTGTTTCGAATTACTATTACAACCACACTTGGCATTTCAATATGTTACCTTTCAATTTACCAACTCATTTACACACTCTTATTAATAATATTTATATGCCTCTTGCACCTTCAACATATGACCAAATATACTGGGGTTTCACACAAAATGACATATTTTCGATTAAATCAATGTACAATTCTTTCACAAATAGCATAAATTCTACAACAACTACTCCAACAGATAGCTACAACTGGATTTGGAAACTTCATATTCCTCCAAAGATATCATATTTCATATGGTTACTTTCCAATGATAGGCTTCCGACGCTGCTTATCTCACAAAATGAGGTCTGTTTAATTCTTTTATCTGTTCTCAGTATCATATGGCCCCTGGAACATTACAACATATATTTCTAGAATGTCCACTTGCTAAACACCTCTGGACTACGCTCAAAATATTCACTATCAATGCCAGTTCTCTACAATGCCATAATACTACTCTAAACTGGTTTTACCTTTTCATACATCAACAACTACTATTCACCCAATATAATATTCCAGATACCACTCTTATACCGTATGCATTATGGAAATTATGGCTTATACGTAATAAAAATACTCTGGATCATAAAAAATGTTGTTTACAGATTTCTTCCATCTTTACAAAAGTTGCAGAATTTTACTACCTTACTAATCACAGATCAAAGAATTCTTCTTCAATACCGTTATATATAAAATGGCACCCCCCAAATATACATACTTATAAGCTTAATATAGATGGATCTTGCTCACTTAACCAAACTAATAATGGTATAGGAGGTCTTTTTCGTAATCCACAGGGACATTGAATCATAGGTTTTGCAGGAACATCAATACCTGGGACAGCTATTCAAACTGAACTTCTAGCCTTGCTCATGCGACTGACAATTGCTGTCCAAAAGCATCTCAAACCACTCATCATTGAAACAGATGCACAGGCCATACTAGGTATGTTAAACTCCACTATAAAGTAATACACTAATATTATTAATGACTGCAGGTTATTACTACAACAACTGGATAGCCCGCCTCTCCAAAGTATCTATAGGGAGCAAAATAGTGTTGCGGATAGTCTAGCTACCTATGGAGCCATACATGCAAAGGCAAGCTGTCTACTGTTTGGAAGTCCACCACCTTTTGTGTCATCCTTATACCAACAAGATCAATATGGGCTACTAAGAAGAAGGATGATTAAAACTAAGTCTAATTTATGTAATAGTAGTAGTTTAATTAGTAATGTACCTAGTACTTCTAATAGTTTTTTTTGGCTAGTTCTACTTTTGCTCCTAGTAATGGTACCTCTACGGGGGCCCTAGGTACTACTTCTAGTATTGTAAATTTGATGCTTGTAATGCATCTCCTTAACTGCTCTCCTATAAGATCTTGATTTTATATATATCCATCTTTTCAACAAGAACAAAAAAATTATATATTTATTTTATTGAAAAAAAAATTGTTATATCTACAACATGAAAAGAAAGTACTTAGTGTGTGTTTGGTAAGAAGGAAAATATTTTCCTAGAAAATGAGTAGTTTTATGACTTATTTTTCCTTGTTTGGTTGGTGAGTGAAAACCTTTTTCCGAAAAATATTTTTTAGTATTTGGTTAGAGAGTATAAAATATTTTTAGAAAATAAATTTTTATGCTACACTCCTCAAACCACCTTCCCCAAAAACCCCATGTTTCCTATACTCATCTTTAAGAATTTTATTATTCTTTTCAGAATTCACACAAAAACCAAAGAAACTAATGTGTTATTTTACTTTTTCCACACAAGAACAACATTGAGATTTGAGCTCGATAACTAAAAAAATACTTTATTTTGTTGAAAATAAAGTATCATTTCTACAACATAAAAAGAAAGTACTCAATTTGTTGAAATGAAAGAAAATAAAATACTTTTTCTACATCATAAAAAGAAAGTACTTAATTTGTCGAAATGAAAGAAAATAAAATACTTTTTCTACATCATGAAAAGAAAGTACTTATTTTTGTTGAAATGAAAGAAAATATTCTTTTCTACATCGTGAAAAGAAAGTACCCATTTTGTTGAAATGAAAGAAAATGACGTTTCTACATCATGAAAAAGAAAGTACTCATTTTGTTAAAAGAAAATTATTTTTCTATTTCACGAAAAGAAAATAATTAGTTTGTTGAAATGAAAGAAAAAAATTTTCTACATCATGAAAATAAAGTACTCGTTTTGTTAAAATGAAAGAAAATACTTTTACTACATCATAAAAAATATATACTCATTTTGTAGAAAAAATATTCTTAATAATAGTTCTATTTTAGGTTGGGTGGTGGACGAGGTTGGGGTGGATGGGTAGGGGTGGTTTGAAGGTGAGGTGGGTGGGGGTGGATTGGGGATAGAATGGAGAAGGTTAAAAACAAGTTTTGAAATATGCTTTTTGTTCTTTTGATAAGGAAAATATTTTCCCCTAGTTGGAGGAAAATATTTTCCAAAACATTTAAGTCAACCAAACATGAAAAAATTGGAAAATATTTTTCTTCATATCAAACACACCTTTAATAATATTTTTATTTAGGGTGGGTGGTGGGCGAGATTGGGGTGGGTGAGTCGGGGTGGTTTGGGGGTAGAGTGGGATGGGGAATATGGTTAATACCATTGAAAAAAGAGTTTTGGAAAATATTTTCCTTCAATTGAAGGATGAGTTCACGAGAAAAATATTTTCTAATACATTTAAACCAATCAAACATGAAAAAATTAGAAAATATTTTCCGAAAAATATTTCCTTTGTATCAAACACACCCTTAGTTCATTTGCTTTTTTCCCGTAAGTAGAATTAATTTTATTATTTAGCTGGAGCCTAGTTTCTTTTTTCTTCTTGTAAATTGTTATAAGTGACTTGAGTCCAAGCTTCCATTTGACTATAGATTTTAGCTACTTTCTCTTAAAAAAAATTAAAAATATTATTTGTTAATGAAATATGATTAATTTTTAAAATATTCAAATGCTGCTTTAGGACATTTTTTGGATGAAAACATTTTATCCATTACAAAACTTTAATTTTCTTCAAATAAATATATGCTTAAAAACAACTTTAATTTTCAAAAATATGTTTTTGTTATAAATATATTATATTATGGATGTTCATTTAGTACTTCGTTGTAAATAAGTTTTCTAAAGAAGCTTATTCATATGGGACTCCGCCGTAAATATGTTTATCTATTTAGTACTCTATTGAAAATAAGCCTCCTGAAGAAGCTTATCACTTCGGTACCTGGTTATGGATAAACATTACCCCCGATAGAAGATTATTCATATCAGGTATAATAAGCTTATTTTTCGATATTCGGTTATGGATAAACATTACCTCCGGTAAAAGATTATCCATACCGGGTACAATGAGCTTATCCTTTCAGTACTCCGTTATGGATAAACATTACCTCCAGTAGAAGATTATCTATACCTGGTACAATGAGCTTATCCTTTCGGTACTTCGTTATGGATAAACATTACCCTCAGTAGAAGATTATCTATACCTGGTACAATGAGCTTATCCTTTCAGTACTCCGTTATAGATAAACATTACTCTCAGTAGAAGATTATCCATATCTGGTGTAGTAGCAGCTTGCAGTAGCAGCTTTCTTTCTTCTATAAATAGAAGAGATTTCAGTTCATTATGTACGTCAGTTTGAATTCGAATAATATATCAGTTTTTCTCTATACTTGTCTTTATTTTACAGTCTTTATTTTATAACACGTTATCAGCACGAGACTCTGCCATCTCGAGCAAATACTTTGAAAGTATTAGAGGTACGAACTTTCTTTTCCTAAATAATGTCAAATCTTTCTAAACTTGAATTTGTAGCCCTGGATATATCGGGCAAAAGTTACATGTCTTGGGTACTTGATACTGAAATTCATCTTGATGCGATGGGTTTGGAAGATACCATCAAGGATAAAATCAGGCATCAAACCAAGACCGTGCCAAAGCAATGATATTCCTATGTCATCACCTTGATGAGGTCCTGAAAATGGAATATCTCACTATTAAAGATCCAGTGTAAAATAATTTGAAAGATAGATATGACCACCTGAAGATGGTTGTTCTTCCACAGGCACATTATGATTAGACTCATCTAAGGCTACAAGATTTTAAATCTATAAGTGAGTATAATTCTGCTATGTTCAGAATTGTTTCCCAATTAAAATTATGTGGTGATAATATTACTGATCATGATATGTTGGAGAAAAATTTCACCACTTTTCACACCTCGAATATGCTCCTGCAGCAGCAACATCGAGAGATAGGATTTAAAAAGTATTCTGAACTTACCTCACATCTTCTTGTAGCCGAGCAACATAATGGGCTATTAATGAAAACCATGAAAGTCGACCTACTGGTTCTTGTCCATTCCCTGAAGTGAATGAGACGAACTTCCACCAAGCTAAACGTGGAAGAGGTCGTGGCCCCAGTCGTGGTCATGGCCGTGGTCGGGGAAGAAACTCTAATCATGGTAATAATAATGCACCAAAGAACCCTCCTCACCACCAGTAGTGGAAAAAGAAGGAACAAAAGCATGAAGCGGTGCAAGCACCAAATGCAGAAAATGCATGCTACATATGTGGAGGAAAAGGGCACTGGTCACATACCTGTCGTATGCCAAAACACCTGGTTGAGCTTTATCAAGCCTCCCAGAAGAAGATTGAGAAAAATGCTGAAGCAAATTTTATTTCTGAAGATAATTTAGACTTCATGCATTTGGATGTAGCCGATTACTTTGCACTCCCAGAAGGAGAAACAAGTCATGTAATCAGTGGTGAATCTATAGAAATATAAATATTTTAAATTTTGTTATTTGTAATAGATAGTATGATTATGTAATTGTTGTACATAAATAAAAGTTATGCTTTGATAATGATGTTTTACTATAATATATTTTATTTATGTCATTTTGAAGAATATGGATAATCCTCAAATTATGTTTGGATCAAAGACAAATCATGAAGATATTTGTGTTATTGATAGTGGAACAACTCATGCCATATTCAAGAATCAGAAATACTTTTCTTATTTGCATAAGGAAAAAGCAAATGTTTCAACAATTTCTGGTAATATAAGTTTGATTGAAGGCTCCGGAAGAGCCGTTATATTTCTGTCTAAAGGAACAAAAATTATTATAGATAATGCATTGTTCTCCTCCAAGTCCCGAAGAAACTTGTTGAATTTTATAAATATCCGCCAAAATGGGTATCATGTTGAGACAATAGATGAAATGAACATGGAATATCTTTGTATTACAAAGAATATTTCTGGCCAGAAATGCATTGTAGAAAAGTTACCGACTTTTTCTTCTAGCTTATACTATTCAAAAATTAGTACAATTGAAGCACATTCTATCGTAAACCAGAAGTTTACGGATTCAAATACTTTTTTACTTTGGGATGGCCGTTTGGGCCATCCTGGATCAATAATGATGAGACGAATTACTGAAAATTCGAGTGGGCATCCATTAAAGAACCCGAAGATTCTTACAAATGACGAATTTTCTTGTGATGCTTGTTATCAGGGCAAAATGGTCACTAGACCATCACCAATGAAGGTTGGCATTGAATCCCCTGTCTTTTTTAGAGCGTATACATGGGGATATATGTGGACCTATTCACCCACCAAGTGGGTTGTTGTCACGACCCTAATCCCCGAACCCGGTCGTGATGGCGTCTCTCGTGAAGACAAGGCCAGCCAGTCCAACACAGTACACTTCTTTAAGTAGTTAATTACCATAAAATAGTTTAAAGCATGATTCAATAGCAATAATTCACGGAAATATAAATAACAATAGAAGGAACCATCCCGATACAGCCCAAACCGGGGTGTCACAAGTCATGAGCAACTAATGATCCTGATACGAGTCTACTAGGTATGATGTCTGGTACAATAGTTTGAAAAACATAGAATTAATAAGATAAATGGAGGCACGGGGGCTGCGGACGCCAACAACTACCTCGTAGTCTCCGAAACACCGCCAGGACTGGGAGGATCAACACTCAGGAGCGGGATCTGCTATGCCTGAATCTGCACACAAGGGTGCAGGGAGTAAAGTGAGTACTCCAACTCAGTGAGTAACAAATATAAATAATGGCTGAAAGCATGAAAACACGTAAAGGCACAAGGCAGTTCTATATCAAAGCAGTAAAATCACTTAAACCAGTAAATCCGTGAAGAAATCAAGTTAAATCCCTTTTTAAACAAGTAAAACAGGTAGTTTGGCAGGTAAATAACAAGTAGAAATCTGCCCCTCTGGCACATTATCAATCACTCAAGATAGTATCAGCCCCTCGGGCTCACTCTCAGTACAATATCAGCCCCTCGAGCTCACTCTCAGTACAATATCAGCCCTTCGGGCTTACTCTCATATCATGATGGGTACCCGCACTCATTGTGGGTGTGCAGACTCCGGAGGGGCCCCTTACGGCCCAAACGCTATATCAAGCCACCTCGTGGCATCATCTCTCGGCACACGGCCTCACATCACTCGGCACTCATCCTCACATCACTGAAGCCACCTCGTGGCATATAAAGTATCTCAGGCCCTCGGTCTCATATCACTCAGTGTATCCTCAGATTTGGCCCTCGGCCGCACTTAGTCAGAAAATCATCACAAGCCCCTCAGGCATTTGTAAAACAGTAGTGCTCAACCGAAAACATCGTTTAGAAATATCATTTAAGTCTCAAAACTGAGTAAGAATGGCTGAGTTGTAAAACAGTGGAAAACAACAGGACTGAGTTCAGGTAATAAATCAATACCATGAGAAAATAGTGATAAAAATCCCTGGAGGGTTCAAATAGTTTGCACGAAGCCCAAATATGGCAATCATCCCAAACCATATGATAACAAACAAGTTTCAGTCAAATACACGGTAAAATCATCAATCGGGACGGACCAAGTCACAATCCCCAATAGTAAACGATCCACGCTCATCATCAAGCGCGTGTCTCACCTCAATATAGCACTACGATGTGCAATCCGGGGTTTCAAACCCTCAGGGCATCATTTACAATTATTACTCACCTCGAACCGGCTAAATCTCTAGCTTGCGATGTCTTTGCCCCTCGAATTGGCCTCCACGCACGTCGAATTTATCCAAAATCAGAACGAATACGTCACAATATGCTAAGGGAACAAAGCCCAAGCGAAAACAATCAACAAAGGGCGCGATTCTTGAAATTACCAAAACTCGAGCCTTGGGCCCATGTCTCGGAATTTGACAAAATTCACAAAACTAAAATCCTTATACTCTCACGAGTCTAACCATATAAAAATTATCCAATTCCGGTATCATTTGGTCCTTCAAATCATCATTTTATATTTTTGGAAGATCCCACAAATTTTCTTCCCAAATTCCATCCCAAATCACGAATTAAATGATGAATTCAATGATAGATTCATGTACTCTAGCCAAATCTGAGTTAGAATCACTTATCCCGATGAATTTCTTGAAACCCTTCGAAAAATCGCCAAAATCCGAGCTCTGTAGGTCAAAATATTAAATAAAACCCAAAACCTCGTATTTATAGAGTACCCTACAGATCTCCACCTCCGCGGGCCGCACAAAAGTGACCGCGGTCCGCACAAAACCAGTGCGGTCCGCACAAAAATGACCGCGGCCGCACAACTTTCCTCTACAGTGATAGGATTTATTATTTTGGCCATAACTTTCTCTACAGATGTCCATATTGTGATATCTTTAACTTTGTGGAAACTAGACATGAAGGGCTACAACTTTTGTTTTTGAATCATTTCAAAATTCCTTGTAGATCAAAAGATATGAGCTTCCGAAGTAGGACCAGTGAAAAGTTTCCTACCGCGGCCGCACTTCTTTTTGTGCGGACCACGCGGGTGAGTTCCGAGGCCAGCAACCCTTCTGAACCTGCTACAACTATGATTTTCGGCCTAAAACATCCCGGAACCTACCCAGAATCCACCCGGAACTCCCGGAACTTCAAACCAATTGTACCAACACATCCTATGACATCGTTCAAACTTGTTCAAAACTTCAAAATGCTCACAACAACATCAAATCACCAATTTAACATAAGATTCAAGCCTAAGAACTCCAAGAACTCTTAAATTATGCTTTCGATCAAAAAGTCTTTCAAATCTCGCCCGAATGACCTGAAATTTTGTACATACATGCCAAATGACACAACGAAGCTACTGCGACTCTCAGAATTCCATTCCGACCGCTATATCAGAATCTCGCCTATCAATCGGAAACGCCGAAATCTCAATTTCGCCAATTCAAGGCTAAACCTTCCACGGACCTCCAAAATGCATTCCGATCACGCTCCTAACTCCCAAATCACCTAACAGAGCTAACCCAACCATAAAAATTCTGATCCGAGATCATATACAAACAAGTCAAATCTTGGTCAAACCTTTCGAATTTCAAGCTTCAACTGAGAACTGTTTTCTTCCAAATTTCATTTTGATTACCCTGAAAACCAAAACCAACAATTTACATAAGTCATAATACATCACACGGGGCAAGTCATACCCAAAAACTGGCAGCGAAATGCAAAAGCTCAAAACGACCGGTCGGGTTGTTACAGTTGTTTAGATATTTTATGGTTCTAATAGATGCATCTTCAAGATGGTCTCATGTGTGCCTACTATCATCTCGCAACCTGGCGTTTGCAAAGCTATTAGCCCAAATAATTCGATTAAGGGCACAATTCCCAAATTATCCTATAAAGACTATTCACCTTGATAATGCTGGAGAATTTTCATCTCAAGCTTTTGATGATTATTGTCTATCAGTTGGGATAAAAGTTGAACATCCAGTAGCTTATGTTCATACTCAAAATGGCTTTGCAGAGTCATTTATTAAATGCCTGCAATTGATAGCAAGACCACTACTTATGAAAACAAAATTGCCCACTACTGTTTGGGGCCATGCTATCCTGCATGCAACATCACTTATCCATCTCAGATCGACACATTATAATAAATATTTTCCGTCACAATTAGTTTTTAGTCATGAACCAAATATTACCCATCTACGAATTTTCGGATGTGCTGTATATGTGCTAGTAGTACTACCACAGCGCAGTAAGATGGGACCACAAAGAAGGATAGGAATATATGTTGGGTTTGAATTGCTCTCTATTATTCGCTATCTTAAACCATTGACAGGAGATTTATTTACTGCTCGATTTGCAGATTGTCGATTTGATGAAACAAATTTCCCATAATTAGGGGGAGAGAAAAAGAAAATCAAAAGAGAAATTGTGTGAAAAGTTTCATCATTATCTCACTTTGATCCACGTACCCCTATATGTAATCAGAAGATCCAGAAGATCATTCATTTACAGAATATAGCAAATCAAATGCTAGACGCATTTATTGATTTGAAAAGGATAACTAAGTCACATATCCCTGCAGAGAATATGCTTATCCGAATTGATATTCCAGTAGGACCATCTACTATCATGAGAGCTAGTGAACCTAAAGCTCGCCTGAAGCATGGTAGGCCTTTGGGTTCTAAGGATCGAAATCCTCAAAAAAAGAAAATCGACAAATGATCAAAACGATACTATGAAGGGATCTCTTGAAGAGACCCGGGATCTAATTAGTTCTGAGATTCCTGAAGAAATCAATTAACCCGAAGCTCATGTAAGTGAGGAACTTTTAATAAGTTCTACCGGTGATGGGATTAATTTAAATCAATCTGAAATAGTGGTGGATAATATTTATACATATAATGTTGCACTTAATATTATGCAAGATAGTAAGGACCTTGAATCTCGATCTGTCGAAAAATGTCGACAAAGATCTAATTGGCCAAAATGGCAAGAGGCAATTTAATCGGAATTAAAGTTACTTGCTAAAAGAGAGGTCTTTGGAGTTTGGACAGTAGTCCAAATACCTGCTAGTATAAAACCAGTTGGTCATAAATGGAGTTTTGTGCGAAAAAGGAATGATAAAAATGAAGTTGAAAGATACAAAGCTCGCCTTGTTGCACAAGGATTCCCACAACGATCTGGAGTCGATTTTGATGAAACATATTCACCTGTTATGGATGCCATAACATTTCGATATCTCGTCAGTTTAGCACTACATGAAAAGCTTGAAATACATATAATGGATGTAGTTACAACTTATCTGTACGGTTCACTTGATAATGAAATTTATATGAAAATCTCTGAATGATTTAAAATGCCTGAAGCGAATTCAAAATCTCAAGAAATGTATTCAATCAGATTACAAAGATCTTTGTACGGTTTAAAGCAATCTGGGCACATGTGGTATAATCGCCTTAGTGAATATTTGCTTGAAGAAGGTTATATAAACGATGTTATTTGTCCATGTATTTTTATAAAGAAAATGACATCAGAATTTGCTATACTTGCTGTTTATGTTGATGACATAAATCTTGTTGGAACTTCAGAAGAGCTCCAAAAAGCAATTGAATATCTTAAGAAAGAATTTGAGATGAAAGATCTTGGAAAGACAAAACTTTGTCTTGGTCTGCAAATTGAACATTTAGCAAATGGGATCTTTATCCATCAATCTGGCTATACAAAAATGGTCTTAAAATGCTTTTACATGGACAAAGCGCACCCATTGAGTACACCAATGATTGTTCGATCACTTGAAGTGTATAAGGATTTGTTTCGACCTCCAGAAGAGGACGAGGAACTCCTTGGTCCTGAAGTACCCTATCTCAGTGCAATTGGTGCACTAATGTATCTTGCTAATGCTACAAGGCTTAACATAGCATTTTCTATTAATTTACTAGCAAGATATAGTTCTTCTCCTACACGGAGACATTGGAACGGGATTAAGCATATATTGCGATATTTAAAGGGAACTCTTGATATGAGTTTGTTTTATGCTAACAAAGATAGTGCAGACCTTGTTGGTTATGCAGATGCAGGTTATTTATCTGATCCCCATAAAGCTCGATCTCAAATTGGGTACGTGTTTACATATGGCGGTACTGTCATATCATGGCGCTCCACAATGCAATCTATTGTTGCTACTTCTTAAAATCATGTTGAGATAATAGCTATTCATGAAGCAAGTAGGGAATGTGTATGATTGAGATCAATAATTCATTTTATTCGAGAAAAATGTGGTTTGAAATGTGAGAAAAGACCCACAATTTTATACGAAAACAATGTTGCATGCATAGCCCAATTGAAGGGAGGATTTATAAAAGGAGATAGAACGAAGCACATTTCACCAAAATTATTCTACACACACGACCTTCAAAAAAATGGTGACATTGATGTGCAACAAATCCGTTCAAGTGATAATCCAGCAGATTTATTCACTAAATCTTTGCCAACGTCAACTTTTGAGAAGATGGTATACAAGATTGGAATGCGGAGACTCAAATATTTGAAACAATATTTTCATCAGGGGGAGTAAAATACGCGATGCACTCTTTTTCCTTACTAAGGTTTTTTCCCCACAGGGTTTTCCTTATAAGGTTTTTTTAATGAGGCACCCCGCAATGCGCATTACCAAATATGTGTACTATTTTTCCTTAACTAGGATTTATTCCGACGGTGTTTTTCCTAGTAAGGTTTTAATGAGACACATTATCTTTTAATAAACAAGTGAGAGTGTTATAAATATATTATATTATGGATGTTCATTTAGTACTCCGTTGTAAATAAGCTTCCTGAAGAAGCTTATCCATATGGAACTGCGCCGTAAATATGTTTGAGGGTGTTTGACCAAGTTTATAAGCTGGTCAAACTGGTTTATAAATACTTTTTGACTTATTTGCGCATTTGGTAAAATTAAAAGTGCTTATAAGTTAAGTGCTTATAAGCCAAAAGCCATAAGTTAGTCTCCCCAACTTATCAAATTTCAGCTTATAAGCACTTTAAGTTTGACCAAAATATTTACTATTCTATCCCTAAAATACTTCTTTTTAAAACAAAACTCTTCGTATACCCAGTTCTTCAGCTGCATATTATTAATTTCAGCACTTTTATCTAAACATGTAACTATTTATTTTTTAAATCAGCTTCAACACTTAAAAGTGCTTTTCAGCACCTAATGCTTATCAATTACTCTAAATCAGCTAAGCCAAACGAGTTCTTAATCTATTTAGTACTCCATTGAAAATAAGCCTACTGAAGAAGCTTATCACTTCGGTACCCGATTATGGATAAACATTACTCCCGGTAGAAGATTATCCGTACCGGGTATAATAAGCTTATTCTTTCAATACTCGGTTATGGATAAATATTATCCCTGGTAGAAGATTATCCATACCGGGTATAATGAGCTTATCCTTTCAGTACTCTGTTATGGATAAACACTACCCCTAGTAGAAGATTATCTATACCTGATATAATGAGCTTATCCTTTCAGTACTCCGTCGTGGATAAACATTACCCCCAGTAGAAGATTATCTATACTTGGTACAATGAGCTTATCCTTTCACTACTCCATTATGGATAAATATTACTCTCCGTAGAAGATTATCCATATCTGGTGTAGTAGCAGCTTATACAACAACTTCCTTTCTTCTATAAATAGAAGAGATTTCAGTTCATTATGTATCAGTTTGAATTCGAATAATATATCAGGACACCTCTGATCGTTCACCTCTAATGTGACACGTTCCCTCCCAGTTATATGATTAACGGGATCAGTCGGCTAGAGAGCGGGGCTATTCTTCTTCCGTGGAGACAAAGTCGTCCCTTCTACTGACCGAACCCTCAGTTCGGGGTCTTGTTTTGTTCTTCGGTTGAAAAAAGATGTCTTACGCAATCGGAGAAGCACTTTGATAAATAGATTTGATCTTGACCGATTCAATTAAGATATTAATGTTTGTTCTATTATACAACAACAACAACAACAACGACCCAGTATAATCCCACAAGTGGGGTCTGGGGAGGGTAATATGTACGCAAACCTTACCCCTACCCCGAAGGGTAGAGAGCTGTTTCCAGGAGACTCTCGGCTCAAAAAAAGCAACAAGAGCCGATATAATAGTACCATAAAAATGCATAATAAAATAACAGCAATATAAGAGATATGAAATACAGAATACGAAATACGAAATAGATGGCTGGTATAGTAAAACTAGCAGGTAAAGCCCTGCATCAATAGACGACCAATGACATTCTTAGTCTAACTCCTAACTGGCTAGTCTCACTCTATTGTGCTGTAGAAATATTCACAAGTTTCCCCTAACCTACAACCTTAATGCTCGACCTCCATAATTCCCTGTCAAGGGCCATGTCCTCAGTAATCCTAAGTCGCGCCATGTCCTGTCTGATCACCTCTCCCCAATACTTCTTAGGTCGCCCTCTACCTCTCCGCGTGCCCACTACAGCCAGTCGCTCACACCTCCTCACCGGTGCATCAGTGCTCCTCCTCTGAATGTGCCCGAACCATCTGAGTCTTACTTCCCGCATCTTGTCCTCCATGGGGGCCACGCCCACCTTCTCTCGAATATCTTCATTCCTAATCTTATCCATCCTTGTATGCCCGCACATCCACCTCAACATCCTCATCTCTGCTACTTTCATCTTCTGGATGTGTGAGTTCTTTACCGGCCAACATTCAGTTCCATATAACATGGCAGGCCTAACCACTGCTCTATAAAACTTACCTTTTAGTAACGGTGGCACTTTCTTGTCACACAAGACTCCCGACGCTAACCTCCACTTCATCCACCCCACCCCTATACGGTGTGTGACATCCTCGTCAATCTCCCCGATCCCCTGAATAACCGATCCAAGGTACTTGAAACTACCCCTCTTGGGAATGACTTGAGAGTCAAGCCTCACTTCAACTCCCGCTTCCGTCGGCTCAACTCCAAATTTGCACTCGAGGTATTCCGTCTTCGTCCTGCTCAACTTGAAACCTTTAGACTCAAGAGCATGTCTCCAAATCTCTAGCCTCTCGTTGACGCCGCCTCGTGTCTCGTCAATTAGAATAATGTCATCAGCAAATAGCATGCACCATGGCACCTCCCCTTGAATATGATGAGTCAGTGCATCCATCACCAGGGCAAATAGGAATGGGCTGAGCGCAGACCCTTGGTGCAACCCCGTAATAACTGGAAAGTGTTCAGAGTCGCCTCCTACTGTCCTAACCCGAGTCTTAGCTCCAGCATACATGTCTTTAATCACCCTAATATAGTCAACCGGGACCCCTTTATCCTCTAAGCAGCTCCATAAGACCTCCCTAGGAACCCTATCGTACGCTTTCTCCAGATCAATAAACACCATGTGGAGATCCTTCTTCCTATCCCTGTACTGTTCCACCATCCTCCTAATAAGGTGGATAGCTTCTGTGGTAGATCGCCCCGGCATGAACCCGAACTGGTTGTCTGAAATAGACACCGTCCTTCGCACTCTCATTTCTACCACTCTCTCCCAAACTTTCATAGTATGACTTAGTAATTTGATGCCCCTATAGTTGTTACAGCTCTGGACATCACCTTTGTTCTTATACAACGGGACCATTGTACTCCACCTCCACTTTTCAGGCATCCTATTAGTCTTGAATATAACACTAAACAATGCAGTAAGCAATTCCAAGCCTGCTCTACCCACACACCTCCACAGTTCAACCGGAATTTCGTCTGGCCCGGTAGCTCTGCCCTTCTCATCTTACGCATTGCCTCCATGACTTCATCGATCTCAATGTCCCTACAATTACTTAATTCATGGTGACTGTCAGAATTCCTCAATTCCCCAAGTATAATACCCTGATCCCCTTCTTCACTTAGAAGTTTATGAAAGTAGGTCTGCCACCTCCTCTTAATCTGGTCATCTCCCATCAAAACTTTGCCGTCATCATCTTTTATGCAACTCACTTGGTCCAGATCCCGAGTTGTCCTCTCTCTCGCCTTAGCGAGTCGGAATAACTTCTTCTCTCCACCTTTGTTCCTTAGTTCCTCATACAGACGAGCAAAAGTTGTCGTCTTAGCCTCCGTCACTGCCATACTCGCCTCCTTCCTAGCTACCTTATACCTTTGATTGTTCTCTCTCTTCTCCTCCTCGTCAGTGCTCCCTACTAACTGCAGGTAAGCTGCCTTCTTTGCTTCCACTTTACCTTGGACAGCTGCATTCCACGACCAATATCTCCTTTGTGGCTGCCTTCTTTATTCTATTATACAACAAAGATCGCATTTCTCTCTATATTCTCTTTATTTTACCGACTTTGTTTTATAACAGTTTCAACACAATTCCAAAAATTACTTTTTTCAAGTTTAACCAAACTTATGTCCAAACCTAAAAGATGCTGATAAATTAACGGAAAAAGCAAACTCCGGCAGACAAACGCCAGGTTCTTTCTTCTTTTTTTCTCCGGCAACTTCCTCGGCGATTTCTTTCCGGCGACATCGAGTTGTTAGTTGTAGGTACCTTCTATATCTTTCTTCCTTCTCTCTGGATTTTTTATACTCAGTACAACCCTCCCCCACCCTCCCCCCAGAAAAAAAAAAGAAAAAAAAAGAAAAGAAAAGAAGAGGCCCTAATTCCTTACCCTAATGGCTAATGTGTAGTAGCAAACTAGCAATAGTGAATTAGTTAACAATATTTTGTGTTTGCTTCCCCTGCATAAAGAGTTTTTAAAAATATGCATTACTATTTGCTATAAACAACAACCATGACTCAATCTCAAGCAAGTTAGCGTCGGCTTCATGAATCCTCACTGCCCATGTTGCAATTTGCATTATCTTAATTTATTTTCAATCTATGTCTGTCTACCTGCATTAGATATCTTGTATTTGTTGTGTAGACAAAAGCTTAGCTAGTTTCCTTAATATTCCAGGTTATTTGGCTTCGGCAAAAGAAGCATTGATGAAGCCGCAGTCGGCATGGGGCTCACTAAAGAACCCGGTGAAGTTCAAGATGTAACACTCCTTATTCCTTATTATACAAATATGTTGTGATGGTATAAGACATGAATAATTCCTAGTGTTTAACAAAAAGTATATGCATATTTACAGTCCAACCGCGGAGAGTCTTGTTCCTATTCGTCTGGACATTGAAATTGATGGTCAAAGATTTAGAGATGCTTTTAGTTGGAATCCAAATGGTACGTTTTTATTATTATTTTTTTAGTTTTAACCACCATATAAACATTGATACAGCAATATGCACTCAATTTGATGCTTCTGTTTCAGACTGTAGGTTGCAACTGGCTGCTTTCTTGTATGCATAGTTGATGTTCTTAATTAGTAGTTGCTGCCAATAAATGCTGATATCTTTTATTCTAAATGTTGAATGCTACCACAGCTCATCTGTACCGTCAAAATGAAAATTTTAGTTTTTCACTACAATGATCAAGAATCATTAGTGAGCAAATTTGTGAAAAAGTTGAGTGGACATGCCCATTCCAGGTAAGGGATACATAATTAACTAAATTTTCATTTGTTTTTGTATCTGGGAGGCGCTACAATATTGAATGTGCATCTAAGCTGCTAAACATAAGTTTTTATGAAGGCATTCTCTGGAAAATAGCTGGCAAACAATGGAATTTCGGTACATGACTTTTTTATTTTAGTTTAGACATTACCAAACCATTTCCTTAATTTTGTGGGGTTGACTTTATAGTGCTCTGAAGATCTTTTTAGCACATGAAGATCCTTATAAGGGATTCTCTGTTGTGATAAAGATTGGATCTTATTAGGTTGCCTGATCCTTCAACATGGCTTTATGAAGTAAATGAACTTCGCGGAGTGCTATTATGAAAAGCAGAGTATAACATTATAGAGCTTATGTCCTGGCAAAAGATAGCTTGAAAACGACTGCACACTCTGATTTTTGATAGTTCTGGTACTTATTTGCTTTTTCCTATGTGATGCTTCATATACAAAGCCATTTGTATTGTCTCCAGTGAACGGTTCTGCTGATCACCTTTAAAGAAAGAAAATTTGTAGTTGAGTTTTCCTAATATCATTTTGAACTGACCTAGTTATTGTCCCTCTCTGAACTTATTAACTGCAGATCCTGACTCAGAAGTGGTGGTTTTCGCGAAAAGAACTGTTAAGGACTTGAAGCTTCCTCCTGGGTTTATCACTCAGATTGCTCAATCCATTCAAGTAATTTATAAGTCATAAACCAGTACATGTTGTATGCACCATTTCATCATCTTTCTTCATGCTTAGTGGTATAAATAGTATTCATGGTGTATTGCTCGAAAGAACAGGATGTATGACTCTAATTGCTGCTTGCATACTTGGGTTTAGTTTACATAGGATTCATGGTGGGAGATTGGGGTTTAATTTTAAACATGTCTCTGACTATCTCTTCTAAAGGCTTAAGTTGTTGGAAAGAGCACACCTTATTTACTTAATTATTATCTTAACAACCCCCCCCCCCCCCCCCCCCGCGCGCGTGACCGCACGTGTGAGCTTGATTTTTTTTTTTAATGAGTCAAGCGCGTGAAAATTCTTTTGATAATGGGTGGCGGAGAGACTCAACTCAGGACCTCTGCATGCTCTGAAGCCATATTGAATGTGTGTGACCAACTCATCTAAAACCTAATCCGTTAGAAAGAGCACACTTTTATCTATTTTATTATTATCTTAATACTATCCTCCCCAGACCCCATGATGTGGGATAATACTGGGTATGTTGTTGTTGTTGTTGTTGTTGTTATTGTACTAGCTATAGGATGAAGTAATATGAAATAGAAGTTAACTATATATCAAACAATGAACTATGCCGTAGTTCCCAAATTAGTTGGGTTGGATATATGATTTTTTGTATCATATCTGTTATCTTCAGGTCAAATGTCATTCCAATACTGAATAATAGGTCTTCTACGCACGCCAGAGTTCTCTAAAATACAACTTCTTGAAATCTCACAGGTATCCCGTACAAGTTTTTGTAGGAAAAGAAAGGAGTGGAATGAACTTATATTTTTCTGCTTCTTTGCTGGAACGCTGCAAGTTTTGATAGACGCTGAAGCTTATATAAGCGTAGAGCAACAACTAATTCTTAATTCCGCCTTGTTGGTATCGTTGATACCGTTGTGTTCAGTCCTTAGCTAAGTCCACATTGATTACTCAGATAATTCCACATTGTGTTCGTCATCAACCCTTTTAATCATCGTATTATTGCACCTATGTACTAGTACAACTGAGATCTATGCAGAATATGCCTAAACCAGCTCAGACAATATCTCCTAATAAATCGACGGAGATTCGTTGGAGAATTAGAAGTCAAAAATTCCGACACAGTTTTTGATGAGATTACCCAAAAAAGGGGAGGGGGCACTGTTGTAGCTATTGTCAAATATTGATAGACGTCATATTAGGCTTTATATGTAGTATTTTGTTTGGCGGTGGTTTGTTTTGTTTTTCTGGGCTTGGACAAACAATATCGAAGTACTTCGTCAGAGAATGTAGGCTCTCTCCCTATTTCTTTTGGGTTAATGTTGTGTATATTGAAGGAAAGGTTACAAGTTTCAATTCTTGAACCATAATCATACAATCCATTCTTCACTTTGTCAGCGTGCTTTATTGATGCTGTGCTGATCATTGTCGGGTGGTACAAGTTTGATTAATTTGAGAAATTTACCCCAAAAGAAAAAAAATACTAAATCATTAAATGTTTTGGTCTCTTGTTTTAGTATTGCCCATGCTATGCATGACTTTGCTAAGGCATTCGTGCTAATTCTGATGAAAAATGTATATCTAATTGGTTGACTAACTAACAACTGATCTTTGTAGTAAAGGACACTAGGCTGTTCATAAGATGTTAAAATTAGTCGTTAAAGTATCACAAAACAGTATAATTTGGAGAAACCTCATCCAGATATCTTCCGTTGATGTAGGAACTTTTATCTAAACCAGCCTGTGTTTCAGCATGTAGGTCCTTTGGCTATAAATATTATTCAACAATATATTCCTTCTTTTTTATAAGGCATTCAACAATATATTCCTTTATGTACTTATCCAAAAAAAAAAACCTTTATGTCTGCTAGTCCTTTTCCTGAACAAAAACTTGTTAGTTCTCTAGTGACTGAGGACCTCTGTTGCGAAATGGCTGCTTAGTGTACATACTTCTTTTTCTCTTGTTTCTGGCAAATTATTTCTTATTGGCTTCTCATGCTACTTCCAATTTTGCAGTCACAATTAACAGAATTTCGGTCATATGAAGGACAAGATATGTACACTGGCGAGAGAGTTGTTCCTATCAAGGTTTAGCACAATTGTCTATGTCGATATTAATAACATTATGATGAAAGATAATTTATTCCAAAAGAAATGAAAGATACCTATCTTTCTGACTTTGATGGTCACAACTGTTGTGGTATCATTAATGAGGTACTTGTATTTTTCTCTTTCCTTTTCTTTTCCGGGCTCATTCAGCTTGATCTCCGAGTAAATCATACAGTTATCAAGGACCATTTTTTCTGGGTAAGTTTGACTAAAAGGTTATGTCTCATTCTTGAAATATCTTGATATATGTATAAGAACTGTGATCAAACTTGCAATTACTCTGCTTCATATGTTGCTAATACAAAGAGAAATCAAAATAATTTCAGGACTTGAACAATTTCGAGAGTGATCCTGAAGAATTTGCACGGACTTTTTGTAAAGATATGGAAATTGAAGACCCAGAAGTTGGAGTAAGCTCTATTTTATTTTATTTTACTTTCCTTTGGTTGTGGTAAAATAAAATTTCCCCCCTTTTCATTGCATATTCTTGTAAATTTGATGGTCATCATCATGTGATATAGTTTTGTGTGATGGGGTTGATGAAGTTAAAGGGTTTTGGGGGGGGGGGTGTTCCTTTTGCTACTTTTTCTTCCCATTTTTGTTTGTTTATTTTTTGGAGTTAACTGGAGTGTATATCAGCTGGAGACGACTTAGCCCTGTGCCCTTAAGATTCTACCTTCAAATTCCATGGTACTTCCACATCTCTGATGCGTGATATTGAATATTTTTGGTTCAGTGTTTGCAGCTTTTAAACTTATGCAGATAAAACTAACCTCCCTCCTATTTTGCTACAATTAGAATGATCTTCTGTAATTTGTAAATGGAAAAAGCTGTTCAAGGGGAATCGTAAAGTCAAAATGCTACTAGGTCTCATTTCTTGAAAATCTTGTGAGGGAAATTTTAGCAAAATGCTCAGTTCCTTTATCAAGAATTTGGCCTAGTTGTCTTTGATGTTGGATGTATCTGGCATAAATATGCCATCATATAATTCCAACTCTCTTTAACCACTGATAGAGTTATGAGGATATGGATTTTGGTTAATTGTTTTTAACTAAAGGAAACAGTTATGTTTGCTGGAAGTATAATAAAATATCAACTCTTTGTTTTCTTGTTTTCACCACAAGCAAGAAGTGAGACTAATAAATATATTTTTTCTGTTTTCTTTCAAGTTGAATATTGGAAGGTAATGAATAATGTAGAAAAAGAGGTCTTTAAAAAAAAATTATGGACACACATATTGGGCTGTGCTCAAAAGAATAGTCTAGAGATTGTGTTGCACATAAGAAACAAGTAATTTATAAGGTAATTGTCTTGGTATTGCCATATTACATCCTTCTTTTCCCCAGTCTCTTTTTTGTTATACTGGTTATAAGAAAAGATTGCTTATTTTGATTCAGCTGTGTGAATCCCAGCTAGAGCGATTTGTCTTGAACTTGCTTTCTTTTTTACATTTTTGTCAGAGAGTTAAGATCCAATCCGTAATTGGAATTGGACGAACAAGACTACAATAAAGAGCTTTTGTTAAAATTAAACAGAAAGATTGTAATTTCTATTTAAATAGTAATCATTCAACAGGGATGTTAAACCTCTAGGCATTGTAGGCCTTTGCATTAAATCTATGTTCATGTATAAGTAAACTTTCCTTATGTAGCTCAGTTTTTAAATGAGAACTTCATCCCATTGAGAGAGTATTTTATCTGTAGTTGTTTCTTCTCTGAAAGTATTAAATTCTAGTTGTGTTAGTAGTTTGTCTTTATCACTTTTTACTTATAGAAACTAATCACTGGATGATATTTCCTTTACAAAAACAGTTTTTTACTTTCCTCCCTAAAATCTTTTCAACTATGTGAGACTGTCCTTTTCAATATCCTTTTTATTTGAAAAACCGTCGATGCTTTCTTCTTGATAGTTGACTTCTTTCTTTGCAGCCTGCAATAGCCATATCAATTCGAGAACAACTTTATGAGGTGAGGATATATCATTCTTCATTTGGTGTATGTGACCTAATTGTTTCTACCTGTCTTTCAACCAGTTCATAGTTGAAAGCCAGCTACTTCAAGGTCTGTGACCATTTTTGCCATTTAATGTCTGCAGATTGCAATGCAAAGTGTTGCATCCGCAAGAGAAAGTAGGGCAAATAAGAAACGCAGAGTGACGGAACATATCTCAGCCAGGTTAGCATGATTGATCTCTGGCTTCTGCTGTATATACCCATCTTTGTTTAATCTAGTCATATGCCCTTGCACTATCCTTAGGACTTCTCTTTCCTAATAATTATCTTTTTGACAGTAAGACAGGTGTACCTGCATTGGACCTGGTGAAGTTATTTGGCATTAGATCAAGTGTTGTTCGGTACGACTCTTTCTTTTCTTCATACATTTCCACTCAATAAAATATGAAAGAGAAAAGGAAGTTGGATGTTCTGGAACGAGGACGTTTTATCTGTATTTCAATGCAATGGTATCTCATTAGCACATACTCGATATCAGTTAGTCAGAGACTCCATTTGGTCCGGGTTTTGAATTCATTCATTTCAAATGTGACTATTTCAGAAAAAGGAAGGACTGGGATGTATATGAACCAATTGTTGATCTCCTTTCAAATGAAGAGGTGGATGCCCTCGAGGCTAGAGAAGAGAAGATTACTCGATGATGCAGTCAATGCCCATTGAAGGAATACCAGCATTTGAAAGAGAAATCGTGTTAAGTTTTAGATGATACAATGAAACTAAATCCTAGTCTTAGTTCAGCCAAAATCCCATGGTAGTTATAGATAATGTTTAGATTTTAACATTGATTCGCAGATCGCTACATAGGTTTGTTGAAAGCAACACTTCAGTGTCCTGTGTTAATGTATCTTCACCGCGCTGAGAAACTAATGATAGCTAATTTAGTTGTGTTCTAAATCCTGCTATATTCGTAAGAGCAACCTACTTTGTATTTTTGGCATACAAAGGATGGAAACAAAGACTGTTGATGGACCTGGTTACGGCTGGGACCCTGTACTACGCTCATTTCTTAGTTGATGCCTCGTCATCAGTCGTAGACTACACACTACGGCATGTTGTACTTGTACATGACGAGACCCTCTTACATTTTTAAAAAATAAATTATTGTCACCATTATGGTAAGAGGTTAGACATAGAACATAGATTTGATTGAAACTTGAAAAAGAATTTTTGAAAATTGAAGTTGTGCTTGGACATGCATTTTATTTGAAGAAAAGTTTGAAGTTTTATGGGTGGAAAAAAAAACACCAAAAAACAGCCGTAAACCATTTTTTGGTAACTTGAAATTTTTTGAAACCCCCCTCCCCCTAACAAAAATATGTTCATATTTCATAAACAAATAATGTTTTCAAATTTGTTTTTGAAAAAATGAAACTAAAAATTTATGATCAAACGGGAGCTAATAATCACCCGGCAAATATAGGAAAGGGACAATAATTCTGTCCAGTTCCTGGTAACCAAAGATATGGCATCTAAGGGAAATATTACATTGGGGGTGGTGGGGAGGGTTAGCTTATAATACATGTTTGGGGGTACATACCAATGAGTGAACCATTTACCAAAAATTTTATACATTAAAAAGGTTCTTTTCAGTTTTGATCCTAAACAAAATCTTCAAGGCGTCTTTCGCCTTTCCAGGTAATGTGTCAACCTCAATGAAGATAGCTGAGGACCTTGCTTTGTATGCTCCTGTTAATTTGGAGTTCACTCAAACACGAGAAGGGGTTCATTTGTGTCTCGTCATTTTTACGATTTCGAAGAATCTGATTTTTTGAACTGACTATCCTGACACAAACAGAAAGTTAAATTGTAGAATTTAACTAACTTCAATGAACAGTTTTAGGTTACAACTCTATAACCAAGGAGACTACGATATTATTTTTTTTAAAAGATTAAGACGTGTGAATCTGAATATCAAGATGTGTATTAAGATTAAGACATTTGAATCTGAGTACACATCTGAATATTAAGATGTGTTTTAAGATTTGAATACTAAACGATTAAGACTTTTTTTTTAAAGATCTGAATTTATAGAGTTTATCTTTATTTAAATATTAATAAACATAAATTCAACTATAATACTAATTAATCTAAAATATATACATACATATATATATATATATATATATATGTATATATTTTGGTTGATGGTGGTGGTTCTAGGTAGTAGCTAGTGGTGATTGGTAGCGATTGCCATTATGGTTGAGGATGATAGTGATGAGTGGTGATAGTTAATAATGGTGAGTGGTGACGGTAGTTGTAGTTGTGCTTGAGGAATGTAGTGGTGGGTGGTGGTAGTTTATAGAGGTGGCAAACGGGCAGGTCGGGTCGAAAATGAGTAATGCAAAAATGGAGAAATTATCTTACCCGACCCAACCTATATTTAATACGGATAAAAAATGGATTAACCAGCGGATAATATGGATATCCATATTATCTATAACTTCTTGAATATGATTACTCACTACTAGAAAATGGGCCTATGGCAACATTTATTTTTGCAACGGTTCTCAAACCGTTGTCGTAGACCACATATCGTAACAGTTGCAACCGTTACAATAGAATTTAGATGATATCGGCATTCGACACACTACAACTATAAAACCATTGCAATTGTATCAGAACCGTTGCCAAAACTATTTTTATCGCAACAGTATTATAAACCGTTCCAATAGAACTATTTATGACAACATTATATAGGAAACAAATCTATTGGAAAGTTATTTATTCCCCCCACCCCCACCCCCCACCCCCACCCCCCACCCCAAAACTCGCTAACCCTCCAAATAACCCATCTTTTCTTTTATTTTGACTATCTAATTTTAATAATATTAATATTAGGTTAAAGCTTTTATTTTGCCCTTGCCGCACTAATCCGTCGGTGCATCCAAAATCATATATCCAAAATCAAAACCTATCCTTTCACAAAATCCTCTTCTCTCACAAAATCCTCTTCTCTCTTTCACTCTAAACTTCCAAAATCCTTCCTCTTACAACAATCAAGGCAACATTGACCCAAGTCTTCATTTCCCCCAATGATATTATTTGCTTGATGGTTAATTTATATTATTAATAGTTTCATTTTATGATTTATTTAAATTTTAATGTTATTATAATTTATTATATAAATAAATATTTATTTATAACAGGGGCTATATTTTTATTTTAACTGAACTGTTACATAGCCTACCAGAACCGTTGCAATAGGACACAAATGACGTTCCATTAGACAATATAAACCATTGCAATATGTCCTATAAACCGTTCTAAAATGATCTATAAACCGTTCCAATACAAATAAAATTGTTATGATAGCTTAAAGAAACCATTGTTATATCCATTCATAATCGTAACAATAGCTTACACAAGTGTTGCATTAAATAATATGGTAACGGTTAAGAACCGTTACATACACAATATAGTAACGGTTTTAAACCATTCCAATTGGAAAAAATAATCGTTCAAATAGAGAAAGGGAAAACAGTTGCGATAGACGTATCTAGAGCCACGACGATGCAAACCGTTGCAAGAACTGTTCCTATAGACCTATTGTCACTGTTGATACCCAATTTTTCCTCAAATTATTTTTAAATTTGCATATATACCTTCAAAATCACTTTTTATAATAATTGATATTTTTCCATATTATTATCAATTTATTTTTCTAATTTATTCAGTACTTTATATCTAATAATTATTCATAAGTTACATTACAAGTAATTTCAAAGTATTTCTTAGCTCAATATATTATTTTTAATACTATTAGGATTTAATTATTTTGCAAATTAGCCAATTCGGTATTGTTTGGCTATAATTACAATAATTTTGCAATTATAGCCTAAATGTACACTTTATGCTATTTTAATTCAATAATCAGTCATTTTATATTTTAAATATTAGTTAATTACCTTAATTTTACCTATTTAGATTTTATTTCATTTTATCTAATTATTAGCTATTTTTATTAATTATTTATCTAATTTTAATAGGTATTTAACAATTAGCCATTCTTATTTAAATTACAT
Organism: Nicotiana sylvestris; assembly: GCF_000393655.2. Classification (NCBI taxonomy): domain Eukaryota; kingdom Viridiplantae; phylum Streptophyta; class Magnoliopsida; order Solanales; family Solanaceae; genus Nicotiana; species Nicotiana sylvestris. The sequence goes on along the minus strand of NC_091060.1, from coordinate 108,246,292 downwards.
CCTAATTAAATATGGTCCAAATTAAATAACCCACCAGACCCCAAGCCCAATACCCTATCCTACTCAGCCCAATACCCATTCCATCTGAGTCGTTGATTATTTTGAATCAACGGTCCAGATCAACCCCTTCCTAATTTAACCCCTTAATGACTACCCCCGTCTCTCACTCCCCCCTCTTCATTCTCTCTCAACCGGTCTCTCTATCTCCCTCTCTATTTCTGGTTCTCTCTAGAACCTTCTCTTCTCCCCTCCTCTCCGATGGACCCTGTCCACCTTCTCCGGCCACCTCCCTCGCCGGAAACCATAACCTCTCATCATCTCCTGGCCTCTGTTTCACCCCACATAAGTTTGACACTACCCTGAGGTCCTCAGGTGAACCTGGAGCGGTTCAAATCCTACACATGGTCCTTCATGCCATTTTTCGGCCATCTCCGGCCATGACTCTTCCGGCTAAAACCGGTAATATTTTAAGGTTTTCTCATATTCTCTAGGTTCTCTTAAACCCCAACTCTTAAGCTTTTCCGATTTCTTTTAGATATGTATTAGATCTGTGCATATTATGAGCTTTTTGTTGTTTTCCTCAAAGGTTCTTCCGATTTTTCTAAAGTAATTCTTCATCTTCAACTAGAGTTTTAACCCCTTTTTCAAAAAAAGCGCTTTTCTTCTGATTTTTTTGGTATTAATCTACGACTATCACTGTGTTTAAACGTTTGTTTGAGCCTTCTCCTTTATCCGAGTTATTCTATTGAAAACCCTAATATTTTCTTAAGTTTCTGAGTTCGTCTTGGGTGTTATGTTCAATTAATTTGTGTATTTCTTATGAACGTTTTGTAAATTCTTGATTTGTATGGTTTTTACCCTATGTGTGCTTGTTAGAGTTGTTGATTTTAGTCTATTATGAGTTTAATCTGTTTATCTCATGAGCTTATGCTAATTTCTCCTAAATTAGTATTGTTCTCTATTTGTAGGTCTTGGAATCCCTGTGATTGGTTCTTCATCTATCTTGCATGATATTCTCTACTGATTCTTGAGATATCCCTTTAATTAAGGTTGGTTTCGTGTTTATCCTTGCCTATAGCATGTTACTCCGCTCGTGTGTGATATTTTCCTTTGATAAATATTGATTCCCTGTAATTAGAACCTCACTCGAGGATCTCCTTACTGATTTCCGGAATTTGAAATATCTATTGCCTTATTTCTCTGGTTGATTCCGCTGTCAAACTAATTTGTATATATTTTCCTTAAATAGGATTTTGAACTAGACCTTAATTGCATGCTTTATACCTATATTACACTTGTGCTACTTCCTTATTGTGTTATAAGCAACTTTACTTGATTCCTTTCCTTATTTTGCCACTGCTTCTTACCGTTTGAGTATGATTCCTTAATTAAAGGAAGTCTATATACTAAATGGATTCTAATTAATGTTTATTCATATAATTACTGTTGAACTATTATTTTTACCATATTCTTCTGCTCACTTTCAAACTATATATACTCTATTCATTCATTAGCATAAGGACGAAAAGAATCTGTTCAACTCTCTCTCACACAACTAAAACTCTCTATTCTCTCTTTTGTGCTACTTGCTACTGTTCTAAGCTAGCCGGCTGCAAGCAAAGGATAACTACTGCGCCTCTCTTATTTCTGCTTTGTGTTTTTGCTTTCTTCACTTCACTGGTATGTTCTAATTCAGATTTCAGTCCTCAATCCAACATGTTTCTATTACTGTTACAATTTCTTGTATTTCTGATATGCTTGTATTTACTATTTTTGTTGTTCAATATATAATTAGGATCCTGAATTCCCTCTAAATGTTAAGTTATGTTTTACTTGTTAATGACCAGCATGTTTCTGTATACTTAGTACATGTTTCTTATGTGAATCCTCATGAATGATACGTTAGTTTGATCATGGTCTTAGTTGTTTGGTGTTGATATGTTAATCTAATCCAATACCCTACTGTCCCCCCTGATCTTCTGAACATGTAGGAGTTTCTGATTGTGTGCTCGTATATGTTCCTGCCTGCTACATGTTTGCCCTCATATGCTCCATATTTATCCCTTCAATCCCATTCCCTTGCTTGTGTTTCCTGGACTATTCTTGGTCCTTTGTGTGATGCTGACTTTGTTTTGGTTCTGAGATTGGTATGCATGCTCCTTCAAATTGTTTTCATCAGTTAAACTTTATCATAAAACTATTCCAATTAAGTCCCTCTTTTCAAAACTGTTTCTTACTTACCCTTTTTCAAAACTGTTTTCTTATTTAAACTCTTCAAAACTCTGTCAAGTACTCTCACTCTACTCTTAGACCACTAAGTTCTGCCCCTTTTGTGTGAGCATTGCCTTGGGACCCTTGAGCTCCTTCTGAACTTTGACACATAAAAGCTGGTCTTTCCCCACTGCACTTACTCTATCTTGGCTATGAAATCTGGGTGTGAGCACTGCCCGGGAGCCCTTGAGGTCCTTAGGGAACTCTGACACACCCGGATTATGAGAAAGGTTGTGAAACAATACTTAGCATTGAGGACCTGGAGACTTGGGCCTATTCTGTAGGCTCCCTATAATTAACTTCTTCTTTTTTTCTTTATTTTGAGTTATGTAATTCCTATTCAGAGGACTGTAATAATTATTTGTAAACGACTCTGGGGTTGGATAGTGAAAATGGGTGGGTAATATGTATGATGTAGTATAATCCAGGGTAGAAATCATGTTCATATGTTTACTTTCTCTATGCGCAATAGCAGCCATGTTTAGGTACAACATGCCAAACATGTTGTGCATTAGATATCATGCTATTTAGAATTTATATGTATTGTTTCCAGCATCTCATCCACACTTAGAAATCCTGTATATAGTGTAGATAATAACAATTAAATAAGCTGCTATTATGTGATTCTGCCCATGTAAATATGTTCTGAAATTTCATTTAGAAATCCTGCCTTAGGGTAAATGTGTTAACACAATTTGTTATTCATGCACTCATCATATTGTAACCATGCTCGGCACTTAGAAATCCTGCTTTAGGTAAACAACATCAAAACTGTCACTCCCGCCTATTTTGAAGCTGTGCATTTAGAAATCCTGTTTAAGTTATTATGCATCATGCTGCATTAGACATCATGTTATAGGATCGCACTTATTCAATCACACTAGTGTAAATACATATGTATAAACAATCCTCCTGTTCTATACAAACAGGTAATTAGTCTCTGGATGTTTGCAACATTTAGAATTGCATGCTATTAGGTATAACAACCTGAGATTATTAATAAATCTGAATAATTGCTACATATTATTTTACGCCTAGGCAAGCCTTAGGTAATCAACTTTAAAATAAAATCAGAACCGTCTTTGTGATTAGTGTTTAACTGTCAGCATGTTAAAATTAGTAGGCAAGCCTGATTAGGACTTCCTCTCTGAGTTATGTAATAAATCTGACTCTACTATTATCACTTAGATACCATGCTTAGGATCTGAATTTAGACCTTAATTGTGTATGAGTCATGTTGTTTATGTGTACTATGTATGGAGGTATATCTGATCCTTTTATTTGTCTTCCATGCTCCATTTTAATTGAAGTCCCACCTGTTTATTATGTGTCACCTTAGTATTTTACCTTTAAACTTGAGGGTCTTCCTAGAACCCCTTTTTTTATAGGATAGGAGTCCTAAATTTCTTCGGGACTGATAGGAAGAGACGGGTAACAGCATGCAATAGGGGTCGAGACCAACCCTCGCTTTAATTACCTTCATGGGGTGGAAAAGGGTAGATATGGATATGATGATCGGTGCGTTAATACCACGTGTAGCCCCTCTTTGAGGAGTGTCATACCGGGTATTGCATTGATGTGATCCATATTATAAACAAACCTAAGATACCCCTTTACATTCACAAATATGTTTTGATTGTAATTTATTTCAAAATCTAGCTTTTCATTAACTATTTTTCGAACATCTGTGTACTTAAACTTAAATCCCCTATTATTTGAGACATACTTGTTTATTTGCTAAATTGTACAAATCCACAAAAGTTGTTTGGCCGGGAACCACACTGGTGGATCCTGAGGGGTGCCTAACACTTTCCCTTAGGACAATTTCAAGCCCTTACCCTGTCTCTGGTTACCAAGCGTAGTTATAAATGAACCCTCTAGGTGCTCTAACGCACTTTAAATCGTTAGGTGACGACTCTTCAAAATGCAAACCCTTTTCCCAAAACGAACGGGTTGTCTCAACCAAAATGTCATAAATCCGATTTTGCGAGAAAAAGGGGGCGCAACAACATGACGACTCTGCTGGGGATTTTTAGGCTTTTACCATTTCAGATTGTTTTTGTGAATTTGTACCCCCCTATGTGCAATTATTTGTTTAATTTCTTTAAGCGTTTAATTTCTTCTTCAAAAGCAAACTGACGTATCTTTCTCGTTTCCTTACTTTGTAACCATTTTAAATTATAAAACTGCTGTATTTATTGCTTTCTTAACATGCAAATACATGACAACATGCTTTTAATTATTGCATAATCATGCCCAACATCATACTCCACTCGTGCCAAACAAAATAATATAGCAACGCTTGATGAGTGGTTGCGCCCTTCCTATATCATTACCCCCTAAATTCGAAAAGGCTTATTTGCGGTAAAACTAGTCGATCAGCGGTGCAATCGACGGTTCCATGCCTTCCCCCTTGAGTTGTCTGCTCAAGGGTACCAGTCTAAAACCCCATAGACACCTTACTCTGTTATTGTTATTGCATGCATCATGGTCAAACCTAGCCAGGCTAAAAGTGTTGTCCGCACAATAGCTTTTAAGATAGCCTTGTCCAAAAGTCCACTGGGTTTCCTTAAACCCAAAAGGACATCATCACATTCTATGCATTTATTTGGAGAACTAAATGTTTCATGCTAATTGTTGATGTTAAATAGTCGAGTCCGGTGGGGGTATGGTCTTAACCCTTTTGTTTTGCAGAAAATGAAGAACGAGGTCCCCAACTTCGGTATGGTTAGTACACCCTCACTCTTGCTAGACTAGTGGAGGAATCTTCTGTCAAATGACCAAATCAACGAATGGAAAGAGAGGGCCGCCAAATCCAGAGAAAAGCTGGAATATCTGGAATATCTGGAATACAGCCTGTTAGAATTGGAAGGAAAAGTTAGGAAGAGAGTCACCAATTGCTAGAATGCTGAGGGAAATGAAGGAGAACATTTGGCAAAGGCATTTTTACTGGTGAACCTATGTGAACTGGAGGATTTGATCAACGAGAACATTCAACCTGAGGAATGTCCTTCTGGGACCAAATAGATAGGAATTTACTTTTTTGCTTTATGAATGTAATAAGGCGAATGACCATTAGTGACCTTTATTTCTTGCTTATTTAGAGTCGTTTTGGGATTCGTCTATTTTTATCAATAAAATGAGGCATTTAACATTCTAAGTTCTCCAAATCAATTTGTTTCTAGGCCTACCTCGGGCACAAAGAGGTTCCCAAATTAGGACACGCTTTACATTCCAGCACTATGTGTTTAAATATTGCAATACTTTTTATAATCCTCACTGACTTGATTACCTCTTGTTTTTGTTTTGTTTTCTTTCTTTTTATTCCCCTCCCCGAAGGTTAGTTTGTGCACTCTGGCATCATCATCTTATTTCACAAGATCTAGAGGCCCTTTACCCACTCCTCATCATAGTCCCTCTAAAGGCAAGAATAAAATGGAAAACAACAACAGGAAGGAGAACACAACTGAACGGGTAGAGGCCACTAATGGCCAGGGTATTCGGGTTCCTAATGAGAATATGTCACAGCTTGAACAGAAACTGTTGAAATTCCAGGAAGAGCTCGATCAGGTTCGAAATATAGCAAGCCTGTCATTTTCCCTCAATGCCCCAGACATCAACTTCCCCAACGCTCAAAACCCTACACCTCCTCAAAATATCCCAAAACAACAGAATCATCCCTTACCTCACCATCACGTTACTCCACAAAAGAACCAATGTAACACCTGCCATACCCTAAACAACACTCCACTACTTATCTCAGAACCTCAGAACTCCACAAACGACCATTTCCATACCCATACACCAGGCCACCATAACAATTCTATCTACGTGGTCCACCCAACCTATCTCATACACACCTGAGTCTAATGAAAAGGATCTGCTTATCAGGAACTTAGCTGAGGAACTTAAGAAACTAACCAATCGGATTAAGGGCATCGAGGGAAGCAAAAGGATCGAGGGGCTGAACTATAAGGACCTTTGCATACAGCCTGATGTCGAACTGCCTGAGGGGTACAAACCTCCTAAGTTCGAAATGTTTGATGGTACAGGTGATCCAAGGGTCCATCTGAGGACCTATTGCGACAAGCTGGTTGGAGTAGGGAAGGATGAAAGGATCCACATGAAGCTGTTCATGAGGAGTTTGAAAGGATATGCATTGTCTTGGTACATCAACCAAGATCCCAAGAAATGGTCAAGCTAGGTGAGCATGGCATCTGACTTTATGGACAAATTCATATTTAATATAGAGAACGCACTAGACGTGTCCTATATCTAGAATTTGAAGAAGAAGCCCATGGAGACATTTCGCGAGTATGCTACTCACTGAAGGTCCAAAGCCGCTAAGGTTAGGCTCGCCTTAGAAGAGGAGCAAATGAACAAGTTCTTTGTCAGGGCTCAGGACCCCCAGTACTATGAACGGTTGATGATGATTGAGAACCACAAGTTCTCCGACATTATCAAATTAGGTAAAAGGATTGAAGAGGATATTAAATGTGGTACGGTCACAAATTTTGAAACCTTGCAAGCTACGAATAAAGCTTTACAGTCCGGTGGTGTGTCTAAGAAAAGGGTTGTGGGGGCCGTGATGGTTGCACAAAGGACCAAGTCTCCCCTCAAATACCAAACTTACCCAACACCTCCACTCACATATCAGCCAACCCCAAATTACCAAGCACCCTCACCCTCGTACCAAGCTCCGCTACCAACTTATCAATCATCTCCACCTCCTACATATCAACCTACTTCACCTGGATACTCACAACCCGCTCATGTATACCACACTTATAATTCTCAACCATCCCATTATCAATCACCCCCCGCACGACAAAACTTCCTAGACCTCGACTTAATTTTGATCGCAGACCTCCAAAACAATATACCGTCATCACTGAACCCATCGACCAGCTGTATGAGAAGCTCAAAGTTGTTGGTATGTCACCCCCATCCCTGCTGCAACACCTAAGAATCCTTCTCAATGGGTTAACCCAAACAAGTCCTGTGCATACCACTCCGGCATGAAAGGGCACACCATTGATGAATGTCGCTCTTTGAAAGACAAGATACAGTCTTTGATTGATAACAAGATCATTGTGGCAAAAGAACCGCTCCAAACGTCCGCAACAATCATCTGCCAGACCATAAGGGTGGAGGTATCCACATGATTGAAGTAGAAGATGACTGGGATCCCGAGGGATCAATTGGGTTGATCGCAGAAGGTGATGACCCAAAGAAACTGGCAATTACTCTCAATCCAATCATAGTCCAGATCTAACCGTCTGAGGACGCTGAGGTAAATATGTCTATACCTCTTTAGTTTGAATCAGCGCCACCCGCAAAGACACCGGTACCAATTGAGGTTGAATTCGTGTCTCCGGCAAATGCACCCGCACCATTTGAGGTTGCAGTCTTGCCGCCCAAGGAATATGTTCCATTCGAAGTAAGGATAGCCGCGCCGATCCCAGTGGCGATGTCAACCACGCCACCCTTCTATACAAATGTTGTACTCTGGGACTATACAACCGAGGCGAGAAGGAAGGGCAAGGTCAGGACTGAAGAAACTATCGCAGCACAAGGTATGATAATAACTGGTAGAGTCTATACCTCTGAACATCTAGCTGAATCAAGCAAGCAAGCTTCCAATCGGCCACCCCTCATTAAGACAGGTCCGAGCGACCTTTGGAAGAAAGTACAAGCCAAGGAGTATTCGGTCATCGACTAGTTGAACAAGACGCCAACACAAATATCCATTCTCTCTTTGCTGCAAAAATCTGAGACGCACAGGAATGCTTTGTTGAGGGTGCTGAATGAAGTGTATGTACCAAATAACATCACTAGCGGGAAAATGGCTAATATGGTAGGATAAGTGCTGAAAATCCATAAGATCACCTTTCATGAGGACGAGCTGCCACCTGAAGGGCTGGGGCACAACAAAGCACTGCACATCACCGTGCAATGGGAAGATTATTTCATCACAAGAATCCTGATCGATGGAGGGTCCAGTCTTAACATTTGTCCGCTGATAACGCTCAAGAAGTTGGGTAAAGGGCTGCATGATATAAAGGATGGAGCAATCAATGTGAAAGCTTTTGATGGTTCTCAGAGGTCCACCATTGGTGAATTAGTCTATGCGTGCAGATAGGACTAACCTGGTTCGAGGTCAATTTCCAGGTAATAGATGTACTAGCGTCTTACAACTTGCTGCTGGGACGACCATGGATCCATGCTGTTGGGGCCGTGGCGTCAACGCTACATCAAACAGTAAAGTTCGAATGGAATCACCAGGAAGTGATCATTCACGGCGAAGGTAGCAACCTTATATACAGACGTCATACTATTCCGACGATCGAGGGAAGAAGGAAGCTGGGTGGAGAAGCTTACCACCACATTGAACGAGTCAATGCTATCGAGAAAGACAAATGGTGGGATAGCAAAATCGAGAGTATACTGAGTTGGAGTGGGTAGGTACCTGGCAAAGGGCTCGGCAAGAACCTCCAAGGAATCTCTAAACCCATAAAACTCAAGATCATGACACTGCCTTTGGTTTGGGATATGAATATACCTGGGAAGAATTCAATATCTGGTCGCCACCATGGCGCGGTCCTTACTACCCACTAGAGCAGCCAATACCGCATCTGGAGCAGACCTTCTAACATGCTGACATTATTTATGGGTGAGATGAAGAAGAAACACTTGTAGCAATGAGGAACTTGTTTCTAGAGGACGGTGATATGGACTGTTGCGTTATTCTCGAGGAGGAGGGGGAGGAAGGACCTTCTATACAGGTTGTGAGCAGAGGGGCACATCTTAAAAACTGGGCCATCAGGACAACCAAAGCCCGACGAGCCTCGGGGTAGCAAGGCTAAAACAAGCATTATTCACTGTTTTATTTATTAAATGATTTTCTTTTCACACTTTTCAATTCTCGCAATAAGATCTTCGATATTCAAAACAATTATTCAATTTATCAAAAGCATTTTTGATTTTTCTTATGAATCAATATTTATTGCTATCGTTTTCTCTCATTACTTTACATATACAACATTACTATTACTTGTCTTGATGAACCAATGACTGTGACATGCAATGAGACAACACAACAAACGGACATTGATTTAGAGAAAGATGACATACCTGGCGAGATTGTCAAAGAAGTTGAGAATTTTCATAACAGACCTGAGTCCAACCTAGACGAGACCGAAATTGTCAACCTGGGAGATTCAGAAAACGTCAAGGAAACATGAATCAACATTCACTTGTTACCATCAGAAAAGAAAGAATACACAGAATTTCTAAAGAAGTATGAGGATATATTTGCCTGGTCGTATAATGACATGACTGGTCTAAGTACGTCTATTGTGGCTCACAAACTGCCAACCAATCCAATATGTCCGCCGATAAAGCAAAAGCTCAGAAAGTTCAAGCCTGATATGAGCTTGAAAATCAAGAAAGAAGTCACCAAGCATATCAACGCTAAGGTTCTCAAGGTAGTAGAATACCCGATGTGGTTAGCCAACATTGTACCAGTGCCAAAGAAGGATGGGAAAGTTAGAGTCTGTGTCGACTACCGGAATCTCAACCGGGCCAGTCCGAAAGACGACTTCCATTTGCCAAATATACATATCCTGATTGACAATTGTGTCAAGCATGAGCTACAGTCATTCGTAGATTGCTTCGCTAGTTATCATCAGATCTGGATGGATGAGAAAGATGTTGAGAAAACGACTTTCATTACACCGTGGGGAGTGTACTATTACAAGATGATGTCATTCGGCCTGAAGAATGCAGGGGCCACCTACATGAGGGCCATGACTACCATCTTCCATGATATGATACACAAGGAGATCGAGGTATATGTGAACGATGTTATTATCAAGTCCAAGAAGGACACTGACCACATAGAATATCTGAGGAAGTTCTTCAATAGACTGCAGAAATACAACCTGAAATTAAACACCGCGAAGTATGCATTTGGGGTTCCTGCTGAGAAATTGCTTAGGTTTATTGTGAGCCGCCGAGTAATAGAACTGGATTCATCGAAGGTCAAAGCCATTCAAGAACTACCACCGCCAAGGAACAAGAAAGATGTGATGAGTTTATTGGTAAGGCTTAACTACATCAGCCGATTCATAGCATAGTCTATAGTTATCTGTGAGCCGATCTTCAAGATGTTAAAGAAGGCCGCCGCCACCAAATGGACCAATGATTGCCAAAAGGCCTTCGACAAAATCAAGGAGTAACTGTCAATACCACCAGTCTTAGTCCCGCCTAAGCCAGGTAGACCTTTATTACTCTACCTTGCAGTGTTAGATGGAGTTTTTGGCTGCATTCTGGGGCAGCACGACAAAACAGGAAAGAATGAGCAAGCCATTTATTATCTTAGCAAGAAGTTCACCCCGTACGAGGCCCAGTATTCTCTATTGGAATGCACCTGTTGTGCTTTGACTTGGGTAGCTCAGAAGTTGAGATATTACTTTTGTGCCTATACTATATATCTCATAGCGAGAATGGATCCCTTAAAGTATATCTTTCAGAAGCCTATGCCCACTGGCAAGCTAGCCAAGTGGCAAATCCTGTTGAGTGAGTTCGACGTTGTTTACGTAACTTAGAAAGCGGTCAAGGGACAGGCACTGGCAGACCACCTTACCGAAAACCCTGTGGATGGAGAATACAAACCCCTGAAAACGTATTTTTCCGATGAAGAGGTATCATTCATAGGAGAAGACATTGCGGAATCCTATGACGGTTGGAGAATGTTCTTCGATGGAGTAACGAACTTCAAAGGAGTTGGCATTGGAGAAGTCCTAATATCAGAAACCGGTCAGCATTATCCGGTGTCTGCCAAACTCAAGTTCCCCTGCACCAACAATATGGCCGAGTATGAAGCCTGCATCTTAGGACTCAAAATGGCCATTGACATGAACGTTCAAGAGCTGCTAGTGATTGGAGATTCAGACTTACTTATACTTCAGGTACGAGGAGAATGGGAAACCAAGAATTCCAAGATACTCCCGTATCTGCACCACATACAGGAATTGAGAAAGAGGTCTACGAAGACGAAATTCCAACATGTTCTCAGAATCCAGAATGAGTTCGTCGATGCATTGGCTACCCTATCATCTATGATACAGTATCCAGACAAGAATTTCATTGATCCTATTCCGGTGAAAATCCATAATCGGCCAGCTTACTATGCCCATGTTGAATAAGAAGCAGACAAAAAGCCTTGGTTTCATGATATCAAGGAATATTTGGCAAAAGGAGAGTACCCAGAGCTTGCAAATACTACTAAAAATGCACACTTCGGAGATTGTCCAACAACTTCTTTCACAATGGAGGAATCCTGTATAGGAGGACTCCCGATTTAGGATTATTAAGATGTGTCGACGCAAAGGAAACATCCAAGCTACTTGAGGAAATTCATGCTGGGACCTGTGGTCCACATATGAACGGTTTTGTCTTAGCAAAGAAGATAATTCAGGGCGGTTACTTTTGAATGACAATGGAAATGGACTGCATCCAGTATGTCCGGAAATACTACCGCTGTTAGATACATGCATACATGATAAAGGTACCTCCTACCGAGCTTAACGCAACAAGCTCACTATGGTCGTTCGCCGCCTAGGGAATGGACGTTATTGGACCAATCGAGCCTGCCGCTTCCAACGGACACAGGTTCATCCTAGTAGCCATCGAATATTTCACCAAATGGGTCGAAGCAACATCTTACAAAGCAGTGACTAAGAAAGTCGCGACAGACTTTGTCCGCGACCGCATTGTTTGTCGATTTGGAATTCCAGAGTCAATCATTACTGATAATGGCTCTAACCTCAACAACGACTTGGTGAAATCTATGTGCGAAATTTTCAAAATCAAACACAAGAATTCCACAGCCTACAGACCTCAGATGAATGGAGCTGTAGAAGTCGCCAACAAGAAGATCAAGAAGATATTGAGGAAAATGATAGAGAAGCATAGACAGTGGCATGAGAAGTTATCATTTGCTCTACAGGGGTATTGCACCACAGTCCACACATCAACCGGGGCAACCCCCTATATGTTGGTTTACGGTACAGAGGCTGTCATTCCCACTGAGGTAGAAATTCCTTCCCTAATGATCATACAAAAAGCTGAGCTCGACGACGCAGAGTGGGTAAAAAGTTGTTATGATCAACTAGCCCTTATAGACGAAAAGAGAATGAACACAGTCTGCCATGGTCAACTCTATCAGAACATAATGTCCAAAGACTTCAACAAAAGAGTCAAGCCAAGACAGTTTACACCGGGGCAGCTAGTGTTGAAGAAAATTTTTCTGTATCAAGATGAAGCCAAAGGGAAGTTCTCTCCCAACTGGTAGGGTCCATACATGGTTCACCGAGTATTGACAGGAGGAGCCCTCATACTTGCAGAAATGGACGGAGAAGTCTGGCCAAAGTCGATCAATTCAGATGTAGTCAAGCGTTACTATGTGTAATCTTTATGCTTTCCTTATATGATGTAAATTGAACTACGCCTGACATGATTCTCGTTTAAGAGGGGATACGTAGGCATCCCTATGGGTTCAATCACAATTCAATAAAAAATTCATTTCCCCCGTAATTGGAAACCGGGGTAGAATTTTGAGGAGGACCCTCAAAATTCCGAAGTAATTTTAGCCGATCGCCGCACGAGCAACAGTCAGAAATGTCAACCCATCAAACTGGGGAAGAATTTTAAGAAGGACCCTCAAAATTTCATAGCAGGATAGGTTGCAATGTCCTGAACTATGTCACAGTTGTCGGGTCATCTAAAAGCTATTTTTAATTATACATTTATGTCATACTTTTACAAAATCATGCATGTTTATTATTGAAAATGCTTTGTTTAGCAACGCTACCCCAATGATACAGACGGTATCACCAGATCAAAGCCGAATGAGTCAAGCAAAGCCAGCGGGGATACAAACTAATCTGCCCCTTACAAAACTCATGATTTTTCTTTGGATGCAGGCACTAGGATTGCGAAATCCTTAAACACACTGTACGCCCAGAGGACAAACAATGTTCAAAAATACGATTCTCAAAACCGTTTCACTTGCCAACATTTGCTATCAACACACACAAGTAATTCTCCGTAGTCACAATGCTCCTAGTAATCACAATGCCGCAATCTGCTATCAGCTAAGAAAACTCTATTGTCATTTGTTATTTTATTTTTTGCATAAGGCTACTATTCTGCCTTCCGAGACTAAACATTGTCTCCATCTGTATTTGCATTGCATAAGGCTACTATTCTGCCTTCCAATTTGCATAAGGCTACTATTCTGCCTTCCGAGACTAAATGTTGTCTCCATTTGCATTTGCATTGCATAAGGCTACTATTCTGCTTTTCGACTTGCATAAGGCTACCATTCTGCCTTCTGAGACTAAGCATTGTCTCCATTTGCATTCTTGTATAAGGCTACCATTATGCCTTCCGAGGTTAAGCTCTACCTCCGTCTGCATTTGCATCTTTGCATAAAGCTACTTTTTTGCCTTTCGAGGCTAAGCTTTGCCTCCAATTTTCTTCGAAACTAAGCACTATCTCAAGCACTATTTATCTCGCTTTTCTTACGGGCTAAGCTCTGCCCTTCAATTCGCAAGACTGAGCTCTGTCTTGTCCGCATCATACTACTGCATCCTTCATGGGTTGAAATATCACCAACTCGTCCAAAGGCGTCATCGTTCAGAGGCACGTTCTTCATGGCCCGAGAACACCATGTCATGGCCAGGGGATCTCTTTCAATCTTTTGCATATCATTATTCAAAGGTGTCATGGTTCAGAAGCATCATCCTCATAGCCTGAGAACATCATTTCATGGCCTACGAATCATGTATCAAATAACCCATGGCCCAGGACATCATGGTCTAAGGACGTCATTCCTAACCGTCCAAAGACAACATTCATGGTCCGATGAGAATTTGCATCATGTTTAAATTACGCAATATATGCTTGTATCGTTTATTTGCAGGTAATCTGGCGAGCAACAATCATCCTGGCAGAAGCGGTCCCGCTCCAGTTCTCTTAACCATTCCCGTAAGTCATTTGTTCACCCAACCCCATATGTTGCGTCCGTTCTTGTAAAACTTCATCGATATACTTTGCCGATGACTCCTGAACTACATACAACCTGTTCCTGTAAAACCAGGGATATGTAGGCAACTCAGAAACTAGGGTGCGGCCTAAATCTCTTCAAACCATTTCTCTCGGTCAAAATTGACCATCATATCTTTACCCGACAACTCTTTCATCCTTTCTTGGTAAAGAGGGGTAGCTGTTGATACCCAATTTTTCCTCAAACTATTTTTAAATTTGCATATATACCTTCAAAATCATATTTTATAATAATTGGTATTTTTCCATAATTTTTCATATTATTATCAATTTATTTTTCTAATTTATTCAGTACTTTATATCCAATAATTATTCATAAATTACATTACAAGTAATTTCAAAGTATTTCTTAGCTCAATATATCATTTTTAATCCTATTATGATTTAATTATTTCACAAATTAGCCAATTTGGCATTGTTTGGCTATAATTACAATAATTTTGCAATTATAGCCTAATTGTACACTTTATGCTATTTTAATTCAATAATCAGTTATTTTATATTTTAAATATTATTTAATTACCTTAATTTCACCTATTTAGATTAATTTCATTTTATCTAATTATTAGCTATTTTTATTAATTATTTATCTAATTTTAATGGGTATTTAACAATTAGCAATTCTTATTTAAATTACAACCTAATTAAATCTGGTCCAAATTAAATAACCTACCAGACCCCAAGCCCAATAACCTATCCTACACGGCCCAATCCCCATTCCATCTAAGTTGTTGATTATTTTGAATCAACGGTCCAGATCAGCCCCTTCCTAATTTAACCCCCCAATGACTACCCACGTCTCTCACTTCTCCCCCCTATCGTTCTCTCTCAACCGGTCTCTCTATCTCCCTCTCTCTATCTCTGGTTCTTTTTAGAACCTTCTTTTCTCCCCTCCTCTCCGATGGACCCTGTCCACCTTCTCTGGCCACCTCCCTCACCGGAAACAATGGCCTTTCATCATCTCCTGGCCTCTGCTTCACCCCACACCAGTTTGACACTACTCTGAGGTCCTCAGGTGAACCTGGAGCGGTTCAACTCCTACCCATGGTCCTTCATGCCATTTTTCGGCCACCTCCGACCTTTCTAGTAAGATATATGATTCTTCCGGCTAAAACCGGTAACATTTTAAGGTTTTCTCATCTTCTCTGGGTTCTCTGAACCCCTAACTCTTAAGATTTTCCGATTTCTTTTAGATCTGTCTTAGATCTGTGTATATTATGAGATTTTGTTGTTTTCCTCAAAGGTTTTTTCCGGTTTTTCTAAAGTAACTCTTCATCTGCAACTAGGGTTTTAACCCCTTTTTTAAAAAAACGATTTTCTTCTGATTTTTTATGTATTAATCTACGACTGTCACTGTGTTTAAATGTTTGTTTGAGCCTTCTCCTTTATCCGAGTTATTCTGTTGAAAACCCTAATGTTTTTTTAAGTTTCTGAGATCGTCTTGGGTGTTATGTTCAATTAATCTGTGTATTTCTTATGAACGTTCTATGAATTCCTGATTTATATGGTTTTTACCCTATGCGTGCTTGTTAGAGTTGCTGATTTTCGTCTATTATGAGTTTAATTTGTTTATTCTCATGAGCTTATGCTAATTTCTCCTAAATTGGTATTGTTCTCTATTTGTGGGTCTTCGAATCCCTGTGATTGGTTCTTTATCGATCTTGCATGATATTCTCTACTGATTCTTGAGATATCCCTTTAATTAAGGCTGGTTTCGTGTTTATTCTTGCCTATAGCATGTTACTCCGCTCATGTGTGATATTTTCCTTTGATAAATATTGATTCCCTGTAATTAAAACCTCACTCGAGGATCTCCTTACTGATTTCCAGAATTTGAAATATCTCTTGCCTTATTTCTCTAGCTGATTCCGCTGTCAAACTAATTTGTATATATTTTCCTTAAATAGGATTCTGAACTTGACCTTAATTGCATGCTCTATACCTATATTACACTTGTACTACTTCCTTATTGTGTTATAAGCAGCTTTACTTGATTCCTTTTCTTATTTTGCTACTACTTCTTACCGTTTGAGTATGATTCCTTAATTAAAGGAAGTCTGTATACTAAATGGATTCTAATTAACGTTTATTCCTATAATTACTGGTGAACTATTATTTTTACCTTATTATTCTGCCCACTTTCAAACTATATATACTCTATTCATTCATTAGCATAAGGACAAAAAAAAATCTGTTCAACTCTCTCTCTCACAACTAAAACTCTCTATTCTCTCTTCTGTGCTACTTGCTAATGTTCTAAGCTAGCCGACTGCAAGCCAAGGTTAACTACTGCGCCTCTCTTATTTCTGCTTTGTGTTTTTGCTTTTTTTCACTTCACTGGTATGTTCTAATTCAGATTTCAGTCCTCAAACCAACATGTTTCTATTACTGTTACAATTCCTTGTATTTCTGATATACTTTTATTTACTATTTTTGCTGTTCAATATGTAATTAGGATCCTGAATTCCCTCTACATGTTAAGTTATGCTTTACTTGTCAATGACCAGCATGTTTCGGTATACTTAGTACATGTTTCTTATGTGAATCCCCATGAATGGTACGTTAGTTGATCATGGTCTTAGTTGTTTGGTGTTGATATGTTAATCTAATCCAATACCCTACTGTCCCCCCCGATCCTCTGAACCTGTAGGAGTTTCTGATTGTGTGCTCGTATATGTTCCTGCCTGCTACATGTTTGCCCTCACAAGCTCCATATTTGTCCCTCCAACCCCATTCCCTTGCTTGTGTTTGCTGGGCTATTCTTGGTCCTTTGTGTGAT
The DNA here is from genome assembly GCF_000393655.2 of Nicotiana sylvestris. Taxonomy (NCBI): domain Eukaryota; kingdom Viridiplantae; phylum Streptophyta; class Magnoliopsida; order Solanales; family Solanaceae; genus Nicotiana; species Nicotiana sylvestris. The sequence continues at coordinate 108,229,110 of NC_091060.1, read as the reverse complement.
GCTGACTTTATTTTGGTTCTGAGATTGGTATGCATGCTCCTTCAAATTGTTTCATCAGTTAAACTTTGTCATAAAACTATTCTAATTAAGTCTCTCTTTTCAAAACTGTTTTCTTACTTAAACTCTTCAAAACTATGTCGAGCACTCTCATTATACTCTTAGACCACTAAGTTCTGCCCCTTTTGTGTGAGCATTGCCTTGGGACCCCTGAGCTCCCTCTGAACTTTGACACACAAAAGCTGGCCTTTCCACACTGCACTTACTCTATCTTGGCTATGAAATTTGGGTGTGAGCACTGCCCGAGAGCCCTTGAGGTCCTTAGGGAACTCTTACACACCCAAATTATGAGAAAAGTTGTGAAACAATACTTGGCATTGAGGACCTGGAGACTTGGGCCTATTCTGTAGGCTCCCTATAATTAACTTCTTATTTTTTCTTTATTTTCAGTTATGTAATTCCTATTCAAAGGACTGTAATAATTATTTGTAAATGACTCTAGGGTTGGATAGTGAAAAGGGGTGGGTAATATGCATGCTGTAGTATAATCCAGGGTGGAAATCATGTTCACAGGTTTACTTTCTCTATGCGCAATAGCAACCATGTTTAGGTACAACATGCCAAACATGTCGTGCATCAGATATCATGCTATTTAGGATTTATATGTACTGTTTTCAGCATCTCATCCACACTTAGAAATCCTGTGTATAGGGTAGATAATAACAATAAAATAAGATGCTATTATGTGATTCTGCCCATGTAAATATGTTCTGAAATTTCATTTAGAAATCCCGCCTTAGGGTAAACGTGTTAACACAATTTGTTATTCATTCACTCACCATATTGCAACCATGCTCCGCACTTAGAAATTCTGCTTTAGGTAAACAACATCAAAATTGTCACTCCTGCCCATTTTGAAGCTGTGCATTTAGAAATCATGTTTAAGTTATTATGCATCATGGTGCATTAGACATCATGTTATATGATCGCACTTATTCAATCACACTAGTCTAAATACAAATGTATAAACAGTCCTCCTATTCTAAATAAACTGGTAATTAGTCTCTAAAAGCAATATTTAGAATTGCATGCTATTAGGTATAACAACCTGGGATTATTAACAAATCTGAATAACTGCTACATATTATTTTACGTCTAGGCAAGACTTAGGTAATCAACTTTAAAATAAAACCATAACCGTCTTTGTGATTAGTGTTTAACTGTCAGCATGTTAAGATTAGTAGGCAAGCCTGATTAGGACTTCCTCTCTGAGTTATGTAATAAATTTGACTCTGTTGTTATAACTTAGATACCATACTTAGGATCTGAATTTAGACCTTAATTGTGTATGAGTCATGTTGTTTATGTGTACTATATGTGGAGGTATATCTGAGCCTTTTATTTGTCTTCCATGCTCCCCTTTAATTGAAGTCCTATCTGTTTATTATGTGTCACCTTAGTATTTTACCTTTAAACTTGAGGGTCTACCTAGAACCTCCTTTTATAGAATAGGAGTCCTAAATTCCTCCGGGACTGATAGGAAGGGACGGGTAACAGCATGCAATAGGGGTCGAGACCAACCCTCGCTTTAATTACCTTCATGGGGTGGGAAAGGGTAGATATGGATATGATGACCGGTGCGTTAATACCATGTGTAGCCCCTCTTTGAGGAGTGTCATACTAGGTATTGCATCGATGTGATCCATATTATAAACATACCTAGGATACCCCTTTAAATTCACAAATATGCTTAGATTGTAATCCATTTCAAAATCTAGCTTTTCACTAACTGTTTTTCGAACATCTGTGTACTTAAACTTAAATCCCCTATTATTTGAACCATACTTGTTTATTTGCTAAATTGTACAAATCCACAAAAGCTGTTTGGCTGGGAATCACACTGGTGGATCCTGAGGGGTGCCTAATACCTCCCCCTTAGGATAATTTCAAGCCCTTACCTTGTCTCTAGTTACCAAACGTAGTTATAAATGAACCCTCTAGGTGCCCTAAGCACCTTAAATCATTAGGTGACGACTCTTCAAAATGCAAACCCCTTTCCCAAAAGGAACGAGCTGTCTCAACCAGAATGTCATAAACCCTATTTCGCGAGAAAAAAAGGGTCCGACAAGCACACGGGCTGATGGAACGGCTGTAAACCGTTCTAATATCTCTATGGCAACGGTTTAACAGTCTGTGGAAACGGTTATGGGGAGAGAAAGAAGGACTTGCATATAATGTTCATCAACTTAGAAAAGGCGTACGATAAAGTTCCAATAGAGGTTTTGTGGAGATGTTTGGAGGCTAGATGTGTACATGCTTCTTACGTTATGTTGATTAAGGACATGTATGATAGAGTAGAGACCCGAGTGAGGACGGTGGGTGGGGACTCAGACCATTTTCTGGTTATGATGGGGTTGCATCAAGGGTTTGCACTCAGCCCTTTTTTGTTTGCTCTGACGATGGACGCACTGACGCACCACATCCAGTGGGAGGTGCCATGTTGCATGCTATTTGCAGATAATATTGTATTGATTGACGAGACGCGAGGCGATGTCAACGTGCAATTAAAAGTATGGAGGCAGACCCTAAAATCTAAAGGATTCAACTTGAGCAAAACCAAAACAGAATACTTGGAGTGTAAGTTCAGTGGCGAGACTGGGGGGGGAGGTAAGGCTGGACTCGCAGGTCATCCCTAGGAGAGGAAGTTTTAAGTACCGTGGGTCAATTATTCAGGGGGGATAAGGAGATTGATGGCAGTGTTACACATCGTACTGGGGCAGGATGGATGAAATAGAGACTCGCTTTCAGTATTTTGTGTGACAAGAAGGTGCTACCGAAACTAAAAGGTAAGTTCTACAGAGTGATGGTCAGACCAACGATGTTGTATAGGGCTGAGTGTTGGCCAGTCAAGATTGCATGTCCAGAAGATGAAGGTAGTAGAGATGAGGATGTTGAGATGGGTGCATGAGCACACCAGGTTAGATATGATCAGAAATGAGGTTATTCGCGACAATGTGGGTGTGTCCCCTATTGAGGACAAGATGCGGGAAACGCGACTTAGGTGGTTTGGTCATACGAGGAAGAGGAGCATAGACGCCCGGTGAAGAGGTGTGGGAGGTTGACATTGAAGGGCCTACGAAGAGGTAGAGGTAGGCCAAAAAAGAGGTGGGGAGAGGTGATTCGGTAATATATGGTGCAAATTCAGCTGGCCGAAGACATGACACTTGATAGGAAGGTATGAAGGTCGAGGATTAGGACAATAGAGTAGTTAGTAAAGAGTGTTCATAACAGTAGTATTGGCACACAGTCTCGCTTTCTGTTGGTAGTAGGTTTTTATGACTCACCGTTGTTTCTTTCATTGTTGATCACCTTACTATCCTCTTGTTTTTATTATGCTTTTATATGGCTTTTTGGTACTGTCCCTTCTTGTCTATATTTTCATTAATGTGGTGCTAATATTTTTCTGAGCTTAGGGTTTATTGGAAACAACCTCTCATCCTCACAAGGTAGGGTTAAGGTCTGCGAACATACTACCTTCCCCAGACCCTATGATATGAGATAATACTGGATATGTTGTTATTGTTGTTATTGTACTTACTTGTGTAAGAGGTTGAACAAAAATAAAAGACAACCTTGTTTAAAACTTTAGTCTAAAGTTTTCAAAGAAAATTATGATAGTATCAGTGAAAGATTTAGATTATGGTCTATAATTGTCTACAAAGTAGCTTAAAGTTTTGATCGATCTAAATAGTGGTTATATTGGGGAGGGTATGTTTGGTACGAACGAAATATTTTTTAAAACATTAAAAAACCCAAAAATATATTACTCCATAGCGCGCACACCCAAAATCTGAACAGTGACCTCAGAAAGGGCTATTTGTGTAAAACCGCCAAATTTAGCTAGAGAGAAAAACCAACTCATGTAAAGGCAAAATCACGGCCCAAGTCTCCTCTCAATCTTTTGCCCTCTTACGCAAAAAACCCTAGCAACACTACCCCTACCGTTCACTCCCTCTTTGGCCTCTCTACAGTCCTTCCATTCTTCCCTCTGAATAACAATGGCGTCCAGTGATCACACGATATTGCAATTCTCACCATCTTCAACCAGCTTATCGGCTAAGGTTCACCCTTTAGTCATATTCAACATATGTGACTGCTACGTTAGGCGTCCCGATCAAGCTGACCGGGTCATCGGCACTCTTCTCGGCTCTGTATTACCTGATGGTACTGTTGACATTCGAAATTCCTATGCCGTTCCTCACAGCGAGTCACAAGATCAGGTTCTATTCTCAATATTCTTTCTGATAATTAATTATACTGTAATTGGACAAAGAAAAATTTCAGCTATCTTATTTAAGGTCAATTTGGCCGATTCTTAGATTTATAATGAGTATAGATAACTTAGCTCAATAATTTTTGTTTTTAATTTCAAAATGATGAGATGAAGGGACAAATTGTGTAAATTTTCAGTAAATTTAGGGCATAAAGGGCAATTTTGGATAACTCTAGATGAGTTGCCTACTTGCGATTTAATTGCTAGTGCAGAGAATGTGAATGATTTGTTGTACAATTTGTGTTCTGTATGCATAAACCAGTGGTTAACTATGCAGATAATGTGAATGTGAATCCATAAACCAGTTGTACGCAATTGCTGATTTGCACAACCTGTAATTACCCCTGTTGCACTGGCTTAGTGCAAATATTTATATAATATGTATTTTTTACCCATCAAAAAATTAAAAAAAACTATGTATGGGAAATACTAAACAAAACAATTTCATATAGATAATGTACAATACAAAATAAAATTTTCTTTCTTTATTTTTGTTCTCAACTTTGCATACCACATTTCTATTATGGACTGTATTTCTTTCTAGATGTTTTTTTATGATTATATATTTTTGGGCATTTTGTCCATATTAGGTTGCATTGGATATTGATTACCATCACAATATGTTATCATCTCATCAGAAGGTGAATCCAAAGGAAGTCATTGTCGGATGGTAATCCACCTTTCCTTTTTTCTTTTGGTTAAAGTTTCTTTGTGTTGCTAAATTGTTTCTATGGTGGAGAAGTCTTTAGCTCCAATTATTTCCAGAATTGGAGACTCTTATATAGTGCTGCAACATGAAATCTTTGGTGTTCATTAACCTTATAATATGAGTAGTATACATTGTGATTAAAATTGGAATATGATATCCGGAGCATGCCATGTTTAACCATTCATGTAAAAGATGTCTGAAATGGGAACATTTATATATATATATACACACACACACACACACAATTTCTACTTCCATATACATATTAAGAAAAAAGTTGGGACTTGTTTGGGGGAGACTACCCTAGACGACCATAGGTGGCTAAAATCTCACGAGGCTACTGCAATGTGGAAATGCTTTAAGCTTGGTATTCCCTGTCCTTTATCTTTCACCATTTTCTTTTTAAATTGTTATTAAAGTATTTGACTTTAATATATATATATGTGTGTGTGTGTGTTGGTGCTATGTTATACATTTAAAAAGATTTGGTGACTTACAATATTCTTGTGTACGCATATGATTTTATGCCAGTAAAGTTAAATTTTTCGTCCCTTTTTTTGGTTTGGTGTACATTTTAATGCATTGATGTACTCCCTCCGGTTCACAATAAGTGTCCAATTTGCTTTTTCATTTTGGTTCAAAATAAGTGTCCAGTTATGTAATCAAGAAAGAATTCAATTTTTTACAAAATAACCCCTATGTACATATCCCTAAAATGTTTTCTTACTCCTCACATTAAATGTTTAATTAGGGGTAGTTTAGTCATAGTAGGTATTTTTGTATAGAATTTAGTATTTTGTTAATGGGCGTGCTAAAAGCAAATTGGACATTTGTTGTGAACCGGAGGGAGTAGTTTTTCTTCATTTATGTTTGAAGTACAAAATTCTTGGGCTTGGTGCCCCTATCCTTGGGACTAATGAAGATATGGTTGTGACATTCTTTTTGGGTAGATGGCTTAACAGGCTACACTTGATTACTCTTGCTGACTTCAATATTTTAGTTCGTTCTTGGCATCACATTTTGTTATCTGGAAATACTTTTAATTTACCGTATGCAGTTGAAAGATGTTGAAAAGAATGACTATGATGTATGAAAGCAGGAAGAAGGAAATAGAGAATCCATTAAATGTAACCTGAATTCAGTGTACAAAGTATTCAATTAACAGAATGCACCTACTTATTGGTCCTTAGAACTTATGAGTACTGGCAACTATATGTTCATATCACATACTTGAATTCTTGGTGTTATCTGCCTATGAACATACTTCATAATTCCTTTTAAGTTTTATGTTGAATATTTAACTGCATATAAATCGATCATTGGCCTGTGAACTTCCTGCTTTATGTAGTAGTGAACAAGTAATACTAGAGCTGATGAAACTGTGACTATCTGATACTTGGACTTCACAGGGTTTCTACTGGTTTTGGAGTTAACAGAATGCACCTACTTATTGGTCCTCAGAACTTATTAGTACTGGCTACTATATGTTGCATATCACATACTTGAATTCTTGTATCTGTCTATCAACATACTTCATAACTCCTTTTAAGTTCCAGTTATCTTGAATATTTAACTGCATCCAAAGTCGATGATTAGCCTGTGAACTTCCCGCTTTATGTAGTCAAAGCTTGTAATACTAGAGCTGATGAAAGTGTGACTATCTGATACTTGGACTTCACAGGTTTTCTACTGGTTTTGGAGTCACAGGTGGTAGTGCTTTGATCCATGACTTCTATTCCAGAGAAACTACAAATCCTATACATTTGACCGTTGACACTGGATTCACAAATGGAGAGGCTTCTGTAAAAGGTTTTGTTTCTGTGCATTTGTCTATTGGAGACCAGCCGCTTGCTGCACAATTTCAGGAAGTTCCATTGGACCTGCGCATGGTTGAAGCTGAAAGGGTTGGATGTATGTCTCCACTTACCCCCATACCATATAGGATGGGCTAATTTTCTTTACATTTCTTTGTTCTTTTTTATTTTTTCCATACTGTAACTGATGCCAGTGAATAGGGGTTGATGAATCTCCAGTACACTGTGATTGAGTTCATTATAATATCTTTGATGATCAAGTTATCATCCATCCAAAGTATAGATGCAAAAAGTAGCTATAGTGTAATGTGTTCTGATAGAAAGGGTAAGAAGTGGTATCTTATTTATTTTTGTTTGGAGAAAGAGGTAAAGAGCATAAGTCATGTTAATTTCCTTTGCACAATAAAGTTTTTCACTGGAGTTTCCTTATGTTCCATTACTTCAGTTGATATACTTAAGACGACTACAGTAGACAAACTTCCAAACGATCTTGAAGGAATGGAAGCCTCAATGCAACGATTACTTTCTCTGATTGATGACATCTACAAATATGTTGATGATGTTGTGGTAACTGAACTTTGCAGCACTCAAATTTTGCACTTGCTCTGCTCTTTTGTTAAGTCATTTACCATATTGATATTCCTTTGCAGGAAGGACGTGTGCCACAAGATAATAAAATCGGAAGGTTCATATCTGATACTGTGGCTTCCCTTCCCAAGCTCTCATCTCAAGACTTTGATAAGCTCATTAATGATGGTCTCCAGGTAGTTATTTTTACCTTTAAATTGGATTGCTAATTTCCATTGTTTCCTTCCTATTCCCTCTCTACCCTCCCTAACCAACTGGAAAAGAAAGCAAGACTTGTAGACATATTATTTTACTTCTCCCTAGCTCCTACACACTGTAGTTAGAAATTTCAGGAATTACCTTTTGGTGGTTATTTATGGAAGGAGAAGTACTTCAGTGAACATCCAATTAGCTTTGTGGCAATTTCTGCTTTGAGCTAATCCTTATAGCAAGTTCTGCTTCAACTTCTAATATAATAACATTTCTCATTCTGTTTAAACACTTTTAGTTAGGAGAACAAACTGATAGATTCTTCTATTTTCTTCTTGTCCATGTTTTCTCCAATCCATGCACACTTGCCTTGGCAGCTGGCTCTTCCACCCCTGCATGTTTTTACCCTTACCCTAAGCATCTATATCCCTTTCCTCTTCTTTTTCCCTTCTTCCCAGTTAAAAATAACCCACTTGAACCTAAAACACCACACTTCTGTTTTCTAATTGACTAACTGCAGCTTGAGATCCTACTAAAATGGCAACCATGTTATCACTTCATTGTCATAAAATGGCAACCATGTTATCACTTCATTGTCATACATCTTTTACTGTGTCTTTAATGATAAAAGCTTGAGATGTATCGATCTTGGGGAAGAGAGCCTGGATGTAGTCTTATGGGAGTTTTAACTAGTCTATTCGCTCTATAGTGCTTTCCATTCCCTACCATTTCTTCTCCTTGTAAAACTCCAGTCTTGGTTCTTTTTTTTTTTTTACAACTTCCCTCTCACCCTGGACCACCAGGCCTATCCCCTCTCTCATAAGCCCTTCCTCTTTATTTTCCTTTTCTTTTCAATTTTAAGTTCTGTACCATAAACTTCCATATAATCTTTCATATTAAGCACATGTAAAATGTTGGGACAAAATTCGTGATTCATCATGTTAATTGAATGTAGCATAAGGGTCAAGATGATCATTAAGGGGTCATTTGGTTTAGAAACAAGTTTTACATATTGTAATACAAAGATTAATAATGTAGGGGTATAACTTGTACAAGGATTAATATGCATAAATTTGAAAATTGCTACCAAACATTAGAATAACAATGCATTTGTTTTATACCGTGATTGATTTTGTCTAATACCTCTAACCAAATGTGTCCAAAGTGTTTATGTGCTACTAGGGCCGTAGTTGCCTCGCAGCAAAAAGTTGAAGCGGCTCTGTGATTGTTTGTAGAATTATTATGTGGCTGTGTTGCCCCCCTTAAGTTTCTTGCTTTTTAAAAATTAAAATGCAATATAAATGCTAATAAGTGTGTCAGTTACCATCAATATGAATGAAGCTGAAACCAGATCAGGTTGCCTGACCCTAAGTTGAACTTTCCTTGCAGGACCAATTGCTCTTGCTCTATTTGGCAAGCCTCACAAGGACACAACTGAGCTTCGCAGAAAAACTTAACACTGCTGCTCAAATCCTGTGATGATGATTAATTCATTCTCGTGTTGTAGTGCAACATCAGAATTTTCTCTAGGTAACTGATTTTTGTTCTGAACAATGATGAAGTCGGTCCTTACGAGAGGGGGAGAATTGTATTTTATAGTTTGTTATTAGTTTGCATGTTTTCATTTCGGTTTTGTACAAGACAAACAACATATATGGTGAAGACGGAGGTAGACTTAGCTAGCGTGATTCATTTGAAAATTCCCTTGAGGACGAATTTTAATCCTTTTTGGAGGTGCCAAATATTGAGGTATTTTTCTTTGATTAGTTTCTTGTATTTTTTAATCTTATTTGGGCGTCGGCAGTAGTTTCTTTGTAACTGTTTCGGTTTGATGGATCGGCTGTTTTGATCCTTATTTTGTCACTCTTAAAAAGTGTTTGTCCGTTCCGTATGAAGAATTATTGGAACGGTAAACATGATATCTATCTTTTTTACTACACAATTTTAACAAGTATTTATTTAATAGACAACACAGCACGATGCTAAACTGCTAAAGAGCAAACTATAGTAACTAACCTTTGTCGAAAAACATGATATCATTTGAACGATGTAATTCTCAGATCTCACTGTTTCCTTATATTGCCTCGTAGGGGAAGTAATACAAAATGTTGGGGCTATCTTTGTCTAGTAGAGTGGATAAGAAACCACTGAAGCTTACATTTTACTGGAGTAGACAAGTGTTGCGGAGAGCTTTACATTTTACTTTACTAGTACCTTTTTTCTACCCTTTGTTACAAAATAAATAAATAAAATATACTATGTTGAGTTTTGACGAGGTCGCGTAAAAAGGAATTGCCAAAGCAAGAATCTGTCATGACTGAGTAACAATGGATGCTTGAACGGATTATTAATTTATAATATTACTTGTGTGGTTATAAAAGAAGGGTAGAATTGTAAGTTTAAGCTAAATTGTTTTCAAATTTAGAAAGGGGTATTCTTTTTGGAACGGACCAAAAAGATAAACTAACGTGTACGTATCACTCAAAAGGTGCATCGTCATATGGATAAATATGCTTTCGAATTGATAATTGATTTTGAGGACTAAAACATAGGCTGTTTTTACCCTGTGGATCATGCACGGAAAAGTTTATGAAATACTATTTATATTCAAAAAACTATTCCTTTTGTTATTTAAAGAGTATCGATTGAAAATAATGACAAATAATTCTTAAGTAGTAGTAATATTAAAATCAATTTCTGTGCAACAATAAGTATATCTCAATCCCAAATAAGTTGGCATAAGCCGTGTGGATAATCAATATTTAGGACATTGTAAATTCTCATTCCCTAATAAAATGGGATGAATATTTTTTATACGAATATTTACATATACTATATGCTAAATAATAAACCTAATTATCACTGAAAATAAAGATACAACGTTTATTCCTCTATCAAAGGTAGATTAATGCTAGAATGCAAAACTCCATTTCATTGACAACCATTAAAAAAATTTGAATTCGAAAATCAAGTTTTAGGAAATTATTATTTATTTAAATTGAGTGTTATTACAAATGATTTGGAATATCCTTTGGAGTAATATCTCAATTTTGAGGGAGTTCAGTGAAGATTAAATTGGTTTTGGTTGGAATTTTAGAATAAATGCGAAGAGGACAATATAAATAAATTGTATATATTTTATAGACAAACAACATACAAAATACATACAACCAACATAATTGAATTGAATTAACCGGATTCTACACATAAAAAATTGCATGCAAATTGTATGTTTTGACCGGATTCTGTACAACAAAAAGTTGTATGTAAATTGTATATTTTGGCCGAATATATATATTATATATATAAATATATTAAAAAACTCTAGCTAGTTTTTAAAAATCTAACTAATTAAATCAGGTAAATATTATTCTAATTTTGGTAAATTAGTATAATTTGGTATAAACACCCGATGCACGTACGTTTTAATGTGATCTTAAAATTCACTACCCTTTTTTGTCAACTTTTATATCTACAATAGAATAGACAAAATAATAAAAAATGAAAATAGCATAAAAGATGTGAAAAACAAAGAAAACGGAGTAAAACATTCTCGTTCGTTCTTCACTATCTTTTCTTTCAATTTTATTTGTTTTATCATTAACTAAAAGTTTTCTGGGAATGTTAATAGTAATACTTACACATATATGACAATTATACTAAAGTGACAAACAATGTGACAGAGTGCGTCAAAGAACATAGAAAGCATGGTGCAAGCTAGGTGTGTACATATCGAACCGGAAAACCACACCAAACTGAAAAGTCAAACCAAACCGATTAAAAAATCCGACTAGGTTTGGTTTGATTTGGTTTGGTATTGAGTAAAAAAATCCGAACCAAACTGACATATAAATATATAATTTTTATATATACTTTTAAGAATTTATATATAATTTTCTTTACAAAAATTCTAGAAATATTTGGGATTCTCTTATGGAATATAATATTTAATAAAATATAAAGTACTCCATTTTTATTAACCTTAAATAATGGGTTATATGATCACTCTCTTATCAAGTGTTACTAAAATGTGTTAATTTTGTTCTTCCATATTCATATGTCAAGATTTATTAAATTCTTATATCTTTTTCGAATTTGAAGTAGTATTTCTATAATCTAAAATTAAATATAACTTATCAATAATTAGATATCATATTGATTTTTATGTTTAATTATTAAATTCGTTTAACTTTGTAAGTATACATCAACAAAAAAATATTGTTAGACGACTAAAAAATAACTATCATGTGTTATTAACAAAATCCTACCATAAAAATATTTTACTAGATCATATGTTTGTCAATTTTTTAATTTTTACTAAAAATATATTTATTTATAAAAAAAGTTTAACAAAGTAAGATTGAAATAATATTCACGTAACAAAAAACCCGATAAAACCGAACCAATCCAACCCAATATAATTGGTTTGATTTGGTTTTAATAAAAACTGAACCAATCCGATCCATGTACACCCCTAGTGCAAGCTACACTTAGAATCAATATTTTACTTATTTATCTTTAAAGCATTAGCTGTGAAACATTCCATGTGGATGAATTAAATAAACAGCGACTTACCATCTAACGAGTAGATTAACATGTACTAGTAATGTATTATTTATAGCACAGTTATTGTGCTAGATTGTTGTGTTTCATGCGATTTATCGTACACATAATATTATCTTTTTAGTACTTGATTAACTATTTAAAATTCAAAAAACAGAAGGAAAAATAAATGAATTAAAGAACCCCCCAAGCCCCTCAAATTCTGGTGATTGTATTATATGGGTCAAGATTTTCTTGATCAGAAGACAGTTACAACCAAAGAAAAAAAACACAATCTTTTTATTCATTAATTTAAAACAACAAAATTAAAGAAAAAAAAATAAGTCATAGTAAAATCATAGAATTCTCAAAGTGATGACTAATGATTTATTCTAGACTAGACTAGTTGACCGGTCTAAGAGAATTTAATGAGGTTGACGCAGTCCAAAACCTATAGAAGACCATATATAAGCTATTGCTATTAACTACAGTAATTAATTACGCAGTTGGAAATGGTACTAATGCCTTTGGATGGATGGCTCTTCAATATCTTCCAACTAGTCTATACCTTCATTTCTATGTTGTACTCGTCAAACTTACGCGACCTTAGTAATTTTTCAGCCCCTCTCCGACTTCGCACAAAAGAAACTAGTTTAAATTTGTTGAAATCCAATTCCAAAACCTCTTTTAAGGGTGACATTAGGTTCAATGTAGTGACACTAGTTTAAAAGAATTTCACAATACTATCATACCTAAAAATTAATTAGATGTAATCATTTATAAATAATATTATAGAAGTAGTTGTGGCTCAACACCGAAATTTGTAAGCAAAAGATTTATGAGCTTTAGAGAGAGAAAGACCAAAATCTCTCTAATTCCAAATTAACCAAACAACCATTCAACAATGGCCATATCCCTCTCCCGGCTAGAGACCCAACTCCCCGAATACCACCGAAATCCCCCGATATTACTAATGGAGTCCCCCGTACTAAAATTGTGATGACCCAAACGGTCATCTTATGTTTTAGAACTCGATTTCGTGTTCCGAGACCTTTAAAACCTTATTTTATCCCTCCTCGATTTCGTGCGCAGTCCGGCGTATTTCCGGAAAAGCTTTTATGTTGAAAGTTGATAAAAATAATAATTTTTGCCTTAAAAAGTTAATTTAGTTGACTTCAGTTGTTGTTTTGAGTAAACGGACCAGACTCGTGCTTTGACAGTCCCGGTAGGTCCGTATCAAAATATGGGTCCTGGGCGTAGGCCCAGAATCCGAGGTCCCTAGCTCGAGATATGAATTTTTAATGAAAATTGAAAGACTGAAAATTAAATGGTTTTAAGAATTTGGTTAATGTTTGATCTTGTTGGTATCAGACCCGTATTTTAGTTCCGGAACCCGGTACAGGTCCAAAATAATTATTTATACCTTATCTGTGAAATTTGATGAGAAACGCAACTGATTTGACGTGATTCGGACGTCCCGTTGTGAAAATAGGAATTTCAAGTGTTCTTAAAAATTTCATTCAAGTCCCTATAATATTTTTAGACTATGTGCACGGTTGGTTTGGAGCCCTGAGGGCTCGAGCGAGTTTCGGATAGGCTACGAGTAGTTTGAAACCTAGAAATATGGTGTGTTTTGCTGCTACTGGTGTGCTGATGCTTTGTGCTTCGCGATCGCGAAGCCATTCACGCGATCGCGAAGGGGAAACTGGGATGGGGAGGAATTTACTCTTCGCTAACGTAGAGACTGGGTCGCAAACGCTGAGCAATGTGGGCTTTACCCTTCGCGAACGCGACCAGCTCGACTTGAACGCGATGGCTTAGGGACCTGGGGGAGGGGTGAGTTGTTCTTCTACGTGAACACGATCATTGGGTCGCGAACGCGAAGGTAGAGGGGAGCATCCTTTCGCGAACGCGTAGTGAGACTCGCAAACACGTAGGCCTTTGGGCCGCTGTTTCTCGAGATCACGACAGGCCGTTCGCGAACGCGAAGAAGGCCTGTCCAGTGAATTAAAAACATACCAGAAACAAGAATTTTTCAAAATTTCACAACTTTTTCACTAGAACTCGACCTAGGGCGATTTTTGAAAAAGGAATTCAACACCAAATCATAGGTTGTACTCTTTAACTCGTTTCCTTCAATTTCCAACATCACCCATTAGATTTCTAGTCTTAAATTTTGTTCTTTCATGGTAGAAATTAGGGATTTTGGGGGAATTGGGGGGGGGTGCAAAATTGGGGATTTAGACCTCGATTTGGGGTAGGATTTCAGAATTAATTACATATTCGGTCTCGGGGGTGAATGGGTGAATGAGTTTTGGTTCGAACCTCGAGTTTTGACCAAGTGGGCCGGGGGTTGATTTTTGATTTTTTGGGGGAAATGTTGGGAAACCTAAATTTATGTATTGAAATTGATTCCTTTAGCAATATTTGATGTTATTAAGTTAATTATGGTTAGATACGTGTAGTTTAGAGGTGGAATCTAGAGGAGAAGTGGTAATTGAGCAGTGAGTGACCTGTAGACCGAAGTAAGTATCGTGTCTAACTTTGACTCGAGGGATTAGGAACCCTTGACTTATTTGCTATGTGAAAATCCATGTGAGTGGCGTATAGGTGAGGTGACGAATACCTATCCGCAGCCAATTTATCTGTTTTGCCTATTTATTTCCCGTTCTTCTTATATTGTCTTTTGCTGCCTTAACTACTACATGCTTGACTGGTATTTCTATGCTTAATTGCTATTTGTCAAACATTAATCTTTATGGAGAGGCTATCTAGGACAATTGAGAATGCAATACTTAGGAAATATTGATTCCCCTCAGCATCAACAGGGGTGGTCCTAAAATATCACACATATTCTTTGCTAATAACCTTACTTTGTGTGCTAGAGCCAATAGGAAAAATTGTGATACTATCTTGGCTTCCCTAGATCAGAGGAGTTAAATGCTGCTTTAGGATATAAGGTCAACTTCCTGAAATCCAAGGTTATCTTCTCAACCAACTGTAAGGATGATTGGGCCAATCCTATGTAGCTCCATGTTAAGAATTAGGAAAAGCACAAATTTTGGTAAATACTTGGGCTTTCCCATCTTCCACAAAAGATCCACAAACAATGGTTTCCAGTTCATTATCGACAACATGAACACAAAGCTTGCAGGTTAGAAAACTAAGTTCTTAAACATGACTGACCGTACAACATTGGCAAATTCAAGCCGGAAAAGTATTCCCAGCCATGTGATGCAATACATTAAACTGCCATCCCATATAACTAACCAAATAGACAAAATCTAAAGGAACTTTATTTGGGGCACCACTTCAGAAAAAAGGAAAGCTACATTTAGTTAAATGGGATACAATGACTAAGCCAAAAAATAGGGAGGGGGACTTGGTTTACAACAAGCCCATATGAAGAACAAGGCTAGTCATGCAAGCCTAGCCAGAGAATGTACCACAACACTGACACAATTTGGGCTAGATTCTCAATGAAAAAATATTGTAGTGGGAGGCAGAGCAGGCTAAGGTCAAAACTAAAACATGAAAATGCATTCAGGAGGGCTGAAAGGTATGCACAAAAGCTTCTACATGGATGGTTCATAAAGAGGATAAAGTGAATTTCTTAATTGGCATCTGGATCTCTGACATGCAGCCATTCCACTTCATCCTTCAAGGCCCCTATCAAGATAATGAAATTACTTTGAAATTTAATTCAATATACTCCAATGGGGAGTGGAACTTCAGTGTTGTACACTACCCCATTCCTCAGGCTATATCCAATGTTATTCAATACACCTTCATTGCCTATACTACCAGTACTGAAGACAAGCTAATCTGGAACCTCACAAGCAATATGATATTCGGTGTAAAAACTGCCTACTCTTTCATTGATTATGATCTGAGAACAAGATGACCAATTTAGCTGGATATGGAGGCTTAAGGTCCCAAATATAGTTAAAATGTTCACTTGGCTCATGCAATACAACATGCTGCCAACATGAAACACCTACATCACATTGATCTGAATGTCACCCCCTCTACTACTTCTGTTATACAGACGTGGAAGACATCAACCTCATTTTCTTTGTATGTATTAATGCCAAAATATTTTAGTTTAAATTGTCACATGAATGCACTAACCATGCATGCTACCATTTCCTGTTTTTCTCCATGCAAAACTAGGAATACACCTAGAATAAGCTAAAGAAGATGCCTTTCAGTAACATAATTGGTTGGAAATTCCAACTACCTTTCTGCTTCTGGAGCATCTGGCTAACTAGAAACAATAATGTGTTTGATAAAAAGAGAAACTACAACCCTGTTGATCAATCCATTACTAGGGATCTAGAATACCATCATGTCGCAGTACACCATAGAGCCACCACAAACACAACCACTATTCACATAAATGACAGCCACCAGTTATTGGGTACTATAAATCAAATACTGACGGGGATGCATGTACTACCACAAGAATAGGGGGAGTTGGTGGAGTATTCGGGAATAATATGGGAGACTAGGTATTAGGTTACATGAAGGGGATGCCACATACTACTAGTATCATGGCAGAACTCCAAGCCCTTTGGCTGGGACTAAAAATTGCACTTGACCATACTCTGATACCCCTAGAGATCAACACTGATTCTGAACTAGTTATAAAAATGCTAAAGTATGAAAACCTTCATTATATTACTTATGAATGCAGATCCTTGATGGAGCAGCTGGGGAGCCCAACACCAGGACATAGCTTCAGAGAGCAGAACCAAGTAGCGGACCTCAAGGAAGGAACCAGAAAAGAAATTTTTTAAAGGATCAAGTTTTTGGGAGTTCCTCTGGTGTTTGCAAATGACGCAATGTGGGCAGACATCCTAGGAATTGTATTTACAAGAAAAATTACTAGTGTAATGCTAGACAATGAAGATAGAACTCATGAGAGCTCAACCTCTCATATTATGGTGTAATTATTTTAAAACAATATATATATATATATATATATATATTTGGGTTATTAAGCTTAATATAACTTAAAAGAGGGCAAATGGGAAATGGAGGGAAAATGAAATATTTGAGTTTCATTTGAGATTCCCTCCTCGATGAAGGGACATTGTCCCATATTGGTAGGGGAAGAGATTTTAATGGGTATATAAGCAATTGCTCTTCTTCTAGCTCTTAAAGAGTTGAGAAGAAGGCAAGCCTCGGGCCGTCGTCGTCGTCGTCGTCGCTCAGCTCGGCTTCGACTTCGGATTTGGTGAAACGATTGATTGATTAATTTTTTGGACCAAATTTATTTGTTAATAGTAAATATTAACAGAAATAATGTTATTAAATATCCATTTTAATAATAAAATATTAATATTAAATCCATTACTTGGTAATAAAAATTTTAGTTATCAAAATAAATAAATATTAAATCCAATTCCATTATTATTTTTCCGTTTTTCAGTTTTGTAACTGAAAATTAACCTCCCTCTTCAATTCTCCCGGTTTATTGTTGAGTAAATAGCCATTTATGTTATGGTATTTATGCTATGACCATTTTGCATAAACAACCATTCTGAAGAGTTGCACCTCTTCAGTTTTCAACCCAATATTGGCTATAAATACAAGTCTATTCTCTTAGAATTTCCATACGATTTTTTGAGTTCTCCTCCTTTCTTCTGCATTATTTTATCTTCAAAGAAAGCAACAGTAAGTGTGATTTGCTACCGAACTTTGTGTTCGCTGAAACACTGAAGTTTGAAGTACCACTATACCAGTGTGTAATTCCTTCTATCCTTGGAGGAAATAATCCATAACCTTGGGTACTAGGAAGGGATTAAATTCCTTAAGAAAACACTGTGAATTTGGTGGGCTCGGATTAACTTTTGTTTCTTTATATTTTCTGTTTATATGTTATTCTGTTTTTTTTTAGAATTAGTTTACAAATACAATTTACGAACATATATATATATATATATATATATATATATCTCCAATTGACCAAAAAAACTTAGAAGTAAGATACATATAACATATCAAAATACACCTATATGTAAAAATTCTTTTATACAACTATTAGTTTATTACATAATTTAACACTTCTAAAAGTTGTGTTCATAGATTTTTGTTGATGATTCGTCCTCGATCAACTTAATGACCAATTTTCAGTCAACATCATAAGGGGGGTTAACACATGCTCGAGCCATATATATTTCCATGTAAAAACACAAAACACACAAACACACTTTTTTCATTCTTTCAACTCACACATTTTCTTTATTACATTCTTTGTAACTTCTCCTCCTTCCTCTTTTTCTGCAACTAATTAATTAACATGAATGACAACACTACCTTGTGTTATTTCCATCCCAAAGAAGTGGTCATAGGAGTATGTGCTTTGTGCTTAAATGAAAGGCTTCTAGTCTTGGCTTCTAAGCAAGAAAAGAAGATTAAAACATCAAAGACCAGAGATCAAAACTACTACAGTTTCTTGAGTGCAGAAAAGAAGAACAATGACCATGATCGTCAATCAAGAATTCATTATCTGCCAAAGATGTTTGCTTTGAGCTCTCTTCTCAGTCGCCTTGACATTAGACATGCCCGCAAAGTCGAAGAGATTATTCATGATGATGCTTCTTCCACTTGCAGCTATGAAGGTTAGCATTAATTTCTTTTTCCTCCTTTTTTTTTTCAATTTAGGAGCCAGAATTTGAAGTTATGAATTTTGATTTTTTCATCTAAATTATAGCTCATTTTAGTTTTTTATTTTGCAATTAAATATTTATATATTTTTAATAGATTTCTTTTTATATAAATATAAGATTTAAGCAAAAGTTATTGAGTTTGTCTAAACCCTTAGCTAATATATTATATTCTACTGTTAGGAGGCGAATTCAAAATTTAAATTTGACGAGTTCGAATTTTTAATATCAATACCGCTGAAATCCTTACATTTTTTTAATTATGGATTCAGAATTTTGTGTTTTTGAAAATTTACTAGTTTTTCAGATTAACATATTTATGCTCTGTGTGAAAAATGTTGGATCAAATCTATCGCATCCGTCTTCGTCACTACCCATCCTTCGCCCCACCTTTTTTTAATTTTCTTTTTGGAGTAACCCCTTTTCTTGAGAAGTTATGATGTATTTGAAATATTCAGCCTCTGCTTTATCGTGGTTGTATATATTTGGACATTTATGTGGTAGTATTATTGGGTAAAATAGCTAAATTAATGTGGCCTAAAACCTTGCTATTACTTTTAAGTTCTGTTTATCTGAAGTCACAACGGCCAGTAATTTTGAGAATTAGGTAACAAATGAATAACTACCACCGAATAAGTGCCATGACTTTTTATCATTACTTAAGGGCCTTTTAGTTTTACTTATAGGTATTTTTAATTATAGCGTCCTGTTTTCACAGTTGAGTTTCGAGCAAACTTTCCATACAAAGTGCATGTAGTTACATAATTATGTGTTACGTAAAACATGCATACAAATTATAGCTACTATACTATTTTTGTTGCGTACTTATAATTAATAATGCTCAAATCAAATTAAGTATGACTATTGAGAACTCTTTTTTCTTTTCCTTCTTTCACTTTACCCATTTTTGTTTTGACGACGCTTTTTTATATATGAGGAATAACAATGTTTTCCTTAATTTTGTAGACATTTTTCTTCTATTCTGCTTTTTATTGCTTGTATATAATACAACAATGATTATTTCTCTTTACTTCTGTTTTATGTATATTTCCTCCTTTTTTGCTTTTCGTTGATGATGAAAAATTGTGAATGACTTTAGATGCACGTAAATTAACAATAATTAATTGTTTTACACATTGACTTCTCTATTTTTCTAGTTTCCCTTTTCCTCTTTTTTTTTTTTTTCTTCTTTTTGAATATAGATTAACTCTAATTTATAACTTTTTGTAGACTCTTTTATATCAATAAAGTTTGAAAATAATGGAGTTGCCTCATGGGAGAAGGGAGGAGCTGGCACAGTACCAAAGGTGTCACTTAAGCAATGTGACAATATGTCTAATTGGAGCAGAAGCTCAAGCAAGGAGGGCAGAGGAGGAGCAGTAATAGGGCATGCAAAGCCACGTATGCAGCTTAGGTGGCGGAAGCGGATTGGACACATTTTCCAGCTCATCAGATTGAAGAGATCATCCACCACCAAATTAGAAGGAGTGAAGGTGAGACATGGATGGATAAGAACTCTGACAAAGAGAAAGACCAAAGAATGATTCATAATTCATAAGGTGGTGGCAAAAATTAAACCAAAGGGGCTTGTCCTTAAAAAAAGGTAAAGAAAAAAAGCTACATTTTTTTTTCCATTTACAAGGTGTGAATGAATGGAAAATAACTTTTGTGAAGATTGGCTTAGCATTATCATACCATAAAAATTATTTTTTTAGGCTTTCCCTTTTTACTTGTTTGGCATGTATCCTAAAATAATGAGTGACAACCCCATGTTATAGCCACTTCTTGAATTGTCTACAAAAAAGGGATCCTCAAAACAATTCTCTCCTAGCGTATAGCTCTTGCCAACCCATGTTATTGGCCCTTTTTTAAAAGTGAAAATGGCAAAAAGTCCAATCTAAATGCTTCACAAAAGGAAGAAAGAGGGAACAAGGGCCATACCTCTTATGCTACTAAGTAACTTGTCCTCTAGTTGTCTTGGTCAGAGCCATCTTCTCTCTTGCTTCCCTTCACTACAATTTACTCTGAATTGTAATAATTGACATGAGCTTTTGCTTTTTTACTTGACAAGACAATTCTTGGAAACTTTATGTAAATTTTTGCTTGGAACAATGACATGCTATTAAGCTATAGTCTCGTTTTAATTTCTAATCCTATTAATGATCAATATTTCCTTTAATAAATACACCTTGAAAATCCCCCCTGCCTTTTTCCCCTCCCAATCCCATACCAAAGCCAAGAGTTTTAATAAGAGGATTCAAGAAAATGTTAAAATGCTAAATCGGAATTTCAAACATACGACCTAAATAATTTTAAACAGTTTTACTACCATGCTAGAAAGCTTCAATAATGATGTATACAAAACTCAACAATTTATCTATACACAAAGAAATTATCTTTACCTACTTGCATAATCCAATATTTTGACTAAGGAATTCAATTAAATCCCTTCATGCAAGGGAGCTCCACTCTTGCTCCAAGAGGCACAGTCACATAGAGCAAAGGCACCTTTTTCGTTAGAAAATTATATTATGCATATAGGTTATAATTTTTTTATAATACATATATACCAAAAATATATATATTAAACATTAAACATCCTTGATGTCCACGTGCAACCCCATCCCTCAATGGAGTGTGTAATAATTAATAGGATATTATAGCTACATATATCTCCATGTGCAAAGCACATAGAGAGGGGTCCTTCCTATTGTGAACTGGGGTGACAAAATGGTTCAAAAAAAATAGTTAACCACCCATATTATCCACTAAAAAATGGGTTGGATAATGAATTTTTTAAAAACGGATCAAATATGGATAAAAACCATATTATCCATTTAGAAAGTGGATAACCAATGAGTAACCAATAGATAACCAATGAGTCTAACTTTTAAATTTGTAAAGCCTCAAATTGGGGGTTCCTCAAATTAGGGAGACTAAGAATTCTCCCAAAAGTGATCATATACAAGAAGTTATGGATAATATGGATAACCCATATTATCCGCCGGTTAACCCGTTTTTTATCCGTATTAAATATGAGTCGATCAGATAATTGATCCGTTTTTTCATTACCGTTTTCGATCCGAACCATATTCGCCCCGCCCCGCCCGTTTGCTACTCCTAAGTGTGAATGCTGTTGGGGCTGGCGAATAAGCTGCTTGCGGAAATTCTCCCCTATTTGTGTGTTGCATTCTAAGCCAAAAAGGACCATATATTATTATTAGTATTATTATATGAAGGAGGACCGCCATTAGTATGATGTTGAAAAAAGGAGACCAATGGGGTGGAACAGAAAATGACATCACATCAATCCCAGACTTGCGTAACCACATACCTCTAACTAACTATTTATCCTTATTAAATGATATTCTAGTTGAAGAATGAATAATATAAGCTTCTTCTTCCGGTAACAAAAGAAATATTTATTCAATCACATTACATAGTTTAAACAGAATACAAGTTTTTCGTACATCACTTGAATTTTCGATCGTAAAATATGAATTCTGTTATCTTGAATTTTCGGATGAATTCCGTTATTTCATAGCAAAAATCAATTTTGCTTTTGCAGAGATAATGAAACCTTAGAATTGTGAAGTATCCTTTTGTTTTCCACACTTAATTTTGACGATATATTATGATTTATATATGTTCTCTAATTAGGGGTTGGATGGTCAATTAGTATATAAATTATTGGGTTTGGAATAATAATAATAATGTGCCTAGCACCCTTCATGGGTGGAGTAGTCCTAAACCCCAAACATCTTCTACTCCCATATAACAAAGTGCTCAAGCTCTACGAATTCAAGAAAACATATTTTCTTTAATTTGTTTCAAGATAAATAAGCTTTATTCGAAAATCCTCAAGTAGATCAAAAGATATATGCAGGTACACTAGATTCATATGACTCATATTGATGCATCTTTCCTTTTGACCTCATGCATCACGATTTTACATTAACAACTATAATCCACTATTCATAACTAGTGCGATATAAACTAATAAAATTCCCTCATATAAATACTAAATAATAATTTGTGAATGTTGGGAAAATAAATAAGTAAAATTACATTATATCAAAGCCTCCCAAGTCCTTGAGATCTAATATGCCCAATAGACACATTTCTTGAAAGTCGATTAGTTAATTGATCTGCAACCATTTTCTTCGTACAAATTAAATATACTATGAGCATAACCTAAGGTTAGTTTGCCCTTGTATATTATTTATAAATATCCTAACATTATGTACGAAATAAATATTACTAACAGAAGTGTATCCAAGATATCAAGAGGATGAGTGCACTATTACAAAGAGTGAAGGGTTTACTTTTAGGGTTTTTTTCATGAACTCATTACATTTAAAATTATAGGTTCAAAATTAATTTTTTGTTATATTAGGCGCGCTTTTAATAATTTTTCATATATATATATATATATATATATATATATATATATATATATATATATATATATATATCAAAAAAATTGGGTTCAGTTGAATCTATTGCTATATGCTATATCTTCCGATACTGCTATTTTAATATAGACATGCAATTTGATTATACAAAATCAAATTTGAGGATTTTGAAAGAATAAATTTAAAAAAAAAATACTTAATTAAAACGCAATATAACGAACCCAAACATGCCTATCCCATGGTCGGACCCAATTTCAGAATTGGAAAGGAAAAAGTACTAAAACAAACGTGAGATTTTAACTTTGGGGCTCAATTCTAAAAAAAAAAAGAAAGGAAATTAAAACACAACAAGATATAATTGTGGGACTTTAAAACTTGGATTTTACATGTAAATATGCATTTAATAATATGGCATTACAAGATTCTTTAAGCCGGAGTGCATGCATATATATTTAGAACACGGATTCACGTGAACCCATACAAAACTCTGTAGATACCCTGATTACCAAGTAGAACAATTAGGAATAGACATACATAGGAGTGGCAAATGGGCGGGTCAAATATGATTCGGGTCAAAAACGGGTAATGAAAAACGGTTAAATTATCCGACTCGACCTGTATTTAATACGGATAGAAAACGGGTAAACCGACGGATAATATGGGTAACCATATTATCCATGACTTCTTACATATGATCACTTTTGGGAGAATTCTTAGTCTCCCTAACTTGAGGACCTCCCAATTTGAGGCTTTACAAATGTAAAAGTTAGATCTATTGGTTAGCCATTGGTTATCCATTTTCTAGATGGATAATATGATTCTTATCCATATTAATATTTGACTCGTTTTTAAAAAGTTCATTATCCAACCCATTTTTAGTAAATAATATGAGTAATTAACTTTTTTCTTTTAACCATTTTGTTACTCCTAGACATCCATATAATACTACAATGTGCACAAGTAAAGAGAACACAATTGTTATGTACCATCGTAAAGAAACATACGCTAAAATTTCAATACAGAGGTGTTCTCCACTATACATATATATGGCCCTCCAGGATTCTAGGGTTTTTGCTATTCCTCCGTCATTCTCTTCATGTGCAAGCAACTGTTTCGGAATATCTCTTTTGATCTGTATAATTGCTTTTCGTGTTGGATCATACTTATAATAGTGGACTGAGAATCTTTTTTTGTGTGTGTATATTGAAGAGCTATTACTATAATATCACTATGCATTTGCTTTTCTAATTTTAAAATGTTGAATGAAGAGAAGAAAATAAACAACGTAGCTACTTATTAAGAAAAGACTTTAAAAGAAAAACTTAACATATATATATAGAGAGAGAAAATTACAACTTGCATCTCTTAAGGCCATCTCCAACGCCAACTGCATTTGCTATAATGCAGTTGGTTTTTGGAGAAATTGGTCTTGATTGCTGCTGCATTTTTGGCTGCAAAATAGGGGATGAATAGTGACACTCCACTATTCATCTTCTCCATTACTATTTTCTATTATTTTATTATTATTTTTTTTTTTATATATACCTAATTATATTTATGTAATATCTTTATAATATTAATTTTACATCTTAACTTTGGCGTATAATTTTGATAAATTAATTTTCGTGAATTTATTATTTTTATGTAAAATTGTAAGTTGATTTTAGTTGTAATTGTACAAAAAATATATAACCATTTCAAAAAATGAGTGCAAATATAAAATATTAGATGTTTCTAAAATTAAAAGGTGCGATATAAAGTATTAGATGTTGCTAAAATTGAAAAGTGAAAACTGAAAATACATTAAATTAAAATACATAAAAATTAAAACTACGGTAAATAGCATAATAACTTAGTAGGGACCTATATTATTTTCAAATACACCAAAACCATTATAGTATTGAGTGAATGAGGCCGAGGATTGTTGTGGTTGTGACTGCAGAAACTGTTGACTTCTATTATACATTATTCGTTATTGTTCTTGTCGCAAAAATTCACGACGGGTCGGATCGACAATAGAATCCACAAAGATGCTCATTTTGCACTTCATAATGCATTAATAGATCATTTATGAGAGCATACTAGATGTGAAAGTTGAATATTTATATAGTATTTGGTCTGAATTTTACCATAATGTAATATATATTTAATTATCTTGTATCTCAATGATTTCACTTTTATTTGAATTATCCGTTAACATATATAATTTATAATATTTGCTTACAAATTATCTTATTGTCACGACCCCAAATACCCGGTCGTGATGGCGCCTATCACATTACTAGGCAAGCCAACCCAAATCATTAATCACAACGAATTTCTTTTATAAAACCATTTTCTAACACGAGTTTAAATCTTAATTTTCATAAGAAATGTATAAAACAAATAAAAATGTGCGGAAATCAATAAAACATTAAACCAGCACAACCTAAACATCTGGTGTCACGAGTCTAGAGCCTCTAAATATACGAATATGACTGTCTAATACATAACAAGTATAAAATGTGGAAAAACAAGGAAAACAGGAAGAAAGCAGGGCTGCGGACGCCATGCAGTTGCCTTGCAGTCTCCGACAAACTCTGACAATGCTGAGGATCCTCACTCTGCTGCTCGGGCACCTGGATATGCACACAAGGTGTAGGGAGTAACGTGAGTACGCCAACTCAGTAAGTAACTAAAGTAAATAAGGTCTGAAAGCAGTAACGAGCAGTTTAAAAATCATATAGAAGAGTAAAAGACAGAATTTCAAGTCAAACTCAACAGTTTTAAAACCAGTTTCTTCATAAAGCTTCAGTTTCAATTGAAATACTTTGAATTTATTTACTTAGCAGTTTTCAACATAGGCTTATTCTAAAAGAAGAGTGAAATCAACAAAATATCATAAATGGGCCCCTCGGGCAAGGTATCACTCATAAATATAGCCTCTCGGGCAAGCCTCTCAGTCACTCGTGAATCAGCTCTCGTTCTCACACTCCGCACTCAGACTCAACAGTATTTCATAATAGTAATAATCATAATAATCGTTGCGGCGTGCAGCCCGATCCATAGTTTATAGTCGACTACGCTCACTAGGGGTGTACATACTCCAGAGGGGCTCCTACAGCCCAAACGTCATATCGCTGCGGCGCGTAGCCCAATACAATATATATATCGCTGCGGCATGCAACCTAATTCATATAACTATTACTGCGGCGTGCAACCCAGTTCATAATATATACATATAATATTGCTGCAACGTGCAGCCCGTTCCATAATATTTATAGTCCTCGTCATTAGGTCTTCAATCTCTCTCAGTCATTAACCTCACATCCACTCAGGTGTAACAGTAGAAATCAGGGAACTCAGTCCGAACAGTTCTCACATTAAGAAGTAGAGTGATAAAACCAGTTTAAAACAAAAATTGGCCAAACCCGACCCCGGGCCCACTTCTCAAAACTCGATAAAAATCACATCAACGGAATCCTTATCCTCCCACGAGTTCATACATACCAAGAATATCAAAATCCGACCACAAATGGCCCCTTAAATCCCTAGATTAAAGCCTCAAGTTTGCAGGCCCTAAAACTCCCCAATTTAGGCTTCAAATTCCCTAAATTTCATGTTTAATTAGGTAGAAATCACAATAAGATCGAGTATTAAGTCCAAAATTCTTACCTCCAACAAGTTCTCTTTGATTCCCTCTTCAATCTCTCTCAAAAAGCTCCAAAATCGAGTCAAAAATGGTGAACTTAGGTCAAAACTAGCGAAAATGGCCTTTTAAACATTCTGCCCAACGATCAGAAGTCCTTCTTCACGAACGCGGTCAAAGCCTCGCATTCGCGAAGCACAAAAACCATTGACCAAAATTCTCCTACGTGAACGCGAGCACATCATCGCGAACGCGATACCTGAGCCTCATCAACCATCGCGAACGCGATCAGGCATCCCGCGAACAGAATGCTTCCCATTCCGACTCTTCGCGAATGCGGGACACCCTCGCGAACGCGAAGGCCAAATCTCCAGCCTCCCTTCCTGACCCTTCGCGATCGCGAGGGTCCACTCGCGAACGCGAAGAACAAAATGCCTGCAAAAGCTGAAACCAAAATCTGCAACTTTCCTTTAACTTAAAATGGTTCGTTCAACCATCTGAAACTCACCCGAGGCCCTCGGGACCCCAACCAAACATGCCAACAATTTCCATAACCTCATTCGAACTTGTTCCAACCTTCGGAGCGCCCAAAACAACATCAGAACACCAAAATCACATCGGATTCAAGCCTAAAAATCCCAAAAACTTCTAAATTCCGCTTTCGATCAAAAAGTCTATCAAACCACGTCCGAATGACCTGAAAGTTTGCACACACATCCCAAATGACACAATGGACCTACTACAACTCCCAGAATTCCATTACGACCCCTATATCAAAATCTCACCTATCAACCGGAAAACGCCAAAATTCCAATTTCGCCCATTCAAGCCTAAATATACTCCGGACCTTCAAAACGCATTCGGATCATGATCCTAAGTCCCAAATCACCTTCCGAAGCTATCAGAACCATCAGAACTCATATCCGAGCCCTTTAACACATTAGTCAACATCCGATTGACCTTTCCAACTTAAGCTAATTAAAAAGAGGCTAAGTGTCTCAAACCTTAACAAAACCTCTCCGAACCCGAACCAATCAACCCGATAACACATAATACAACTAAAAAAAACAATAAGAAGCAGAAATGGGGAAAACGGAGCGGTAACTCATGAAATAACCGGCCAGGTCGTTACATCCTCCCCCTCTTAAACAAACGTTCGTCCTCGAACGAGTCAAGAAATATACCTGAAGCCTCAAATAGGTGAGCATATCTGCTTCGCATCTCCCGCTCGGTCTCACAGGTAGCCTCTTCCACGGGACGACCTATCCACTGCATTTTCACTAAAGCTTTGACCTCAACTTTCAAACATGACGCTCTAAAATTTCCACTGGCGCCACATCATAAGTCAAGTCATCATTTAACCGAACCGAGCTAAAATCTAGAACATGAGATGGATCTCTAATATACTTTCGGAGCATGGAAACATGAAATACCGGATGCACACTCGACAAGCTGGGTGGCAAAAGCAAGCTCATAAGCCACCTCCCAATCCTTCGAAGCACCTCAAAAGGCCCAATGAACCGAGGTCTCAATTTCCCCTTCTTCCCAAATCTCATAACACCCTTCACGGGTGAAACCTTCAACAGAACCTTCTCGCCAACCATGTAGGACACATCCCGAACCTTCTTGTTAGCATAACTCTTCTGTCTTGACTGCGTTGTACGAAGCCTCTACTAAATCACCTTCACCTTGTCTAAAGCATCTTGCACCAAGTCGGTACCCAATAGCCTAGTCTCACTCGGCTCAAACCAACCAACTGGAGATCTACACCGCCTCCCATACAAAGCCTCATACGGAGCCATCTGAATACTCGACTGGTAACTGTTGTTATAAGCAAATTCTACGAGCGGTAGAAACTGATCCCATGCCCCTCCGAAATCAATGACACAAGCACGCAACATGTCCTCCAATATCTTAATAGTGCGCTTGGACTGCCCGTCCGTCTGAGGGTGAAAAGTTGTGCTCAACTCCACCTGAGTACCCAACTCTCGCTGCACAAACCTCCAAAACTACAAAGTAAACTGAGTGCCCTTATCTGAAATGATGGAAACTGGGACACCGTGCAAACGAACAATCTCTCAGATATAGATCTCTTCCAACTGCTCTGAAGAATAGGTAGTACATACAGGAATGAAGTACGCAGACTTGGTCAGCCGATCAACAATCACCCAAATGGCATCAAACTTCTTCAAAGTCCGTGGGAGACCAACTACAAAGTCCATGTTGATCCGCTCCCACTTTTATGCTGGAATATCCTTCCGCTGAAGCAAGCCACCCGATCTCTGTTGCTCATATTTCACCTGCTGACAATTGAGATACCGAGCCACAAATCCCATAATATCTTTCTTCATTCTCCTCCACCAATAATGCTGTCTTAGATCCTGATACATCTTCGCGGCACCCGGATGAATGGAATACCACGAGCTATGGGCCTCCTCCAGAATCAACTCCCGAAGCCCATCCATATTAGACACACATATCCGGCCCTGCATCCTCAACACCCCATCATCACCAATAGTCACATCTCTGGCATCATCGTGCTGAACTTTGTCCTTGAGGACAAGCAAATGAGGATCATCATACTGGCGCTCTCTGATGCGATCATATAAGGAAGACCGAGAAATCACACAAGCCAATACCCGACTGGACTTCGAAATATCTAACCTCATGAACCGATTGGCCAAGGCTTGAATATCCACTACAAGAGGTCTCTCCCCGACTGGAATATATGCCAAACTCCCCATACTCACCGCCTTCCGACTCAAAGCATCAGCTACCACATATGCTTTCCCCGGATGGTACAAAATAGTAATATCATAATCCTTTAGCAACTCCAACCATCTCCGCTACCTCAAATTGAGATCCTTCTACTTGAACAAGTGCTGGAGGCTACGATGATCAGTAAACACCTCACAAAACACACCATACAAATAATGCCTCCAAATCTTCAACGCGTAAACAATGGCAACCAACCCCAAATCATGAACAGGGTAGTTCTTCTCATGGGGCTTCAACTGACGAGAAGTATAAGCAATAACTATACCCTCCTACATCAACACACACCTAATACCAACTCTCAAAGCATCACAATACACGGTATATGAACCCGAAGCTGATGGCAACGCTAACATTGGAGTTGTGGCCAAGGCAGTCTTGAGCTTCTGAAAGCTCTCCTCGCACTCATCCGACCACCTGAATAAAGCACCCTTTGAGTTAACTTGGTCAAGGGCGATGCGATAGATGAGAATCCCTAAACAAACCGGCGATAATAGCCCGCCAAACCAAGAAAGATGCGAATCTCTATAGCTGAGAACGGTCTAGGCCAACTCTGGACTACCTCTATCTTCTTTGGATATACTTGAATACCCTCATTGGACACCACGTGCCCTAAGAATGCCACTAAACTTAGCTAGAACTCACACCTAGAGAACTTTGCATAAAGCTTCTCCTCCCTCAATCTCTGCAACACAGCTCTCAAATGCTCTACGTGCTCCTCTTGACTACGCGAATATACCAGAATATCATCAATGAAAACTATGACAAATAAGTCAAGATACGGCCGGAACACGCTGTTCATCAAGTGCATGAATACTGCTGGGCATTGGTTAGCCCAAAAGACATCACCAAGAACTCATAATGACCATATCGGGTCCTAAAATCCATCTTAATGATATCCGAATCCCTAATCTTCAACTGGTGGTAATATGAATGGAGATCAATCTTGGAGAACACTCTCACTCCCTGAAACTGGTCAAACAAATCATCAGTGCGAGGCAAAGGATATTTATTCTTAATTGTAACCGCATTCAACTGCCTGTAATCAATGCACATCCTCATAGTGACATCCTTCGCCTTCGCAAATAGAACCGGCACACCCCAAGGTGACACACTAGGCCGAATGAACCCCTTGTTAAGGAGTTCCTGAAGCTGATCCTTTAACTCTTTCAACTCTGCGGGTGCCATACGATACAGTGGAATAGAGATGGGTTGAGTGCCCAACACCAAATCAATACCAAAATCAATATCCCTGTCCGGTGGCATTCCCGGCAGGTCTGTAGGATACACATCAAGAAAATCCCTCACCACTGTAACAGAATCAATATTGGGAGTCTCTGCACCGACATCCCTCACAAAGGCTAAATACGAGAGATAACCCTTCCCAACCATACGCTGGGCCTTCAGAAACGAAATTACCCTACTGGGGACAAAATCGGTAAAACCCCGCCACTCAATCCGTGGCACTTCCGGCATAGCCAATGTCACTGTCTTAGCATGACAGTCCAATATAACCCGACACGGAGATAGCCAATCGATGGCCAATATGACATCGAAATCCACCATACATAACAATAAAAGATCCACTTGGGTCTCCAGACCCCAAATAGTCACCACAAAGGACCTGTACACACGGTCTACAATATAATAGTATCGCCCACTGGAGTAGATACACGAACAAGTGAAACATGAGACTCACGGGGCATATCCAAATAATGAGCAAAGTATGATGACACGTAAGAAAAGGTAGAACCGAGATCAAATAACACAGAGGCATCTCTGCGGCAGACTGAGACAATACCTGTAATCAAAACATCTAAAGAAGCAGCATCTGGTCTACTTGGGAGGGCATAGAAATGAGCCTAACCACCACCTGTCGACCTCCCCCTATGGGGAGACCCCTAGCTGACTAGCCCCTGCCCCTAGCTGCCTGAGCGGGTGGTGAAGTGACTAGAGCTAAAGTCGAGGGCTGGCCCCGCTGCTTAGATGGACCCTCAAGAAGATGAGGACACTGCCTCCTCATATGCGCAAACTCTCCACACTCATAACAACTCCCTGGTGTTGGAGATGGGGACTGAAGGGAACCCCTGGCACCGGAATGACCAGTAGAAGAACCTGGCATGGAAGAACTCTAAACAGATGGAGCACGGGATGAACTCTAGGATGGAAGGGCACTGAATAATGAATGGCCCTGATGAGAACTGTGAGAACCATGACTTGATGATGCCCCACGATAACCTGGGCGAGCTGACTAAGCCTGCCTGAATGGACGACCTCTGCCGTGCTGAAACTGACCCCTCAAAGGAGCACTACCAAAGCTACCAGATCCCCGAGGCCTCTTGGCCTCCCTCTCCTCTCGCTCCTCGCAACGAACCGACTCAATCTCACGAGCGATGTCAACAACCTCCTCGAAAGTAGCACCTGTCACTCACTCTCTAGTCATGAGAATCTGAAGCTGATATGTGAGGCCATCAAGGAACCTCCTGATCCTCTCTCGATCTGTAGGAACCAACCAGACTACATGACAAGCTAACTTAGAGAACCGCATCTCATACTGTGTCACAGTCATCTCTCCCTAACGCAACTGCTCGAACTGCCTACGTAGCTCCTCTCGGCGAGACTATGGCACATACTTCTCCAGAAAGAGAATAGAGAACTCCTGCCAGGTAAAGGGCACTGCACCAATAGGCCTACGCCTCTCATAAGCCTCCCACCAAGTGAAGGCAGCTCCAGAAAACTGAAAGGTAGTGAAAGTGACCCCGCTGGTCTCCAGAATACCTGCTGTACGAAGCATCCTCTAACACTTATCCAAGAAACCCTAGGCATCCTCGCCCTCAGTACCGCTGAAAGTCGGAGGCTGAAGTCTACCAAACATCTCTAATCAATGCTGCTCATCGTCGGGCATAACTGGTACCACATACTCCTGAGCTGGTGCAACCGGCTGGGCTGGAGGTGCCCCCGGTGTCTAAAGTCCTTGCACAACTTGCTCAGGTGTACGAGCAACGGGAGTCAGGGTCCCCGGCCTAAGAAGTAGCTGCGACCATAGTAATTGAGACCTCTTGAGCCAAACCGGTACACACTAATAAAATCTGAGCTAAAGCCCATTGAAGGCCTGAAATCAATATAGGCACAACTGGTGCCTAAGTTGGTGCTGCTGGAGCATCCGCAACTGGGACCAGATCCTGAACTGGGGCAGCTGGTGGATCTGCAGGTGTTGCCCTAGCTACGGTGCGGGCCACACCCCTACCCCAACCACGGCCTCGACCGCGTCCTCGGCCTCTAGTATCCCCAGCTGGTACCTGGTTGTTGTCCATCCTGACCGGTAGCATGTGTCGTCACCATCTGTGAGAGAATGGAATAATAGAAGTTTAGTACTCGGATCAACAGATTCGCACGACAAGAATTTCAAGAATATGAAGTTTTTCCTAAAGGTTATGCAGCCTCTCGAGGATAAATACAGATGTCTCCGTACCGATCCGCGAGACTCTACTAAATCGGCTCATGACTCGTGAGACCTATGTAACCTAGGCTCTGATACCAACTTGTCACGACCCCAAATACCCGGTCGTAATGGTGCCTATCACATTACTAGGAAAGCCAACCCAAACCATTAATCACAATGAATTTCTTTTATAAAACCATTTTCTAACACGGGTTTAAATCTCAATTTTCATAAGAAATGTATAAAACAACTAAAAATGTGTGAAAATCAATAAAACATTAAACCAACACAGCCCAAACATCTGGTGTCACGAGTCTAGAGCCTCTAAATATACAAATCTGACTGTCTAATACAGAACAAGTCTAAAATGCGGGAAAACAAGGATAAGAGGAAGAAAGCAGGGTTGCGGATGCCATGCAGCTACCTTGCAGTCTCTGGCAAACTCTGACAATGCTGAGGACCCTCACTCTGCCGCTCGGGCACCTAGATCTGAACACAAGGTGTAGAGAGTAACGTGAGTACGCCAACTCAGTAGGTAACTAAAGTAAATAAGGTCTGAAAGCAGTGACGAACAGTTTAAAAATCATATAGAAGAGTAAACGACAGAATTTCAAGTCAAACTTAAACCAGTTTCTTCATAAAGCTTCAGTTTCAATTGAAATACTTTGAATTCATTTACTTAGCAGTTTTCAACAAAGGCTTATTCTAAAAGAAGAGTGAAATCAGCAAAATATCATAAATGGGCCCCTCGGGCAAGGTATCACTCATAAATATAGCCTCTCGGGCAAGCCTCTCAGTCACTCGTGACTCAGCTCTCGTCACTCACACTCCGCACTCAGACTCAACAGTATTTCATAATAGTAATAATCATAATAATCGTTGCGGCGTGCAGCCCGATCCATAGTTTATAGTCGACTACGCTCACTGAGGGTGTACATGCTCCGGAGGGGCTCCTACAGCCCAAACGTCATATCGTTGCGGCGCATAGCCCGTTTCAATATATATATCGCTACGGCATGCAACCCGATCCATATAAGTATTACTGCGACATGCAGCCCCGTCCATAATATATACATATAATATTGCTATAGCATGCAGCCCGATCCATAATATTTATAGTCCTCCCATTAGGTCCTCAAACTCTCTCAATCATTAACCTCACAGCTACTCGGGCGTAACAGTAGAAATCAGGGAACTCAGTCCGAACAGTTCTCACATTAAGAAGTAAAGTGATAAAACCAGTTTAAAACAATAAATAGGAAAAACATGACTGAGGATATGCTTTTAATCAAATATAGCGAGGAAAAACAGTAAAAATGCCCCTAAAGGTCTCAACAGGTCGGCACAAGGTCCCAAACATGACATACAACCCATAATACAGTATAAATGTCTAAAACATGAGATATAATAAGGTTTCAAATCAAGTACGTGGCTTAATAGTCGCTACGGGATGGACCAATTCACAATCCCTACCGGTCACGCCCACACGCTCGTCACCTAGCATGTGTGTCACCTCATTTATCAAAACAATTCGAAATACCGGGTTTTGTACTCTTAGTTCCAGATTTACAATGGTTACTTACCTCAAACCGGGTGAATTACTACTCTGCGACCACTACAAGAAAAAGTGTTATTTGCGACCAATATTTAGGTTCGAGTTAATAATCCCGTCTCTAAAAGTATATGTATTAGGACGAGATTTTGTTGTGGTCCTTAATTTTATATTCTATTGCGAGGGTATTCAATCTGGTCCCTAAAAAAATTAGTAACCGGTCCCAAATGATATTAGTAGGCCCCAACAGGGGCGATGAGCGGGAGAGAGTATCGTCTAATATAATAATAAAATATTTAAAAAATCTTATTTTCTAAAAAATAGGCGTCAAAACTAATATCCTATAATTAAAAATTCCAAAAAATTAAAAGAAACTCTCTGTTTTCCAAAAACAAAAATTTATGCCCTAGTGTCTTAAACATACACAAAACTCGTCTGCCTCTCTATTCACGACCAAGAATTTTGTTTTCTCAAATTGAGTTTGTGGTTCGAGTTTGTTGGCTTGTGTATCGCAGGTCTACCCAGTTTTTGACCTCCCTCGATTGCGAATCCCAGGTATGACTCCTCTTCTGTGTTGAAACAAGTAAGTTTTTTCAAATCTGAAATAAAAAAAATGAGAAAACAGTTCATTTTCAACTGTCATTCAATATTTTGGTCAAATATTTGGAGTTTTGCAATCTTTGTTCCCCACAGTCTGAAATGGTTTGGTAATTATTTTGTAGAAAGTGCTTTTTTGGTATATTATTTTATGTGGTTTGTATTATAGTTAAAACTTCTAGGTTGTAACTTGGCTACTAGAATCAAGATGTAAAGTAGTTGTCGTAGGTATTTGGTAAAGCAGCGTACTCTATTTAAGTTGTAATTGCAGAATTTGTGGCTAATGAATGGTTATTTTGTCAATTATTAGAGCATTTTTAAATTTGACTGGTTATTCTAGTTAATAGTAGTTATTATGGTGAATGGCTATCAATGAATGGAGGGAGGAGAAAGGTTTGGGATATATATAGCAATTCGTACAGTTACAAATTGGAAAAAAATAGACATATAATAATTTTAGTTTTATGTTGGAAGGGTTAGGCACCCATTGTTAGGTGGATAATGTTGTGCACCCAGAGCCTACTGAGCTGGAGGGTGAGTTGGACAAGAAAGATGCCAACCTAGATGTCCAGAAAGTGGCGTCAAGAAGGAGCATGTGTGTGAGGACTGTGCCAAAGAAGCTAGATGTCACATGAAGGGCAAGAAAGGTGCTGGGAGTTAGTATAAGTAACTAGATAATGGAAGGAAAAAGTAGGCAAGAAGTTATAGAAATTTCTTTCATTCTCATCTCTTATGTTTACCTCCTTCTTCCATGTTTGTTTAAGCTTTCAGTTGTTTGATTCAAATTTCAGCTGTTTGATTCCTATTGTAGTAGTTTGGTTGATCACTTGATCTATAATCTAAGTGTGTTTGGATTGGTACTGTTTCAGAATATTATGCCTTTCTGTTTCTTCAACCTTTAACCTTGACCAACACTATTTAAGTAAAATTTTGATAGCAAGTTATTGCTTTCTTAGAATTTCTGCAAAGAAATTTCCCCTTTATTCGTCTTAAGCAACCTTTTGATTCACATAAATTTTGGGTATGTTGGATCATGCTTGTTTGATTCCTATTGTCTTGTTGGAGTTGCAGATTCTTGAATGTTACTAATTTATATTGTAGTTGATATCATTGAGCTATCAGTTAATTAATTGCATATATAATTAAATGCCACATTTTTTACTAATATGATTTCTTGGGTCCATGTTCTATAAGAAAGGAACGAGAGCAAACGCCTAGATTTTTGTGCTCCTCTTTAGGGATTTCTGAAAATGAGGTGGAATCTTTCCATAAGAATGCAGTTTATGATAATCAACGTATGCAAACTCCTAAAAGCACACGATCAAATTTTATCATGTCTTCTAATTAAGAAATACGAACAATGGATAAAAACTCATTGGTTCTTAAGAAAAAGCATATGCAGACCAATATTTTATTGCCTCCATCTAGTGATCAAGCTATGAAAAACTCCCAAACAGTTGAAACAGGTATGACATTTTGAATCCATGTGTCATTAATTTGTAAAACTAAATTTTGTTGCTATAGTTTTATCAAATTATCCAACTGTAGGTTCATCTAATCCTGAAAAGGTAAAAAGAGTTCAAGGTAGGAATAACTGCAAAGAAATTGCATCACTTGAAGTCGGACAAAAGCTGAAAGTAACCTTTTATAACAATCGAACGATTGGAACAAATAACAAACTATTTTCGAAGCACTTGGGCAGAATAGTTCGTGACCGCAATATGTGTCCGCTGGGAGTATCATCGTGAAATGATATTAAGCAAGAAAAGTTGAATCACATGTGGGCAGCTATTGAGGTACAATTGCAACATGCTCTTTTTGTTCCTAGCAATATTGGATATGGTTCAACATGCCCCTTTCATGATGCTCTTTTTGTGATTTAGCTTGATCAGTGAGGTGCTGCAAACCTTGTGTAAACAGAAATGCAATTCTGTTTCAAGGCAATATAAAACAGAGTTGGTTTATTTGTTTTTTCAAATTATTTCTGTTTATGCTTGTAATGACACTGTTGTCAACGTATACAACCATATGGAGGCAGTATATAATTTTGATAGGAGAAGAAACAATTCAACATGCTAGGGGTCAATCCAAATTCATGTTCTAGTGATGTGGACAGAGAATGCAGACATATTGTTGACATGACATACACAATGACCTCTTTACATGTGGCGTGTGAAGTTACGCTCCAGTTTGTGATAGGGACAGAGATGCCAAATGTGGGCACAATGACCTCTGCACATGTGGCGTGTGAAGTTATGCTCTAGTTAGTGATAGGGACAGAGATGCCAAATGTGGGCGCATGCATCAGGGAACAGTGTGCTCTTTGGATAACTATGTTAGTCCTTTCGAGATGAAACTCCTATGTCAGTTTACCGATTTGGTGATGATACTGAAACAAATTTTGAGACTATGAATGAACTTCTTCTTAAACTTGCACAATGAACTGCTTCTTGAACAGTGCATTAACTAAATAGATATTTTGATTATTGTAGAATAAATTTGAGAGTGTTGACATGAATGATCATCGTGATCATATCTTGGGATGAAAGAAATGAAGAAAATAAGGGAATTTTTCGCTGCTCAATAATCACATGTCTCGCCTACGACATCGCTAAGCTGAATGACTACTTTTGTCTGCTGATCAAGTTAGTAACACTATACCCTGCTTTTTAATTTTTTTTGTTTATTTTTATATAGCCATTTCTATCTTATTGCTATCTTTGTTGCAATATTATGAATGAATGAGCCTCAAGGAGGGGAATAACAGTTTGGGTTCACGAAGTTGGAAGTAGATAATCTGAGCATTGAGGGTTACTCGTCCCGACATTATTGAGGCCTCAACCTTAACTGCTGTTAAGTTCATCAAATGCATTAGGCTATAATCAATTACAAGCAGTTGTGGAAACTATAATCAAGTTATTGACTAATAAAGGAGAAATATATGATAAAGAATTAAGCTACAGGTTTTAACAATAGTAAGTCCAGGTAATAATATCTGACAAATATGTGGATGCTCATAACCACATTATTAATCATGTGTATTGAAAGTAAGATTAGTGTTGAATTTCTTGAGGATAGTGCATGGGTTTTTGATTCACTTACTCTCTTTCGCCAATCTTGATTGTTGTCTGTCGTTGGTGTTCGATTAGTATTGTCATTTTCCTTGTCATATTCAGATACACTTCCGTTTCCTTCTCAAATCTGAATTGTTGTCTGCCAACAGGTTTTAATCAGCATCGACAGTTTGTTCGTTATCCTATTTCTGATGCATGAAAACTAACTGATTTTGCTTCGTAGTACATCAGAAAGATATAGGGATAGAATATGTTTCAAAATGCATAAGACATTATGCAGATACCTGAGAATGTATACTTTAGGACGTCAAATAGGATGTAAGACTAGCTTATCATTAAAAGGAAAAAAGAGTATACAAGATAATATGCATCGTTTTTACAACATGAAACTGCATGTTGAGAAAGTTCTAATAATGTTCTTTTGTGTCTTACCCTGGTGAATCTTGTGACAAAATTAATTGTCACTTTCGAACAGGCACCTTTGAAAGCTAATTTTTGGTTTCAAATCATTAATAATTGACGTATAAATTATTTATTTTGTAAAGAAAGATTTAAGTTTTCTTGTTTGAAAAATTGATAAATCAAACATACTGAAATGAAGTCTACAGGTTTTAACAATAGTAAGTCCAGGGGAAAAGGGACTTACTAACAGTGTACAAATCCCCGATTCGATTCTTTTATCAAATCGAAGTTTGATTTACTGTTCCAAAACTTTTCTAATTAATTTCCTTATATTCTTGTAGCACTTTTGATGTTGTTGTTGGATAACACCTGATAAATTTAGACTGCATTTGGGGTAAGCGGTTTAACCATTGCTAGTATAAATTTACATATATTATTTCATCAATAGTTATTTATCGTCTTTTTAAAATTTTTACTTACTGGTTTTGAAGATTGAAGCTACAAATCAAGATGAAAGTTTAAAAGAAACACAACCTTATTATTATTTTGCTAGGAATATTACGTAAAACATGATATCATAGTCTAGCTCAGGATGTTAGTTAAGTTTTTTTGTTAAGGTGTTGAGCAAATATTGAAACTATATAACATCATGAGATGTTAACTATGTAATTAATAGCTTTTTATATAGCAATTTGACATTTATTGATAAGAATAACTTTTTTGTGATGTCAAGCTTTAGGACTGCTTGTGGGTAATAAAAGACCAGAAATACGGTCGTTAAAGTTACTACAATTATTTTAAATAGGGGCCAGTATTGTTCGTATCTAAAAGACAATCTACAACCAGTTAAAGGTTGGCCGCCAAAACTGGTTAACAACCGGAAAATATATATTTTTCATCATATATTTATCGTCTATTAGGGAGGAGAATGTTGGTCGCTAAAATATTTAACGACGGGCAAATATATATTTTCCATAATATCTTTATTATCTATTAGTGAGGAGAAGGCTGGTCGCTAATACTTTTTAACGACGAGCAAATATATATTTTTCATAATATATTAATCGTCTACTGGGACGAGATATGTTATCTCTAAATGTATTTAGCGACCAGATATTTTGTCCGTCACAAACAACAATTAACGACCGGGTTTCTAAACTCGTCGTTATTGACTTTTGGCATCGGAGGCTATTACGACGGATGACGACCAGCTTTTTCCCGTCATAATTGCTCTATTAGGACCAGATTTGGATCTTTAGGAACCAGATTTCTCTTCCTTAAAGGACGTTTTTCTTGTAGTGGATGCCTTTGCCTCTCGCCTCGGCCTCAACTCGTGCCGAATCTACCCAAAATCAGAATCATAACATTATAATATGCTAAAGGATCGAAGCCCAAGCGAAAATAATCAAATTATACCAAAAATTCCGAAATTGGCCAAACCCGACCCCCGGACACACTTCTCAAAACTCGATAAAAATCACATCAACGGAATCCTTATCCTCTCACGAGTTCATACATACCAAGAATACCAAAATCCAACTATAAATAGCCCCTTAAATCCCTAGATTAAAGCCTCAAGTTTCCATGCCCTAACTCCCCAATTTATGCTTCAAATTCCCTAAATTTCATGTTTAATTAGGTAGAAATCACAATAGGATCGAGTATTAAGTACAAAATTCTTACCTCCAACAAGTTCTCTTTGATTCCCTCTTCAATCTCTCTCAAAAATCTCCAAAACCGAGTAAAAAAATGTTGAACTTAGGCCAAAACTCGCGAAAATGGCCTTTTAAACATTCTGCCTAGCGATCAGAAGTCCTTCTTCGCGAACGCGGTCAAAGCCTTGCGTTCGCGAATCACAAAAATTCCA
The DNA here is from genome assembly GCF_000393655.2 of Nicotiana sylvestris. Taxonomy (NCBI): domain Eukaryota; kingdom Viridiplantae; phylum Streptophyta; class Magnoliopsida; order Solanales; family Solanaceae; genus Nicotiana; species Nicotiana sylvestris. Next base: position 108,188,515 of record NC_091060.1, on the reverse strand, counting down.
ATGACCAAAATTCTCCTACGCGAACGCGACCACATCATCGCGAATGCGATGCCTGAGCCTCACCAACCATCGCGAACGCAGTCAGGCATCTTGCGAACGCGATGCTTCCCATTCCGACCCTTCCCGAACGTGGGACCCCCTCGTGAATGCGAAGGACAAATCTCCAGCCTCCCTTCCTGACCCTTCATGATCGCGAGGGTCCACTCGCGAACGTGAAGAACAAAATGTCTGCAACAGCTGAAACCAAAATCTACAACTTTTCTTTAACTTAAAATGGTCTGTTCAACCATCCGAAACTCACCCGAGGCTCTCGGGGACCCCAACCAAACATGCTAACAATTCCCATAACCTCATTCAAACTTGTTCCAATCTTCGGAACGCCCAAAACAATATCAAAACACCAAAATCACATTGGATTCAAGCCTAAGAATTTCAAAAACTTCTAAATTCCGCTTTCGAACAAAAAGTCTATCAGATCACGTCCGAATGACCTAAAATTTTGCACACACATCCCAAATGACACAACGGACCTACTACAACTCCCAGAATTCCATTCCGACCCCTATATCAAAATCTCACCTACCAACCGGAAAACGCCAAAATTCCAATTTCGCCAATTCTAGCCTAAATCTATTCTGGACCTCCAAAACGTATTCTGATTACTCTCCTAAGTCCCAAATCACCTCCCGAAGCTATCCGAACTATCAGAACTCACATCCGAGCCCTCTAACACATAAGTTAACATCCGGTTGACTTTTCCAACTTAAGCTTACACAAAAGAGACTAAGTGTCTCAAACCTTACTAAAACCTCTCCGAACCCGAACCAATCAACCCGATAACACATAATACAACTGTAAAAAGCAATAAGAAGCAGAATGGGGAAAACAGAGCGGTAACTCATGAAACGACCGGCCGGGTCGTTACACTTATTTAAAAATTTATGGTATAAAATAATTTTATAATAAGTGGTTATATAAGAAAGGAATATAAATTATATGTGATGAATATATATAAAAGAAAAAAAAGATAGAATTTCTTCAATAGAAATAAGAAATAAAATATAAATAAAAGATAATAATATAATATTGAAGAGAGAAGAATATTAAATGGAATATTTCGTTTTGGAGTAAAAAATGGAGTAATGGTTAAAATAATTTTACTCCATTTTGGAGGAGAAAATGAAGAAAGGGGTTAGAGATTGCCTTGGAAAAACTTTTATTTAGTTTCTCTTTGTGCTTTCCCAAAGAGAAAACTTTAGTAAATTGGATAATGGTGATAAGGTGATCATGGAAAGCAAGAATGATACTGTACTTTCTCTTTACAGATCACCAGTTTAACGAATAACGACAATTAATGTTGCATTTTTTTCTTAGAAAACTACAACAAACCGTGTTGATATTTTAACGAAGAGATTCTATTATAATTATGAATTATTAGAAGAATGTTATTCAACGGTTTAGGGTCCTTATTTTCAAGAATCAGTAATGAAAAGCTAGCTTCTGTTCTTGCAAGTGATGATATTATCAGTATATTTTGAAGTAGAAAAAAGAACTTATTTTTCTCTAAATTGAAATTAATAATACAATATGAAAGTTTCTCTAACATGATGATTATTGCTCAATAAAATCAAACCTACCAAGATAGAGACATGAAAGGACAGTTGATCATACACTCAAACAAGAAAAAAGAAAAATCAAAGCTATTACTCAAGAAAATATTGAAAAACTATCATCTAAATCTGCTAAGTGTATAAGGTCATTTAAGTTAAATGCACCGGTAATCTAGACATTTTTTTATAATAAGATTGATATAGTTTAACTTATTATTGCAAGTTATTTACCTTTTTATCAGGTTACTAATTAATGTTAATCATACATATTTACGTATAATAACCTTATAAATAACCTAATATATTATGATAAATAATTTTACACCTTAAACTCAAATTACATTGTAAGTATGTTGAGTTTTATATATGCCTTTTCCACTCCCCCCCCCCCAATTTGCATTCCAAAAGGAATTTCTTAGGAAGTAGCCTTTTTTTAAAAAAGAAAAAAGAAAAAAGAAAAAAAGAAAAAGTACAATGTAAGGCAATAAAGACTACTTTTGCAGGCTCAAAAGTCAAAGAACACTTTTAGATTGGGCATATCGTTCTGTCCAAACTTGATGAAGGTGCTTCTTGTAAAAGGCTTTATTAGAATTTCAAATCAATTTGGTCTTTACATAACATGGTAGGCCTATTGACATATGTACCTTTTTAGCTCCAATTTCTGCCTTTTCTTTTTCCTTCTTATCGTTCTTCGTTTTTACTTCAAAATGGACACTCCACATGACTTGATTCTTGTAGATGGTAGTTGATGATTCAAGAGAATCTTTCTTCTCTAACATTGTCCCCTAAGCCCATACTCTATTCACACACACAATCACACACACAATCACAGAGTTGTGTCCTTAGTTCTACCTTAGTATTTCCTACTTCTTCCGTTTCACTTTATGTGACAATATTTATTTTAGGTATGTAATTTGAAAAAAAAGAAAGAAAGATTATTAAAATTTATGATCTAAAACAAGTCATGTATTAATTAAAGTTTAAAATTAAATTATTTCTAAATAGAGAAATATAATATTCTTTTTGTGATAGACTAAAAAAATAAGTATAACACATAAATTAAGATAGGTTCTTCAATCATTAACACTCAAGGTGGGCTATTCCTCTCTTCCCCTCAAAAAAGTTCTTCCGTCATTAATACCGCCATGACCTAAAATCACACCAAAAATCGTGATAGCGCCTAATTTATTTGCTAGGCAAGTCAATATTCAATAACAAGATAGAAGTCAATTTGTTAAGTTACAAAAAGAATTATAATGAATATAAAAGCAGAAATAGTCTCAATCCAATATAAAGACAAATAATATTTGAGACAAGGTCTAAAGACGACCACAACTGTCTAGCAATGCTCAAAACTCAGATGTCACAACTATCGCGAGCATCTAATGATAATAAAAGTAAACAGTATCTAACAATATAGCAATATCAATATGAAAGATGCAAAAGGCAGAAATAGACAATCAAGGGAGGGGGACTCCATGTGTTGCGGATCGAACGAGTAGGTAGCCCATCATGCAGTCTCTGAATGCAAGCTACTAAGTAGCTGGACGAGTATGACTGGTATCGATTTCAGAATCTGCATAAAAAAAATACAAAAGTATAGTATGAGTACAAACTACGGTACTCAGAAAGTATCAAGTATAACCTCGAAGAAGTGGTAGCAAGGGATCGACACTGACAATCACTAACATTATAATAAGCAAGTGAAAGCATTAAAAAAGCATTAAGTAAGGCATGGTATCACCAAATAGATATAAAGGTTAAGTCACAGTAGTAAAGGATATTTAGGCATGCTTTTCAGGCAAAGAACCGCAATACATAATCACATATCAAAATTACTTTAAGAATCAGGATAAGAATATGTGTAAAGGCTACGACATTAATCTAGAATGCATATATATGCTCGTGATCTACCTCAACACCTCACAGTACCAACTATATACCTGACACTAGCCAAGGATCCAAACTAGCACCAATTTAAGTGCATGCGCTCATAGGGCCTAGAGTAATATAGGCACTCACCTGAATTCGGAGGGACGGATCCATATCCAAGCATTGTTCAGACGTGCAACCCAATTCATTAATAATATTGAAGTCCATAATTAATATCCGCTCATAATATCCTTTGTGCCAAATCCTCAATTTTTCTCAATATCCAATTCTCTAACTCATATATATGCATATGAGATGATGTAATAAAAGCGTATTGGAAAATAATAGTAAAATATGGATGAACATCAACATTTATAAGAGGTAGCTATGGCTAATCATGTAATCCAACAATCCATCATAATTCAACATGTTCATTTGTTATTTTAAAGTCCGATCGAATACCAAGTTCAACATAATTCAACATGAGCCACAAGTGGCAATAACCTCAAATCATAAGTCAAATAAGGCAACTACATGAATATGGCCAAAATACAAAGTTCAGCACGGTAAAAGAAGTCTGTCAAGTTCAATCAATAAGTCATAATTATCACATAATCTCTAAATATAATTTATGATCTATCACGCAGTCAAAGAATCAAGGAAGCATGCCTAATAATTCATAAAGTCTCAATAAGGCAAGACATAAGTCTAACTTTATTTGGCTATAGTTAAAACCTAACCACGCATATGCGCTCGCCACCTCGCATATTTGAAGCACCTAAATCATGTAGCAAATAGCAACAAATCACCTATGGGAAGAATTTCCTCTTACTAGGTAGACAAGAGACTTGCCTCCACTCACTAATAGCCTCAACCTTCCAACATAGCTTTTCCTTTCAAATCAACCTTCGAACGCCTCAAATATAGTCAAATACAACCCAATAACTTTAATGTTGTGCTATAATTCCATATATTTTGATTTTATTTACCCTACTTTCTTGTTGTTTGTATGTTAATTTGTGCGAAAATTGAGTTTAATAGAGTTTATTTTACGTGTAGGAATGCTTGGACATGAATTGAAGAAAAGTTGCATAAAATGGTACCTCAAAGCTACAAAATGGAGCAATAAAAGAAGACGTGCAAGGCAATAAAAAGTCATGACTATAGACAGTGCCTCACGCAGAAACATTGATGCCATAGACAGTGCCTCGCACGGAAATATTGGTTCCATAAAGAGTGCCTCGAACGGAAATATTGGTTCCCCAGACAGTGCCTTGCGTCGATGATGCTATCTGAGCCAATTTTATTTCCTCCTTAGTTTTTGACGTGGACACGTTAACCCTATATTATAAATACTTCTTAAAGTTATTTTTTAAAAGAGGTAGACATCATTAGAGGGGATTCGACCCAAGGAGGCAAGAACATGCTAGGAGCAAAGAAGAGAATTCTTCTACGAGTTTTTCACTTCCTTCTTCCTATTTTTATTATTGGTTATGAATTCTATTATTGTAGTTTTGCATACTATTAAGAATAGATAATTTGTTATCTATGGTTTTGATGGAACCTTTTGTAAAATAAAGTCTCGTTATGTTTTTATATAATTGAACCATTAGATTTTTCTACTTATTCAACTACGTGTTCACTGTTATTGATTGAATGGCCATCAATTCACCGTGCCTATTTAGTATGTATTGCTTGAGAGAGAGGGTACATATGTAGGTAGTTGTTGAATAACATCACTCCTAATGTACGTGAGAGATAAGTATAGAGGGTTTAAAGGCGGGATTAGAGATAACAAAATCTTGGCGGGTGAGTTTTGGTTAGGCCGCGGGGTAAATTTTTGGACTTAAGGAATTACAGGCTTCAGCCATTTCTGTGCAGGCCTGCAGGCTTCGCATTTGCGAGGGCTTGGTCGCAATTGCGAAAGCAGCCAAGGCCAGCCTATCTTCGCAATTGCGAGGATTTTGATCGCAAATGCGATCCCCTAGCTTGAGGTAGTCATCACAAATGTGACATATGGATTGCAAATCCCAGCTGGCAAATGCAAGCCCTTTTTCACAAATGCGAACCTAACAGAGGTCGGGGTTCGCAATTCCCATATCTGCAACCTGCAATTTTTATACTTAGCCGAAAATCAACCATTTTTCACATCTTTTCAAAATATAAACTCCCTACGGCAATTTTTCTAGAACAACTCTTCTTCCAAATCGATTGTAAGTCAATTTCAACTCGTTTTCTTCAATCATTTACATCTTTTAACATGATTTCAACTCAAAATCAATAATTTTCATGGGGGAAATTGGGTGTTTTGGGTAGAACCTATGTTTTTCAAAAATTGGGGATTTGGACCTCGATTTGAGGTCCGATTTCAAAACAAATTATAAATTTGGGTTCGTGGGGGAATGAGTAATCGGGTTTTGGTTCGAACCTCGGGTTTTGACCATGTGGGCCCGGAGGCAATTTTTGACTTTTTGGGTAAAACATTGGAAAACTCATTTTTATGCATTGGAGTTGATTCATTTAGCCTTTATTGATATAATTAAGTAACTTGTGGCTAGATACGAGTGAATTGGTGGTGGAATCAAGAGGTAAAGCGATAGTTGAGACGTGAATTGTATTTGTGGCATCGAGGTAAGTGTTTGGTCTAACCTTAGCTTGAGGAATTAGGAGTCGAGTCCTATTTGCTATGTGGTATTTGTCGAGTACAATGTATAGGCATGGTGACGAGTATCTATACGTTGGTGTCAAGCATGCCCGTGAGCCTTATATTGTGACTATTATAGCCTCGTTGTATTATTCATGCTTTGATGATGATTTTTATTGTTGGGCAAAGTTTGTGAAAGTAATTGTGACATTTGAACATTAAGGAGCGTTGGCTCGAGTTGTACATCGAAATGTGAAAATATAAGTGGAAATTGAACCTTTTAGAGCATTGGCTCAAAGTGGTAAAGTGAGTTGTGAAGTAAAAGTGAAAAAGAGAAGAGGATCATTATATTATCTCCCTTGCCGGGATATTGTTGCTTTTAATGTTATCTCCCTTGCCGGGATGTTGATGTTTCTTTTGATGTTACTCCCTTGCCGGGACTTAATTGTTGAACTATTATTCCCTTGCCAGGATTCTTATCGTAATTTCATTTATTCCCTTACCCGATTATTTGTGATTGTTGTTTGGGTGAGGAAGAGTGTAAAAGCACGAAGGGTGATGCCGTATATTGTTTTGGTGAGGAAGAGTGGCAAAGCACGAAGGGTGATACTGTGCATGATTTTTGTGAAGAAGAGTGTAAAGCACGAAGGGTGATGTTGTGTCGCACGATGTACCATTTAGTGCCTATTATATTGATTTTATGGTGAGGATGAGAGTAAAAGGACAAAGGGTGATACCGTGCAGTTTATGTTGATTCTTATGGTGAGGACGAGAGTAAAAGCACGAAGGGTTATGCCGTGCACTTGTCCTTGATTTTCCTGATTCTTGTTGATAATTGAGTTATGTTGTCCTTTACGTTTACTTACTGATTTTCTGTTCTTACTTGATTTTATTTCGATATTATAGATTCACTTACCCTATTTGCCTTGTGATTTGTTGCTTGGGTGAGAAAGAGTGTAAAATACGAAGGGTGATGCCATGTATTGTTTTGGTGAGGGAGTGTTAAAGCACGAAGGGTGACGTGGTGCACTTGTCTTTGATTCCTGATTTTTATTGATAACTGAATTACGGTTTCTCTACATTTAATTGCTGGTTTCCTGTTGATACTTGTTGTATCTCGCAACATGATTTCCCCTTCCTATTTTCAATTGAACTGTGGTGATCCTTATATTTATTTGTTATTCTTATGTTATTATTCGATATTTCCCCGCAACATGTTTCCTCCTCCCATACTTGACTGTATATTAATGTTCTTCTTATCCACTGTATATAGTTGAATTGCACAGGTTATGCGGTAGTCTAGTTCTAGCCTCGTCACTACTTCACCGAGGTTAGGCTATGCACTTACCAACACATGGGGTCGGCTGTGTTGATACTACACTCTGCACTATGTGCAGATCCCGGAGCAGCTTTTGGATCGTAGATTGGGTGGCTACCTTTAGTCCACGCGGAGATCCAAGGTAGACCTGCAGGCATCCGCAGGCCCTGGTGTCTCCCTCTATGCCTGTTTCATTTCCTTCATTCAGAAACAGTATATCGTTTATTTTTCAGACTTTGTATGTAGTAAATCATAGATCTTCTGTGACACTATGACACCAGTTCTGGGTGGTTAAGGCTTAAACAGTTGTATTAGTTACATGATCAGATATTTTATTGCTTTTCTTCCATTTATTTTAAATTTTCGCTGTTTACACGTTATTACTTTATAACTATTAAAGAGTATAAAAAAGGTTTAAAAGGTTACTTGTTCAATAATTTGCTTGCCTAGCTCACACTAGTAGGTGACATCACGACTCCCGAGGGTGGAAAATCCGGGTCGTGACAAGTTGGTATCAGAGCTCTAGGTTACATGGGTCTCACAGTTCATAGACAAACTTAGTAGGGTCTGGGGGATCGGTACAGAGACGTCTGTATTTATCCCCCATAGGCTACAGAGTTAGGAAAAATCTTCACATCTATTCTTTCCTATCGTGCGATTTTGTTCTCTCAATGCTAAATTGAAACCTCTACTCTTGTCCTTTCGCGAATGGCGAGGTCACGTATCACTTCTTCAGCCGAACATCAACACAGACCAGTGTTAGATCAGCTACATCTTCGGAGGCTTTGTGGAGGTTGGATAGGTTTTACCAAGCTCCTCGTTACCATTTTCAGCGGTGCATCTTCTGACGATCCCCAGGATTATCTAGACAGTTGTCATGAGGTTCTCAGGAAAATGGGGATAGTGGAGACCAATGGGGTCGACTTTGCTACTTTTCACTTGTCTGGATCTGCAAAGACTTGTTGGAGAGGTTATTATTTGGCTAGACCAGTTGCGTCACCAGCTTCGACTTAGGAGCAGTTTACTTAGCTATTTCTGGAGAAGTTTCTCCCTATCACTCAGAGAGAGATCTATCGGAGGCAGTTTAAGCATCTCTAGCAGGGTTCTATGACTGTTACTCAGTATGAGACCAGATTCGTCGACTTGGACCGTCATGCTCTTATCATACTTCCCACTTAGAGAGAGTGAGGAGGTTCATTGAGGGACTCGTTTAGCCTACTCAACTAGCTAGAGGTGGAGGCAGAGGTATTAGAGGCAGAGGTAGATGTGCTAGAGGTGGAGGTAGAGGTATTAGAGGTGGAGGTACAAGTATTGTTCTGGTTTGTAGCAGAGATGCTTCAGTTTTATTTGATCTAGGATCTACATACTCCTATGTGTCATGTTATTTTGCACTGTATCTGGTCATGCCTAGTGATTCTTTGAGTACTCATATTCATGTGTCTACACCGATGGGTGATTCTATTGTGGTAGATCGAGTCCATCGTTCTTGTGTAGTTGTGATTGGGGGTCTTAAGACTCGTGTAGATTTGCTGCTTCTAGACATGGTTGATTTCGATGTCATATTAGGGATGGATTGGTTATTACCTTATCACGCTATCTTGGACTTCCATGCCAAGACTGTGACCTTAGCCTTACCAGGTTTACCTTGTTTAGAGTGAAAAGGGACTCCTGGTCATTCTACCTGCAGTGTTATCTCTTATATGAAGGCTCGGAGTATGGTCGAGAAGGGGTGTTTGGCCTATTTGGCCTATGTTCATGATTCTAGTGTTAAGGTTCCTTCTATTGATTTTGTGCCTGTTGTTCGCGAGTTTCCTGAGGTATTTCCTTCGGACCTGCCGGGTATGCCGCCTGACAGGGATATTGACTTTTGCATTGATTTGGCTCTAGGTACTCAGCCCATTTCTATCCCGTCGTATCGTATGGCCCCGCTTGAGTTGAAAGAGTTGAAGGAGCAGTTGCAAGACTTGCTTGAGAAAGGTTTCATTAGACGTAGTGTTTCGCCTTGGAGTGTACCGGAGTTGTTTGTTAAGAAGAAGGACAGATCGATGAGAATGTGTATTGATTACCGGTAGTTGAACAAGGTTACAATCAAGAATAAGTATCCATTGCCGAGGATTGATGATTTGTTTGATCAGCTTCAGGGTGCCAAGGTCTTCTCGAAGATCAATTTGAGATCTGGCTACCATCAGTTGAGGATTAGGGCATCCGATGTTCCTAAGACGCTTTCCGCACTCGGTACGAGCATTATGAGTTCTTGGTGATGTCATTCGGGTTAATAAATGCCCCAACAACTTTTATGGAGTTGATGAAACAAGTATCAGGCCTTACTTGGATTTGTTCGTGATAGTCTTCATTGATGATATTTTGATATATTCTCGTAGCCGGGAGAAGCACGAGAAGCATCTTAGAGTGGTTCTTCAGACTTTGAGGGATAGTCAGTTATATGCTAAGTTTTTGAAGTGTGAGTTCTGGCTGAGTTCAGTTGCATTCCTGGGTCATGTTGTATCAGCAAAGGGTATTCAGATTGATCCGAAGAAGATTGAGGCAGTCAAGAACTGGCCTAGACCAGCATCAGCTACAGAGATTCGGAGTTTCTTAGGATTGGTAGGCTACTATCATCGGTTCGTGGAGGGGTTTTCATCTATTGCAGCCCCGATGACCAGGTTGACCCAGAAGGGTGCCCAGTTTAGATGGTCTGACGAGTGTGAGGCGAGCTTTCAGAAGCTCAAGACAGCTCTGACTACAACACGGATGTTGGTTTTGCCCACAAGTTCAGGGTCGTATACGGTTTATTGTGATGCATCTCGTATTGTACTTGGTGCGATTTTGATGCAGGATGGAAAGGTCATTGCCTATGCTTCACAGCAGTTGAAGATCCATGAGAAGAACTATCTAGTCCATGATTTGGAGTTAGCAGCCATTGTTCACGCATTGAAGATTTGGAGGCATTATCTGTATGGCGTGGCATGTAAGGTGTTCACGGATCACAAGAGTCTGCAATATTTGTTCAAGCAAAAGGAGCTAAATTTGTGGCAGAGAAGGTGGTTGGAGCTATTAAAGGACTATGATATCACCATCTTATATCATTCGGGAAATGCCAATGTGGTGGCCGATGCTTTAAGTAGGAAGTCAGCTAGTATGGGCAGTCTTGCTTATATTTCGGTCGGTGAGAGATCGCTTGCTTTTGATGTTCAGGCTTTGGCCAATCAGTTCGTGAGGCTGTATGTTTCGGAGCCCAGCCGTATGTTAGCTTGCACAGTCGTTCGTTCTTCTTTATTGGAGTGTATCCGAGATCGACAATATAATGATCCTCATTTATGTGTCCTTAGAGACACGGTGCAACATGGAGGTGCCAAGCAGGTTACCTTAGGAGATGATGGAGTTTTGAGATTGCAGACTCGAGTTTGTGTGTCTAATGTGGATGGGCTTCGAGAGTTAGTTTTAGAGGAGGTCCATAGTTCCCCGTACTCTATTTATCCGAGCGCCGCGAAAATATATCAGGATTTGTGGCAGCATTATTGGTGGAGAAGAATGAAGAAGGACATTGTTGCATATGCAGCTCAGTGTTTGAATTGTCATCAGGTTAAGTACGAGCATCAGAGACCTAGTGGTTTGTTCCAGAAGATTGAGATTCCTGAGTGGAAGTGGGAGCGTATCACTATGGATTTCGTTGTAGGACTCTCACGGACTCAGAGGAAGTTCGATGCAGTGTGGATTATTGTTGATAGGCTGACCAAATCAACACATTTCATTCCTATGGCAGTCTCCTACTCTTCCGAGAGGTTAGCTAAGATCTATATCCGGGAGATAGTTCACCTTCATAGTGTACCCGAGTCTATCATTTCGGACCGAGGTACGCAATTTACCTCCCATTTCTGGAGAGCAGTTCAGCGAGAGTTGGTCACACGGGTTGAGTTGAGCACAGCCTTTCATCCTCAGATGGACGGGCAGTCCGAGCGGACTATTTAGATTTTGGAGGATATGCTCCAAGCTTGTGTCATTGACTTTGGAAGCTCGTGGGATCAGTTTTTGCCTTTAGCGTAGTTTGCCTACAACAATAGCTACCAGTCGAGTATCCAGATGGCTCGGTATGAGGCTTTGTATGGTAGGCGGTGTTGGTCTCCGGTTGGATGGTTTCAGCCGGGGGAGGCTCGGTTGTTGGGTACAGATCTGGTTCAGGATGTCTTGGACAAGGTTAGGATTATTCTATAGGCTTCGTACAGCTCAGTCTAGGCAAAAGAGTTATGCCGATCGTAAGGTTCAAGATTTGGCATTCATGGTCGGTGAGCGGGTATTGCTTCGGGTGTCACCTATGAAGGGCGTGATGAGATTTGGGAAGAAGGGCAAGCTTAGCCCTAGGTTCATTGGCCCGTCTGAGATTCTTGATCGAGTGGGAGAGGTGGCTTACAGACTTGTGTTGCCGCCGAGCTTATCAGCCGTGCATCTAGTATTTCATGTGTCCATGCTTCAGAAATATCACGCCGATCCATCCCACATGTTAGATTTCAGCACTGTCCAGTTGGACAAGGACTTGTCTTATGAGGAGGAGCCGGTAGCTATTCTAGACCGGCAGGTTCGTCAGTTGAGATTGAAGAGTTTTCCTTATGTCCGTGTTCAGTGGAGAGGTCAGCCTACTGAGGCATCAACCTGGGAGTCCGAGTCCGATATGCGGAGCCGTTTTCAAAATCACCTCGATTTGTGTGCACAGTCCGGGCGCGTAGTCGAAAAGCTATTATGTGAAAATCTTTGGAAAATGATGAATTTTGACTTTAAAATGGATTTAATTTGACTTCGGCCAATATTTTGGGTAAACGGACCTGGACCCGGAGGTCCGTAGGAAAATATGGGACTTGGATGGATGCCCAGAACCGAATTCCGAGGTCCCAAGCCTGAGAAATAATTTTTTTAAAGAAAAGTATTTTCGGAAATTATTTATGAGATTTGGAAATGAATTGTGATTAGAACTTAATTTTATCGGGCTCGTATTTTGGTTCTGGCGCCTGATACACGTCTTATATGTGATTTAAAATAAGTCTGTGAAATTTGGTAAGAAACGGACTTGAAACGACGTGAATCGGATCATTTTTGATAAAATTAGAAATTTGAAGTTCTTAAGAAAATTTCATGATTTTGATGCTAAATTCATAGTTGTTGATGTTATTTTAGTGATTTGAATGCACGAGCGAGTCCGTATGATGTGTTTAGGTTGGTGGGCATGTTTGGTTTGGAGCCCGAGGGCTCAAGTGAGTTTTGGATAGGCAACGGGGTGAATTTTTGGACTTAAAGAATTGCAGGCTTCAGCCATTTCTGTGCAGGCCTGTGCGAAGCCTGGCTCGCATATGCGATATCGCAAATTTGAGGGCTTGGTCGCAATTGCAAAAGAAGCCCAGGCCAGCCTATCTTCGCAATTGCGAGGATTTTGATCGCAAATGCGATCCCCCAGCTTGAAGTCAGTCGCCGCAAATGCGACATATGGATCGCAATTCCCAGCTCGCAAATGCAAGCCCTTTTTTGCAAATGCGAACCTAGCAGAGGTCGGGGTTCGCAATTCCCATATCTGAAACCTGCAATTTTTATGCTTAGCCAAAAATCAACCATTTTTCACATCTTTTCAAAATATAAACTCCCTAGAGCGATTTTTCAAGAACAACTCTTCTTCCAAATCGATTGTAAGTCAATTTCAACTCGTTTCCTTCAATCAGTAAAATCTTTTAACATGATTTCAACTCAAAATCAATAATTTTCATGGGGGAAATTGGGTATTTTGGGTAGAACCTAGGTTTTTCAAAAATTGGGAATTTGGACCTCGATTTGAGGTCCGATTTCAAAACAAATTATATATTTGGGTTCGTGGGGGAATGGGTAATCGGGTTTTGGTTCGAACCTCGGGTTTTGACCATGTGGGCCCAGGGACAATTTTTGACTTTTTGGGTAAAACTTTGGAAAACTCATTTTCATGCATTGGAGTTGATTCATTTAGCATTTATTGATATAATTAAGTAACTTGTGGCTAGATTCGAGTGAATTGGTGGTGGAATCAAGAGGTAAAGCGATAGTTGAGACGTGAATTGTGTTCGTGGCATCGAGGTAAGTGTTTGGTCTAACCTTAGCTTGAGGGATTAGGAGTTGAGTCCTATTTTCTATGTGGTATTTGTCGAGTACGACGAATAGGCATGGTGTGAGTATCTATACGTTGTTGTCAAGCATGTCCGTGAGTCTTATATTGTGACTATTATGACCTCGTTGTATTATTTATGTTTTGATGATGATTTCTATTGTCGGGTAAAGTTTGTGGAAGTAATTGTGACATTTGAACATTGAGGAGTGTTGGCTCGAGTTGTACAATGAAATGTGAAAGTATATGTGGAAATTGAACCTTTTAGAGCATTGGCTCAAAGTGGTGAAGTGAGTTGTGAAGTAAAAGTGAAAAAGAAAAGAGAATAATTATATTATCTCCCTTGCCGGGATATTGTTGCTTTTAATGTTATCTCCCTTGCCGGGATGTTGATGTTTCTTTTGATGTTATTCCCTTGCCGGGACTTGATTGTTGAACTATTATTCCCTTGCGGGGATTCTTATCGTAATTTCATTTATTCCCTTTCCCTATTATTTGTGATTGTTGTTTGGGTGAGGAAGAGTGTAAAAGCACGAAGGGTGATGTCGTGTATTGTTTTGGTGAGGAAGAGTGATAAAGCACGAAGGGTGATGCCGTGTATGATTTTTGTGAAGAAGAGTGTAAAGCACGAAGGGTGATGGAGTTCCGTACGATGCACTATTCCGTGCCTATTATATTAAGTTTATGGTGAGGATGAGAGTAAAAGCACAAAGGGTGATGCCGTGCAGTTTATGTTGATTCTTATGGTGATGACGAGAGTAAAAACACAAAGGGTGATGCCGTGCACTTGTCTTTGATTTTCTTGATTCTTGCTGATAATTGAGTTATGTTGTCCTTTACGTTTACTTATTGATTTTCTGTTGTTACTTGATTTTATTTCGATGTTATAGATTCCGTTACCCTATTTGCCTTGTGATTTGTTGCTTGGGTGAGGAAGAGTGTAAAGCACGAAGGATGATGCCGTGTATTGTTTTGGTGAGGGAGTGCTAAAGCATGAAGGGTGATGTCATGCACTTGTCTTTGATTTCCTGATTTCTATTGATAACTGAGTTATGGTTTCTCTACATTTAATTGTTGATTTCCTGTTAATACTTGTTGTATCCCGCAGCATGATATCCCTTCCTATTTTCAATTGAACTGTGGTGATCCTTATATTTATTTGTTGTTCTTATGTTAATATTCGATATTTCCCTGCAACATATTTCCCCCTCCCATACTTGACTGTATATTAATGTTCTTCTTTTTCGCTGTATATAGTTGAATTGCACAGGTTATGTGGTAGTCTGGTCCTAGCCTCGTCACTACTTCGCCGAGGTTAGGCTAGCCACTTACCAGCACATGGGGTCGATTGTGCTGATACTACACTCTGCACTATGAGCAGATCCCGGAGCAGCTTTTGGATCGTAGATTGGTGGTTACCTTCAGTCTACGCGGAGATCCAAGGTAGATCTGCAGGCGTCCGCAGGCCCTGTCATCTCCCTCTATCCCTTTATCCCTGTTTCATTTCCTTCATTCAGAAACAGTGTATCGTTTATTTTTCGGACTTTGTATGTAGTAAATCTTAGATCGTCGGTGACACTGTGACACCAGTTCTGGGTGGTTAAGGCTTAAACAGTTGTATTAGTTACATGATCAGATATTTTATTACTTTTCTTCCGCTTATTTTAAATTTTCGTTGTTTACACGTTATTGCTTTATAACTGTTAAAGAGTATAAAAAGGTTAAAAAGGTTACTTGTTCAATAATTGGCTTGCCTAGCTCACACTAGTAAGCGCCATCACGACTACCGAGGGTGGAAAATCCGGGTCGTGACATTTATATTCTCTTAAATTGTAGATAAAATCCCAAAATTTCTCTTTTAAATCCCATAATCTAAGGGTAATAATTCAAGGAAAATAAGATATATAATTAATCCATGTAGAAATTACTTACCATCAAAGTAAATTGAAAATCTTCACAAAAATTGCCTCTTACCAAGTTTCGAAACTTAAAATAATAAAAATGAGTTAACCCTCGAAATATAGCCCTTCTGTCAGGCATTCCGCATATGCGGTCAGTTGGCTGCTTCTGCGACGTCGTATCTATGACATTATTCTCGCATCTACGAGATTCCCTTCCACAGCCAAAACTCGCACCTGCGATAAGTTCACCGCTTCTACGGATTGTAGGAGAACAAAACTTTCCGTAGGAGCGAATGCGCATCTGTTTGACAAAATTCGCATGTGCGACCTTACAAGCCAGGTCCGATACTTCACTCCTGCAATCAATCCTTCAAAGGTGCGACTTTGCACCTGCGCCCAACACTCCGCAGGTGCGATGCACCTGATCTACCAAAAATATCAAAATAATCTAAAATCAATTTGAAATACACCAGAGCCCCCATCTAAACATACAAATAAGTCCTAATACTTTATTCAAACTTATCCAAATGCTCAAAACACTACTTAGTAATTTTAAAATCAATAATTGAAGATCGAAAATCCATCTCTTAACTTTCAAATATTCAAATTTCATCAAACTCGTCCGAATCACACTTAGACATTCTGGATCACAACCAAACTTTGCACACAAGTTTTAATCCACTAAATAAACCAATGCAAAGTCCCAAAATACCAATCAGAACCAGATAATCCTAAAGTCAACTCTCCGTCAAACCTATAAATTCTCCAACCTTCAAATTGTCAACTTTCGGCAAATAGAGCGAAAATCTTTTAGGAAACTCCGAATCTAAATCTGAATATACGCCTTAGTCTGAAATCATCGTACAAACCTATTGGGATTATCACATCACCAATCCGAAACCGTCTACTCAAAAGTCAAACATTGGTCAACACTAGCAACTTAAGCTTCCAATATGAGACTAAGTATCCCAAATCCATCTCAAACATTTCCGAAGCCAAACTAATCAATCCTGCAAGTCACAAAATAAAAAACAAACATACGAGAAATATCTAATAGGGGAAGGGGGCTCAAATACATAAAACGGCCGGCCGGGTCATTACAAACACTCTATTGGGTGGACTATTTCTTCTATTCAATGTTGTTAATTTCTTTAGACTTCTAGGAATATTTTTTGAGTTGCCTAGTTCCGATCGTTCGACTGAGTAATTAATACTCTGATCTTCATATAGAACTTATTTTCCATGACAGTGAAAGAATAATACTGAGAAACTGTAATAGAACCTATTTGATAAAATTAAGTAATGACCACAAACTAGACGTAGAACCATTAGGATTTAGGAGTGGATCCAAAACCTATACATGATCAACATTTATTAGTTTAGGAAGCTAAGTTTTTGTTAATTTTGTTTTATAACTCAATTATGAAATTTTATATTATTTAAATTATCTTTAAGAATTATATTTTCATTGATATGAATACACACAACAAGCATATCCTAAGGCTAATATAAAAAATACAAAATAATTATAGGTCATTAATATTGGCCAGTAATTCATTCTTTAGCAACGCAGAGTGTCGTCCAATCAGGATATCTTTCCTTTGAAAAAAATTCTCATTTTATTAAATGACTTAATGATTATAAGTTGATACAAAAAGCTTCACTTAACCATTATAAGGTGATACACAAAGCCTCCAATTTCACTCACTATGCACATATTTAGTCAACACGAAAATACCCTACAAAAAAATTCCTTGCAGTATGCCAAGCCAATTTGTTTCATATTGTACTGCAAAGTTCGGATGTCACGACCCGGACTTTCCACCCTCGGGAGTCGTGATGGCGCCTACTTGTAAAAGCTAGGCAAGCCAACCATTACAATTATTTATTTATTTTTACCATTTTTAATCCTTTAGCAGTTGTGAATTAACATTTCATAATCAACGGAAATAATAAAGCGGAAGAATAAAACGTAACAATTTAACATTAATACCGATACAAATCCATAAACCAAAAACTACCCAGATCTGGTATCACAATTTCACAGACTGTATAAGAATACTACAAATAGGGGCCTGAAAGATAAATACAAGTTGTTTCAGAAATACATAGAAGAAACAGTATAGGAAGATAGAAGGAGACGCAAGGCCTGCGGACGCCTGCAGGACTACCACGGATCGCCTGATGGACTGAAGCAGCAATCTCACTATGGTCCAAAAGCTTCAGCACCAGGATCTGCACATAGTGCAGAGTGTAGTATCATCACAACCGACCCCATGTGCTGGTAAGTGCCTAGCCTAACCTCGACGAAGTAGTAACGTGGCTGGGACAAGACTACCAAATAAACCTGTGCAGTTAAATCATATACATCGAAAAATAAAGGCAGAAATGTGCAATTAAGGATAGGAAGGGGAAGCATACTGCGGGGAATATTAAGTAACAACAGGAAACAATAGATACATGTAAAGAACGCCATAACTCAATTATCAGCAACAATCAGGAAATCAAAGACAAGTGCACGACATCACCATTCGTGCTTTTACTCTCGTCCTCACCATAAGAATCAATATAATCGGCACGGCATCACCCTTCGTGCTTTTACCTCACATAATCATGGCACGAAATGATCCTTCGTGCATTATCACTCATATCATGGCACGACATTGTACATTGTGCGACACGGCATCACCCTTCGTGCTTTTAACTCACAATATTGGCACGACATCACCCTTCGTGCACTAACACTCTCAAAATCATGCACGGTCTTACCCTTCGTGTTTTACACTCTTTCTCACCCAAGCAACAATTTGGGCAAGGGAATCGATAATATTGCAATAAAATCCTGGCAAGGGAAAAAAGCATAACAACAATATCCCGGCAAGGAAAACAATATCATGAATAATAACATCCCGACAAGAGAGATAATATCAAAGGCAACAACACCCCGGCAAGGGAGACAATATCATAAACCTCTTCTCTTTTTCACATTTATTTCACAACTCAATTCTCAACTTGAGCCAACGCTCTACAATGTCCAATTACAATAATACTTTCACAAGCCTTGTTCAACAATAGAAATCATCATATAAAGCATGAACAATACGAAACAGAGTCACATTAATCAAAGGATAAGACTAACGGGCATGCTTGACACCAACGTATAGATACTCGTCACCATGCCTATACATCGTATTCAACACTTAACACATAGCAAATAAGACACAACTCCTAATCCCTCAAGCTAAGATTAGACCAAACACTTACTTCAATGCCACGAACAAAATTCAAGCCTCCACTATCGCTTTACCTCTTGTTCCCACCACCAATTCGCTTGTATCTAGCCACAATTTTACTTAACGATATTAATAAATGCTAAATGAATCAATTCTAATGCATGAAAATAAATTTTCCAATGATTTTCCCGAAAAGTCAAAAATTGACCCCGGGCCCGCTTGGTCCAAACCCGAAATCGGACCAAAACCCGATTACCCATTCACCCCCGAGCCTGGATATATAATTGGTTTTGGAATCCGACCTCAATTTGAGGTCGAAATCCCCAAATTTCAATATTCTTAGGTTTTACCCAAAATTCCCAATTCCACCATGAAAACCCTAGATTCTAGGATAAAATCTTGTAAAAAGGAAGTCAAGGAGTGAAAGAAATAAGTTAAAAATCACTTACTAGTGTTTAGGGAAGAAGGAGTGTTTAAAAAAATCGCCTTATATGTTTTAGGGTTTTAAAATTTGAAACATAGCTGAAGAGTCCCGTTTATATACTCCTCTCAAACCCTCATCACGGACCGCATAAAAAGGACCGCGGCCGCAGAGTTCCACTGCGGACCGCGAAATATCGAGTGCGGCCGCGAAGACTTAGCCTTCTTCACCGCTGACCGCATAAATCCCACCGCGGTCGTGAAACTCCTACCACGGTCGCGAAGACCCCACCGCGGACTGCAGAGCTTGGTTTCAGAGACCTGCAGTTTTCTCTGAACCTACAACTGTCATGTTCTAAGTCTAAATGCACTCTGTGGCCTATCCAAAACTCACCCGAGCCCTCGGGACTCCAAACCAAACATGCACCCTAACCTAAAAACTTCATACGGACTTGCTTGTACGATCAAATTATCAAAATAATATCAACAACTATGAATTAAGCCTCAAATTCATGAAATCACTTAAGAACATCAAAATTTCCAATTTTCTCAAATAAAGGTTCGATTTATATTAAACGGACTCCAATTATTACCAAACTTCACAGATTCAACGTAATTATTATTTCAAGCTTATACCGGGCTCCGGAACCAAAATATAGGCCTGATACCATCAATTCAAACATCTTTTCATTTACAAAAACTCTTATATTTTCCAAAAAAATGATTTTCTTTAAAAAAATTCATTTCTCGGGCTTGGGACCTCGTAATTCGATTCCAGCATACGCCCAAGTCCCAAATTTTACTACGGACCCTACGAGACCGTCGGATCACGGGTCCTGGTCCGTTTAACAAGAATGTTGACCAAAGTCAACTTTATTCAATTTTTAAAAGCCAATTTCCTTATTTGACTTAGTTTTCACATAAAAGCTTTCCGGAAACTCGCCCGGACTATGCACACAAATCAAGATAAGACAAAAAGAAGTTTTTAAGGTCTCGAAATACTAAATTTACTTTCAAAACGAGTGATGACATTTTGGGTCATCACATAGGAGGAGCAAATGGGTGCACACTATTAAGTTAAAGGTTTTGGCTAATGAGTTGATTTTAGAGTTTTGCTTGGTTCTCGAAATAAATTTGATGGGAATTGACACAATATTGACATTTGTTTTTATCTTGATTATTCGAATGCTATTGAGTGGTGTTGAAGAAAATAGGCAAAAACCATGCTAAGAAAATTTTTGATGGATTTTGAAGAAAAAATAAAATTAACAGGTTCATCCCTTTCGCGCCCTCATGTGAAATCCTTTATGTGACCGGGCTTCTCCATTAGATGGGTGACACAAAACACCACACCATGTTGCCTTCTATTTTCATAATGTTGTTTCATATGAAAAGTGGAGCTTATCATACATACTAGATGGCCGGTGCCCGTGTTGTACATGGGCAAATGCCCGATGTCATGACCCAAATTCCACTAAGAATCGTGACGGGGCTAAATACCACTGTCAGGCAAGCCAACACCAAATAACTAGTAATTTCTCTTCTTCTTCTTTATTATTTTTGAAGTCGTTTCTTTTAAACATTAAATAATAAATGATAAACTTCACTGAATGAATAATAATGTCTTTACAAAAATTTATCTACTAAATAATTCCGTGATCATCCCAGAACCCGGTATCACAAGTGCTTGAGCAATTTCTAGGAAAAACTAGATGTAATACAATAACTGTCCGGAATGCAAATTGGACAGAAGGGAAAATACAATACAATATTGTGAAGGAGACTCTGCTGGCTGCGGGTCGTCTCGAGAGGTGCAACTCATCTAAGTCTCTGTATCAACCATGTCGTCGCGCCCAACTAGGCCACTAGACATACATGTGCCTGTGCAACAAAAATGCACAACAAGTGTAGTATGAGTACGAAAACAACATGTACTCAGTAAGTATCTCGTCTAACCTCGAAGAAGTAGAGACGAGAAGTCGACTTCGACACTTACTAGTGGTCCAATGATAATATATTAATAAGATGAATAATCATGGATTTATTAGAAACTGCAGTAAACTCAAGTAAATCAAGAAACAAGTAAACAATCTTTTTCATATTTAGAAGTTTCCAAATTCGTAATTTGTTTGTCAATTTATCTTGGACCAGGGAGGCAATATTAATTTGTAAGTCTCAAGCAGGTTACAAGCATGCGCAAATCATGCCGAGGTGGTACGGTCCAATCCAACATAAAAATAAAATGTGCACTGCCAGAGGGTCGAATGGTGCGAACCATAGATGCATCTATTACCCCGCTCGAGATCACACATGCGACGCGGGCACACACAGATACACACATTCAAACAACCAATTAAGAATTTATCAGGGAACATTTATCCAAGGAAAAGCAAATTCTCTTTTAATAATTTAAGAAATTGAAGTTTAATTTTTTTGGAAATTTATTTACTAATTCGATATGATTTAAGCAATTCAAACTGTCAATAAGATTACAAATATTCCAAGTACAACATGTTTTTGGGTCCTAGACTACCCGGACTTAAACATAATAGTAGTTACGCACGGACTCGTGTTACCTCGTGCGTACGTATCTCCCACAAATAAAAGCACACAACCAATTATTTTACCTATGAGGACAATTCCCTCTTACAAGGTTAGAAAGGAGACTTACCTCGTTTCGAAGTTCCAAAACCGGCTTCCAAGCCTTTCCGACGACTCAAATCGATGCCCCAATGCTCCAAAACTAACCAAATAACGGGCAAACCAATGAAAATATACCCTAATACTCATAAAATTCAATTTATAATAATTCCTAACCCCGATCGAAAGGTTAACAAAATTGGCCTCAGGCCCACGTGCCCAAGTTTCCGAAATTTTTCAAAGATATACTTTACCCATAACCTTACGAACTCAAATATATAATTTACTCTCAATTCTATACCCAAAATCGTGATCAAAATCCAAAAATACTAACCCTAGGTCTTTCCACCAAAACCTCAAGTTTCTACCAATTTTCATGCTCAAATTCGTAATAATATCATGTATTTAACTCACAAAGGGGTGGAATTAACTTACCTCATGTTTGATGATGACATCCCTCTCTTGAAGCTCTCCAAAAATCGCCCAAACAAGAGTAGAATGGAAGAGAATGGGCCAAACCCCCATTTTAAAGAAACTTTTCTGCCTCCAGCATTTTCGCACCTGCGGTGCATAGACCGCTTCTGCGGTCCCAGGCTCAAGTCCAAAATCCGCTTATGCGGTTCCCTCAGCGCAGATGTGCACCCGCATCTGCGGGTATATCTCCGCACTGCGGTCGCTGCCCTTCTTCGCCCAAACCGCACCTGCGACCATTCCCTCGCTTCTGCGATCATGCACCTGCGGTCAAACTTGCGCAGGTGCGATTACACCAGAACTGGTGCACTTCAGCCATCCCTTATTTTCCATTTTCGATCCGTTGACCATCCGGAATCCACCCGAGGCCCCCATGACCCCGTCCAATCACACCAACCAGTCCCATAACATAACACGGACCTGTTCGAGGCCTCAAATCACGTCAAACAATGCTAAAACCATGAATCACACTCCAATTCAAGCTTAATGAACTTTGGAATTTCAAACTTTAAGATTCGATGCCAAAACCTACCAAATCACGTCCGATTGACCTCAAATTTTGCACACAAGTCATATTTGACATTACGGACCTACTCCAACTTTCGGAATCAGAATCCGACCCCGATATCAAAAATTCCACCTCCAGTCAAACTCATCAAAACCTTCAAATTTCCATCTTTAGCCAAATGACTCCAAAATGACTCACGGACCTCCAAACTCACTTCCGATCGTGCTGGCAATACCAGAATTACCATATGGAGCTATTCCCAGACTCGAAATCCCAAACGGTCATTGATAACACTGAAATTCACTTTAACCCAAACTCATGAAACTATTCTAAAAATGCTACTTCCAAAATAGGTGCTGAAACGTTCCCGGGTCTTCCAAAACACTATCCGGACATACGCCCAAGTCTGAAATCATCATACGAACCTGCTGGAACCTTCGAATCCCGATTCCGAGGCCATTTACTTAAAAATCCAATCTTCGTCACTTCTTTCAACTTAAAGCTTCCGAAATGAGAATTCTCTTTCCAAATCGACTCTAAACTTTTCGAAATTCAATTCCGACCACGCGTACAAGTCATAATACCTGAAATGAAGCTGCTCATGGCCTCAAACGCTGAACGATGCGCTAGAGCTCAAAACAAACGATCGGGATAGCTGTTTACTCTAGTCTAGTTGTTTCTGCAACTTTTTTACAAGGTTATCAATGTCATACAATATCTTTATGGGACAAAAGCACGAATTTGAATCCCAAATGGTACCCAAATAACTCAAACACATGAATAGTCACATCATATACATTACCATTATTTTTGCAGCAATAGATGACAAAAAGCAAGCACCTCAAAGCGCAATATAATAATTTCTCTCATTTAGAAACATTTGCAATTATAGTCGGCGAAAGCGCTTAACGTAGCATCATAAAGCCTTTCCCTCAGCAAACACCTAAAAAAGAAATTCCACCTACAACTACCTCAGTCACCTAGTACAAAATAACAAAAGTGAATTAATTGTTTTAGCATGGAAACAAAGCAAAGGCAGTTTTAACAATCCGTCAACTCTGCGAGTGCAACTTGACAGCTTAGAAGATACGTCCAAGTTTCAGAATATAGGTTTTGCGAAAGCGTTTTAACTCTTATGATGTCGGTTGGTACATTAGAATATTATGTTGTCAGGAGTAAAAAAATTTGTATAAGATCTTGGTTGCTACATCTGAATATTATGTTAGGAGTAAAAAACTTGTATAAGATGTTTGGTTACTTTGACATGATGTGGTTGCTAAGTGAGTTTTGGCAATTGGTTATTGATGGAGTACTATACATGGGTTTTGTTATTCTATTCTGAAAATAATGGTACTTTTCTTGAATAATTATGAATTTCTTTCAACTTGGCATAGTTAATAATTTATGTTCGTTTCGAATTTTGTGAAAATCTGTGTAAATTATAATTTTATTATTTAATGCTTGATGAATCAGGGGTTTTAGGCGTTGTTAATCATTCTGAAAAACAACAGTACTTCCTTGAATAATTATAAATTTCTTTCAACTTTTCATTTTAGATTTATTAGTTATACTAGCTTGCGTAGAATATTGAATTTACTATTTTAGATACTTGACGAGCTATTTGCTTAGTCGTGGAAATTATAATTTCTTTTACGAATTTCTTCCACGTTGTGTGTATTTGTCTGAAAGTTCCTTGAATTTTCATAACTCACATATATATTCATGAGTGGGGCCAGTGACCCGTTAAAGTTTTATTATTCCTATGGGATCGGGCTGAACGCCTCAATATTACTACTATGGGATCGAGCCGTTTGCCTCGGCAATATTATGAGATGCATCCATGGATTGAGTCGTACGACCTCGACAATGTACACTATTATTATGGGATCGGGTCGTATGCCACGACAGGATATCGTGCCATTACTATTATGGGATCAGGTCGTTCGTCTCGGCAGAATCATGTGTAATATTCGATAAGAAGTCAGCCTATCTATGATTCTATCCGACTTGAGACGTGATACTTATGGGTTAGTGACCTGACATATATTCCATTCAAGGTAGCATTCGATATTCGAGGCTTTGTATTTACTCTTCTATTGAGGATCGTGTATGTACATATATCCGTTTGTCACTGATTTTACTTGCCACGCTTCATACCTGTCTACCTTTATTGTACTTTGATTACTGGATAACTAGTAAGAGTCTATGTCGACTCCTCATTACTACTTCTTCGACGTTAAATTAGATCCTACTGGGTACACGTTGATTTATGTAATACTACACTTCTGCACTAATAGCGCAATCACTGCGACAGGTATATTCGGTGGTCATCTAGACGAGTAGGCGCAACTGCTGAGGAGAATTTTGTCGTGAGCTGCATTCCATATTATGATCTGCAGCACACAGAATCCCCTTCCTATTCATTTATTGCATTCTGTCTATTTTCATTCTAGACAGTTATCGTAGGAATAATGTATATTCTAGTAGAGTTTCATGCATTTATGACACTGGGTTTTGAGAATTTTGACTATTAATCTTGGGTGTATTTCTGTTACTATAATTGGTAATGTCTTTTGATCATATTCTAATCTTGAAAATGCTATTTGTATTTACTACAAATAAAAGAGAATTTTCGCTTAATTATTTCACCATTGTGCTAAAAGGGTTATGAACCGCCGACCTTCGTATTGTTTAATTGTTGGATTGCCTAACGAAAGCGTTGGGCTCCATCACGATCTATGTTTAATTGTTGGATTGCCTAACGAAAGCGTTGGGCTCCATCACGATCTATGGTGGGATTTGGATCGTGACACTTGAATAGCTGAAAAAGAAAAGATAAATTGGAATGAAAAGTATGATCAATTGAAGCGCAATGATAGAATTATAACATTGCCCTTTCCCCTTTGGATTAGAGTTCATGAATTTCTTAATAATATTTCAAGGTATGTAATAATTGGTTTTTAGTAATAGGACCATTAACGAGGAATACGAACAAAATGATCAGGTGAGCTTTTACAATAAGGAATAGAATATGAAAGGTTAGCAAGTCTCCTTGACTATGACTATATGGAAGATCACTATTGTCACGATCCGAATTTTCCACCCTCGGGAGTCGTGATGGCGTCTACTTGAAGAAGCTAGGCAAGCCACGAAATACAGAAATTCTAACTCTTTCATATTAATCCTTTTAACAACTTGAATTAATAAGAAATCAACAATTTAAAGATTAATGATAACAGAATAAACGGACGACTTAAACAGCTAAAAAGGATCAAAATCAGTACTACAATACCAATATACTCCTCTACCGGGAACCTGTTGTCACAATATTCACGGACTGTCTATGAATACTACATACAAAAGTCTGAAAAAAAGAAATAAGGTCTGTCTCGGATACAAGTGAAGACAGAACATATAAATAGATAGAAGAGAAAGCCGGGCGTGCAAACGCCTGCAAGACTACCTCAGAATCTCTGGGTGGACTGAAGGCTGACTCCCTAAGTGCTACTGTCCAAATGTTGCTCCGGTATCTGCACATTCTGCAGAGTGTAGCATCATCACAACCGACCTCATGTGCTGGTAAGTGCCTGGCCTAACCCCGGTGAGGTAGTGACGAGGCTAGGACCAGACTCCAGATAAACCTGTGCAATTATATAATGTACGGTAGAAAATAAACAGGAATAAGCAGTTTAAATGGGAGGGGGTACATGCTTTGGGGAACACATCAAATCCAGCAGGAATAAAGAGAAATATGAGAGAAACAATTCAAAATCTACGACAAAGCAATAATAACACTGTTGCGACGCGTAACCCGATCCATTTATAACATTATTGCGGCGTGCAACCCGATCCAATAGAATATTGTTGCGGCGTGCAACCCGATCCATTATAACATTGTTGCGGCGTGCAACCCGATCCAATATAATATTGTTGCGGCATGCAACTCGATCCAATATATATATATCATTGTTGTGGCGTGCAACCCGATCCAATATAACATTGTTGTGGCGTGCAATCCGATCCAGTATATTTATATACCTTAAACTCAACCATACCACGAGTCCCGACAAGGGATCAACAATAAACTACACTATCCCGGCAAGAAAATTCAACAATAAAAGTATATACGTCCCGGCAAGGGAGAATCGGCTATAATCAATCTTAACTCAACTCCTACTCGTCTCAGCTAACACCAATACTCAATCATAAGTAACTTCCACGAAAATAAACTAAATCCTTGCTCAATATCTAGAATCACCAATTAAAGAATTTGTAGTATCATTTAAGAACACAACAATTATCAATTTAAGACTCACGGTCATGCTCGACACCACGTATAGATACTCGTCACCATACTTATACATCGTACTCAACAAGAAACAAATAGCAAATAGGACACAACTCCTAATCCCTCAAGCTAAGGTTAGACCGAACACTTACCTCGAACTTCCACGACCAACTCAATCCTCAAACACCGCCTTTCCTTTCGAATTTGGCTCCAAATCAATTGTATCTAGACATAATCGACTTAATAACATCAATAAATGCTAAACAACCTAATTCCAATATTTAATTATAGCTTTCTAATCATTCTTCCCAAAAAGTCAAAAATCGACCCCGGGCCCGCTTGGTCAAAACACGAGGTTCGGACCAAAAGCCGATCACTCATTCACCCATGAGCCCGAATATATAATTTGTTTCGAAATCCGACCCCAAAATAAGGTCTAAATTCCAATTATTCAAAAAGCCCCAACTCTACCCAAATTCCTAATTTCCTCCATGAAAATCATTGATTTTGAGTTGAAATCATGTTAAAAGATGTTAAGGAGTGAAGAAAATGAGTTAGAAATCACTTACCAACGTTTTGGAGAAGAAAGGTTGTTTGAAAAATCGCCTCTTATGTTTTTGGGATTTTGAAAATAAAAAATAACTGAAAATCCCGTTTAAATATACTACTCTCAGATGTCCTGTGCGGACCGCACAAAATCAACTGCGGCCGAACAACAATCTATGTGGATTGCAGTGATATGCTTTAGTATTTTGGACATAACTTTCTCTAAAAATATCTAAATTGTGATTTCTTTACCTTTCTGGAAACTAGACACAAAGGGCTACAACTTTCATTTTTGAATCATCTCAAAATTCCTTGTAAATTAAAGGATATAGGCTTCTGACGTCGGACAGTGAAATATTTCTTCACCGCGGACCACACAAAAACCCAGTGCGGCCGCAGAGCCCTCACCGCGGTCCGCACAGAATCCAGTACGGCCGCACATGCCCCTCCGCGGTAGCACTCTATTTTGTGCGGACCGCACTGGTTTGTTCAGAGGCCTCCCACTTTCTAAACCTGCAACAACTATGTTTTTAAGTCTAAGACATCCCAGAACCTACCCGAAACTTACCCGAGCCCTCGGAACTCCAAACCAAGTAAGCATACTAACTCAAAGATATCATATGGAACTACTCGTGTACTGAAATCACCAAAATAACATCAAGAACATCGAATTAGACCTCAAGATCAATGAAATTTCTTAAAACTCCTTTAAACATCAAATTTGCATTTAAGGTCCGAATCAAGTCAAACGAATTCCGTTTCTTACCAAACTTCACAGAATTACCTCAAATCATATATAAGACCTGTACCGGGCACCGAAACTAAAATACGGGCCCGATACCAATATGTTCTAATCAAAATCCATTTCCAAAACCTTTAAACAATTTCAGAAAATAATTTTCTTTAAAAAAATTCATTTCTCGTGCTTGGGACCTCGGAATTCGATTCGGGGCATACGCTCAAGTCCAATATTTTTCTACGGACCCTTCAGAACAGTCAAATTACGGGTCCGTATCCGTTTACCCAAAACGTTGACCGAAGTCAAATTAATTCATTTTATAGTCAAAATTTATTATTTTTCACATATTTTCACATTTAGGCTTTCCGGCTATGCGTCCGAACTGCGCACGTAAATCGAGGTGATGCCAAGAAAGGTTTTTAAGGCTTCAGAACATGAAATTTAATATAAAAGCAAGTGATGACCTTTTGGGTCATCACAACTGTAATCTCAAAGAAGAGTTACTTTGCGATTTTAATCACTAACATCTACTCATAAATAACATATTGTGAATGTGATTTTATTTTATCTAGTATTTTTTAAATAAGATATTTTTACTCCTTTTGATTTAGGGAAAAATAGCCAACTATTATTTTATGGAATTTTTCGTAATATTTTATTCACTTTAGATTTGTGAATATCCTTGTTGTAAGGCACATCAATGGATGAAACTAAGACAAAGTGTAGGATTTGATTAGGTAGCATTTGATTAGGTTATCATCTAGTTTTGATATAAGTCCTCTTTAACATTGTATGTTTTGTGCATCCTCTGAAATTTAGATTATGATCTAGGTTAAACTGGTTTTTAATAATCACTCGTATTTAAAAAAAACAGAAAATATGCTAAGTAAAATGAAACAGACCACGTGTAAGTGTTCTAAATATGTACATATGATTACCAGTTATGCAAAGTTCACAAAACACGTTGAGGAGCACAAGGTAATAGCAAGAGCAGCTTTACAAGCTGAGGCTGATGCTGCTCTTGCTCAAGGTGGTGGAAACTGAATATGGATGGCAATGGATGAGCAGTCTAATTTTTGTAAACCAACAAAAAACTCTTATGATGTTGGTTGGTATATCAGAATATTATATTGTCAGGAATAAAAGACTAGTGTAAGATTTTGGTTGCTACATCTGAATATTATATTGTTAGGAGTAAAAAACTTGTATAAGATATTTGATTTCTATGACATGATGTGGTTGCTAAGTGAGTTTAGCAGTTGATTATTGCTAGAGTACTATACAGGGGTTTTAAGTGTTGATATGCAATTGGTCTACTCTCTTCCTATTGCATTCGAAAATTTTATGTTTTTCAGCATGTTGTTTTCAAAATCCAATTAGTTTGATTGAATCGGTTAAAAGGATTGGCTAGGAGATGTTTTAAATCTGAGTTACCATATCAGAAGTTTTTGTCTGATACTGTTTGTCCTTTTAATTTTTCTCTTTCAGCCAAAAGAGTTGTAAAATGTGAGTTTAATAAAAGTATAATTAAGCATATTTAAACATATTAGATTAGGCATTACATTATATTACATAAGCATATTATAGTAGGCATACCTGAGGTAGAAGTACTATTTGGAAGCAGAAAGACTCCCTTCTCCATCATTGCTTTAACAGTCTTAGTTTTGCGAGTGCAACTTGACAGCTTAGAAGATACGCCCAAGTTCAGAATATAGGTTTTGCGAAAGCATTTCAACTGGCAGCAGATCTATTACTTGTGGAAATTCATGAACTGAGCGGGTTATTAGCGAGTATCAGTGATAATTCTTGACTATATTACCTCGCCGAGGTTAGTTATGATAATTACTGAGTATATGGGGGTCGGTTGTACTCATATTGTACTCTGCACTTAATTGTGCAGATCCAAGTATTGGATGGAGTTGTGAGTTGCTGTGATTCTAACTATGAGTTTGTTGAGAGACGTGGTAGAGCTGCATTTCGATCGCAAACTTTGGTGTCTCTTTCCATTTAAGTTGCTATTGATATTACTTTCAAACAATATTTCATTTTTGTATTTTCCGACTTGTACTTTTATTTAGAGTTCATGACTCTGTATTACTAGTTCTGGAGGATTGTTATGTATCGACGCAATTATTTATGTTATTGAATTAAGACTTGTATTATATTTGTTAATTCTGTTATCTTATTTAGCTTTTATTATGTCTGGCTTGTCTAGCAAGTGAGTTGGAGCTATCACGATCGATTGGTGATTTTTGGGTCGTGACATTGGTTCTTCTACTAACACAAGTATGCTATATTATGTGAAACTGCGCTATTCTCATTCTCTTCGTATTATCTGATTTTGCTCTTTTAAGTTGTATATCTGAATGCAACAGAAGAAAAGGTATAATTACTAACACAATTACTGAATACCTCTTCATGAGCCTTGACTCTGAGGATTTCCTTTACTATCAAAATCTTAATTTCACTTTGATGTGCTCTAAGTGCTCGATCTTTCTGTAAAGAAATTCACATCAAGAATTGAAATTCAATCAAAATTTTGCCCTTATATCCATATACAACATATTATACGCTTGTATCCATGCTTCATAAAAGAAAATTACAAAAAAGGAAATGAGGATAGTTCATCAAAAGAGCAACAGAGGCTTCATGGTTACAACGGAGACTTCATGGTTTTGTAACACATTTGGAAGCCATAGAATAAATTAATATAAAAAAAATACTATACTTTTCAATTAATTTCTAAAGTAATTCTCAGCAACATAGAATTTCAGTGCACTTTTAATAACTTTCAATGCATTTCTAATATGTCAAATCACCCAAACCAGTAAAAAGTAAGAGGTATTTTCTCCCATCAGCTCTAAATATTTTCCATTTTATTGTTCTTTAATATGCATGTTTCTTTCTTTATATCACGAAATTGATGGATTGATTACCATCAAGAGGGAACGTAGAAATCTTTTTATAGGAATCAGATGAAGGACCACCAAATCATTTGCAAGTAAAAGCAAGAAAGCATAAAATTAGTCAAGCAACGAAAGAACATGCAGAAACTAATAATATTAGTCACGCTATATCAGAATAAAAGGCATTAAAATGTGTCATGCATCATCCTAGCGAGTAGCTCATGTCTCTTGATAATGAAAGTTCAAGAAAAAAAGCTTCAATAATAGATGCATTATCCTCACTTATGCAATTTTCCAAACCTTTTTTTACAATATTTATGTTGTTGAAATCACTTTCAAACTTCAAATCACAAAAACTTTAAACTCTTATAAGCAAAAATCGTCGGCTTTCTAAAGCTTTACTAAAATGAGACTAAATATTCAGTAGAAACTTCAAAGCATTATCAACTTAAAAGTCAATTGAAGTCTTTCAACCACACTCGCTATGGCTTCTTTCAAGCTAATCAGAGGCGGATCCAGGATTTAAATCCTATGGGTTCAATTTTAAGGTTTTTAGTATTGAACCCATTATATTTTTAAAATTATGGGTTCAAATCTACTTTTTTGTAATTTTATTAAATTTTTATATATAAATTTTTACTCCGGTCGAAATCTACGGGTTCAATTGAACCCGTAGATACAACACTGCATCCGCCCCTGAAGTTAATGTAAAGTAAAATGCAACTATTAAGGCCCGAAGTTGTCGGCTGGATTCACGCTTGATAAGTTTTAAATGTTCTTGCCTTATGTTTTGATGATCTAACAAATTTACTGTTAAGAACCAGATAGGGAACCTGACCTACTCTGACTATACTGCAAGCTTAACGAATTCCAGCTAAAGAGGAACTGCTTCAGCTTCAGGAGCTACGAATCCAAACAAGGACCTGATACCCTTGTGGTTCCCTCATCACAGCACAAGTTAATTGGTCACAGCTGGAAATGAAGTGACTGACTGCACTGTTTCTGCCGCACTGCACTGTCTCTAGTGCCTACTCATTCTCAGACCAACTAAAGTGCTCACGTCATTTCAAGTGATGTGATCAAGGTGTACCTACAATGAGTTTATACAAAACATCACTTGAAGGTTTCAGTTTCTCATTCAAGCTTCTTGCAAAAAATAGATAAATCAATCCTCACAAGCTTGAAGAACAAAGTTGAACACAACTATGGATCAGTTCCTAAAAGATAGCTTGTTGTTGTCCTAGTTGAGTTGTAACTTTGTGATTGTACTTATTGTATCTCCTAAACTGCTTAGCTAGAAGCATTTGATTAGGAATCATCTTGTAAATCTGTAAACTCCTTGAGTTTATGTTGTGACTAGGTATAGTCATAAGCAAAAGTCTTTGTAATAGTAGAGTTACAAAGTGGCTTGTGTGAGAGCATCACAAGTTAGTAAAAGCCTTTGGAACTAGGAAGTCACAAAGTGGCTTGTGGTAAGAGTACCACAAGTTAGTTGAGTAAATTCTTTGTAATGGAGTCATTGCAAAGTGGTTTGTAATATGTTTTTACAAGTTAGTAAAGCTTAAAGCCTATAGGTGCGTGATTTTTTTATCCCCTTGTGTGAGATTTTTTCACGTAAAAATCATCTGCCTTATTTACGTACTACTTTATTCGCATTCTCAGCAGAATCTCGTAGAGGACCAGGTATTCTACTGTTTGGTGGACTCACACAAACTAACAATTGGTATCAGAGCAGGTTCCTCCTATCAGGCTAACACCTAGGAAGGATCCTCATGGATGCTCCACCAAATTTTGAAGAAGGTCAATCTGCATACCGACTACCCAAGTTCAATGGAAAATACTATGGGTGGTGGCAAACAAGAATGCACGATTTTATCATGGCTGAGGATTGTGAGTTATAGGATATCATATGCGATGGTCCTTATGTTCCAGCCAAGGTACTGGAGGAACTTCCATTTTCAATGGTAAAAACCAACAAAGAGTACACTGAAGCAGACAAGAAAGCTGTGAAGAAGAATTTTCATACCAAGAAAATTCTGGTATGTGGAAGATGTGGAATAGGACCTGAAGAGTACAATAGAATCTCCACCTGCGGGACACTGCCAAGGAGATATGGGAAGCTTTGTAAACAACGCATGAGGGAACTACACAAGTAAAACGTTCTAAGATTGATATGCTCACTACTGAGTATGAACTCTTCAAAATAAGGGATGATGAATCCATTCAAGATATGCACATAAGATTCATTTCCATCATAAATGAGTTACACTTACTTGGTGAAACTATTCCCAGAAGCAGGCTAGTAAGGAAAATCCTTAGTTTTCTGCCTAGTTCTTGGGAAAGCAAAGTGAATGTTATCACTGAATCAAAGGACTTACAGGAGCTGGCCATAGAAGAGTTGATCGGAAACTTGAAGACCTATGAGTTGAAGAGAAAGATAGACAATGAAAGAAGAGAACCAAAGAAGGAAAAGAACCTGGTACTCAAAGCTGATAACAATGATTCAAGTGAGGAAGACAGTGACATGGCTTACTTAACCAAAAGATTTCAGAAGATGGTCAGAAGAAATGGAGAAATGCTAAAAAGGGACAGCTCCAACAGACCAAAAAACTGTGATCTTTGCTACAAGTGTGGAAAGCCTGGACACTTCATGAAAGACTATCCTCTCTTGAAGCAAGAATTCTCCCAGAACTACCATGAGAAAATAGCTAAGACAAACTCGGTTCCTTTCAAGGACTTCAAGAGAAAAAGATCTGTTGACAATATGATGAGACAGGCTCTTGCAACATGGAGGGATTCCTCTAGTGAGTCTGAAGATGAACCTGATACTGGTGATAGTTCCATGATGGCAGTTGAAGGCGAGGAGATTGGTTATGACTCAACTTTTGCTTTGATGGCTCAATCAGATGATAATGAAGACAATGGCAACAAAAAGGTAACTTTCAGGGATGTTCAGAGAAATCTGAAATCTTATTCTCCCAAAAAAACTCATGTCTTTAGTTAATGTATTAATCACTGCTTTTCATAGTCTTGTGGAGGATAGGAATTCCTTGACCTTAGAATTAGGAGAATCTAAACAAACTAAAGACGACTTAGTGGTTGTAGTTACTGACGATAAGAAAACCATTGAAAAATCCTTAGAAAAGAAAAGGATGATCTATTGGCAGAAATTACAAACCTAAGGGAAACAACAGTGAAACCATGAACTAAGACGAAACCTGAAAATTCTGGAAAGGGAAAGGAGATAGCTAGTAAGGAACACATTAGGCTTGAAAATAAGGTGAAAGCTATGAGATCTAAGATGTGTGCTGAAATTGAGAAAAATGAGCAACTCCAAACTGATCTGGAAAGAGTAAAGAATGATCTTGAAAAGTCCCTAAAGTGGACCTGGTCCTCAGAAGCTACCACTGCCTTGCATATTAAGGATTGTGAAAACAGACGGGGAATAGGGTCCCAGAGGGAGAAAACTCCTCACAACCCTCACAGCAAGTACGTCACTGTCTCTGATAACTGGCCTTGTACCCAATGTGGGAGCGCTGGGCACTTCAAGAAAGATGTCCAGGCCAAGAATCAATCGATTCAGAAAAACAAAGTGTTTGCTGAAAAGGTGACTACAAAAGAGGGACCAGGTACCATTCACAAAAAACGTACATTACTTGCATGGACTAAGAGAACTCTTATTCATCCTCTTGCCTACTAGAAGGGACCCAAACTTGTTTGGGTTCCTAAAACTAACTCTTAATCTCTTGTGCAGGGAACAGTGAAAGGAAGTGGTCAACAATGGTTTATGGATAGTAGGTGTTCAAAGCACATGACTGGGAACACTACGAATTTTCTTTCACTAAAAGCCCTGCAGGGAGGGAGTGTATCCTTTGGCAATGGAAAAAGGGGTACATTCTTGGAGTTGGAAAAGCTGGGAAGTCACTCACTCATTCTATTGAAAATGTGTACTATATCAATGGACTTAAGTACAGTCTCTTGAGTGTCTCTCAAATCTATGACAAAGGAAACAAGGTGGAATTCTTGTCCAAAATATGTACAATCACTGATCTTGTGACCGGTGAAATAGTACTTATGGCCAAAATATACAAGAACATCTATTTTACTGATTTCGAGTCCTTACAGAGTGGTGATCTGAGGTGTCTGAAAGTTGTTGATGATTATGTTGAACTATGGCACAGAAGACTGGGCCATGCAAGTTTTTCTTTTCAGAACAAACTAATTCAGAAGGACCTGGTCCATGGTCTTCCTATGTCACAATTCAAGATGCAAAAAGTCTATGATGCCTGTGCTAGAGGAAAACATGTGAAGTCCTATTTTAAGTCTAAAAATGATGTGAGCACCTCAAAGCCCCTAGAGCTTCTGCATATGGATATGTGTAGACCTATGAGAGTGCAAAGTAGAGGAGGAAAAAGATACATTTTTTGTGATAGTAGATGACTACTCTATATTCACATGGACTCTATTTCTCAGAACCAAAGATGAAACTGTTGAGGTATTTGTGGCCTTTGTGAAGAAAATTCAGGTGAAGATGGAGTCTAGAGTTGCATGCATTAGATCAGATCATGGGACAGAATTCGGCAATGTCAAATTTGATGAATTCTGCAATGAAAATGGCATCATTCACAACTTCTCAACTCTCATAACTCCCCAGCAAAATGGAGTAGTAGAAAGGAAGAACAGAACTCTGGAAGAAATGGCAAGAACAATGCTGATCGATACTGGAATTGCAAAGAACTTTTGGGCTGAAGCTGTCAACACTGCCTGCTACTTGGTGAACAGGTACATGATCAGATCACTTCTGAACAAAACCCCATATGAATTGTTAAATGGAAGGAAACCCAAGCTGACTCATTTAAGAACATTTGGGTGCAAATGCTATCTTCTCAACAATGGAAAGGATCAGGTTGGTAATTTCGATGCCAAGAGTGATGAAGGAATATTTCTGGGATACTCTTCTCAAAGCAAGGCTTACGAGATATATAATAAGCGGATTCAATGTATTGAGGAAAGTGTCCATGTTATTTTTGATGAGTATTATCCATCATGTGAAAAGAGTGCTGAGGAAGATCAAGATGGAGAACCCTTACTAGTCCCTGGTGAAGTCATTAACATGACAAACGGACATGCAGATATGATGAGTCAATAAAGGAGCTAAATGAAGACAATGTTGCCTCATCTTTAATAGAACCAAGCACCTCAATTACAACCACGGAAGCTGAAGAAAGGGTGGTTGATGCAGTTTAGGGCACTCCACTAGCACCTGAAAGAAGGACAGAAGAAAATCAGCCAAACATATTGTCACACCTCTTTTTTACTACCACCGGAAGCGGTATAAGGGAGTTTTTTCCAATTTAAGTGACAATCAAAATGAGATTTATTTATTTATGATTCAGAGTCGCCACTTGGGATAATTTATGGTGTCCCAAGTCACCGGTTTAGAATCCCGAATCAAAGAAAATTTAACTCTAATTATGGTCTGCGAACACATAAATTCGGGTAAGGAATTCTGTTAACCTGGGAGAAGGTGTTAGGAATTCCCGGGTTTCATGGTTTTAGCACGGTCGCTCAACTATTATTATTGGTCTAATTATCTGATTTTTTACAAGTTTTAAACCTATTGTGCATTTTTAACTTTTTAGCTGATTTTAATACTTCTAGGACAATTCAAAGTTATTTAAAACATATTGTAAGCCACGCTACAATGCACCTGCGGTTCACGACACGCTTTATTTAACCTTTTTGTAAATTAGAATCAGGTCACATGATTGAGCCCCTTTAATCTAATTTGACGTAGTTCAGTGGATGAATAGCAACCAAATTTCTATACTGTGATAAAATCATGTTTAGCTATAACCAGTTCGAGTAAACACGAGCATATAACTAAGCGAACAAATTCAAAGTTATGAAAAATAACTACACAAACAACGGGATCATATCACCAAACAAACAATTAACATTAAGGTAGAATAAAATGAGTAGATGAAGGAAGAATTGGACCTTAATTGATATTGTTAAACACAAAAACCAATAGAATGGACGATCTTAGACCGGATTCTTGCACGACATTCAAATCGAAACTAACAGAGGGCAACCTCGACTGGGCAACAATTGAACTCCAACATTGAGACCACCAACAGTAACCAATCTCAAATTTCAACTAAACTCTAATTGAGGACCACAAATGAAAACTGAAATGTTTTTGTATTTTTTTTATTTTGAAGTCAAATTGAAATCAAATTGGACAGATTTTCTTATTTCTGTATCAAAGATCTAAATGAAAAGTCAAAGAAAAGAATTATGGTATTGTGGGAAAAGGAGCATACGAGCTGGAAACAATGGATGGCAAGATATTACCTTCACATTGGAATGTCGTTCACCTGAAGAGATACTATTTCTAAGAAATACCCACGGTTAGGTATCCCCATTTTAAAATTCTATTTTTGAATTGTTAAAATTTTACTAACGATTTTAGATGACAGGCATAAAGCTATCCCATACTAAATGATGAATCACGACCTGCAAGGCTCATGGAATAGATTAAAATTCTCGGTCTAGGGTTACACCTATTCTGATAGAAATTTATACGGGTTAAGCAGTCTTCATTTAAAATTGTACTTCTGAGTCCCGTGTGTTTTATTCCTTTACAGGAAAAGGACCAAATAAGAGGCGATTCTTTGATTCGCATTGGAAATTATGATAGGGAAGTCATGACTCCAATGACAGTCTTTACGAATTAAAGAAATCAGACCTTCAGTGATTTGAGTTGGGTAGATATCAGCACGATCCAAAGAGGATACTTGGTTTCTAAGGGACTCTCTATCATTGTAGAAAGATAGTTCCGCATGAACTATTTCCTCTAATGAAGGTTCACGAAGAGGTTCAGAGGGTTCCTTACCTCTAGAAGAAGACCTTTGAGAAAGAGAACCTCTGGTTCTAGAAGAAGGACTGGAACTAGATTAAGAAAGAGAAGAAGCACGTATGGATGAAGACCCTAAATTATGTAGTCTACCTCCTCTTCTGCTCCGACTAGGGGCAAGAGGAAAGTTATCAACTATGGGGACTCTACTAGGGTTAGGGTTTGATGAAGACATGATAGTACGAGGAAGACAAAGGTTAGGGTTCTCTGAATGGAATATTCAGAGAACTTTATGTGAGAAAGACAAAGGTGAAAATTATATTTATACTAAGAAGCAACCGCCAAAGGAAAAGGTGCAACGATGGAAAGGTCATAATGAGAACTATCGCTTCGTAATTAGTGAAGCCGTAAAAAGCGATGCAAAGTCGCAGAACCAATAAAAAGATGCCACGCAATTAATTGGAAGTGACAATTGAAGCGTCGATTCTATAATAGCGTTAATGGCGGCAAATATTCGCGCTTTAATAAAATCCACTTCCCAAGTGAATATTTTGTTGCTATCATTAAGTGAACATTTGTTTTCTCTAAGAAAAATAACAATAAATTGCTTCATATCGTAATGTGGAGTCCAAAACACTTTTGATATTTTTTTGGACAAAAACCACTTTTATACTGCTTAAAAAAAAGTTACATAAATGAGTAAAATGCAGTACTATACTGCGAACTACGTTAACGAAAATTAGTCTGTTAAAGTAAAACGCAGTACCATACTGTGTTTTACTTTAATTTTTTTTTTTTGTAATTCGCAGTACCATACTGCGTTTTACTTTAAATTTTCTTTTTGTAATTCGCAGTATAATACTGTGTTTTATAAAGTTGTTCGCAGTATTATACTGCATTTTACTTAAAACGCAGTATAATACTGCGAATAGCTTTATAAAAATAAACCCCCTTCTTCTTCCTTGGACCACTGAACCGACGCCCCCCTCCTTTAAAAATTTCGATTCTGCTGGTCCCCCCCCCTCCCCCACCCCGCGACAAACTTAAAAAAAAACCGGCCCCACCCGTCACCTAAAGAGCAAGGAGTGTAGGTCCCACATACAAGACAAGCTTTGGATTCCTTCTTTCGGGTGCAAAAATTCGATTTCAATCAAATTCAAGAAACTTAAATCAAGGTATTTCGATTTTGTTTATGTCGAAACTCGTATAGTACATGCATAGTTGTATTGTTTAATGTGTTTTCATGTTAATTTGTGTTATGTTTGTGTTTAAATTTGTATCTTATTTATACCCGGATTGATTTATTAGCTTTGGTACAAAAAATTGTTAAAATTTGATAAATTATTTGTATTGTTAAAAAATTAAT